>NC_134367.1:63430982-63739029 GCF_035582795.1 Mycteria americana
CAAGTCAACTGACTTGGGGTTCCTTTAAATGATGAACCAGATGACCAAACTGAAATGTCTCTGCTGGAAATAATCTAACTCCCTCCTTCCAGAACTTAAACCCAAACACTGTTAGCAAAAGCTGTTCAGAAAATAAGGTGGCACATAGAGAAAATGATGAGTTCTGATGGTTTTTGGGACTCAAACCATACAGGGTTTTATAAACTGACTTGACATTAGGGTATACATCTTCCAGCTTAGGTAATAGCCTATTGAGAAGCCAGATGGGATTTCAAAGATGCTAGTACGTTGTTCATAAAGATACAGACAAACACCTCAGAGGTTAATATCTGTGGTTGTCAATATAGCCAGAGTGCACTGCAGAATTGTAAACTTTTATACAATCTTTATCAAAAAAGTAGCTAGCTCTCTTGCTCTCTTTCTCGGCTATTGAGGAAAACAGGATCAACCTCTCCCATAGCAGCTCATGCATCCCAGTCCAACCTTTACATCAAAGCTCCCCAGACTACCCTTGCAGCATGTCCCCTAGGCTGGCAGGCTGAGATTAACTTTGTTATTTTCTAATGATGGAGATACAAATATTAACATCTTAATATTTCAATCGAGTTTTTCAATGGGTTTCCCAGCATTTGGAGAAGTTCCACCATGTTTAGCTGGTGATCTGTAAAGTCTATCCACAGTCCTCCACCATACAGCTTCAGAAAATCATTGCAAAGGGGAAGAACCACACTTAAAATTGGGCTGTGGTGTATCACTGCATCTTGGGTTCATATCCTCAGGGGAGATGTTGAGAGACATCTCCTAAATTACCAGGACATTTCCAGGCATATTCCTGTAGGTTTTGGCATACTTCTCACCACACCATCAGTCTCATGCAGTTGGCTCCATGGAACTGGAATTTAGAGCCTTGTCATTCTAAAATACTCCTCTAGCACCTGGATAATCTTGTATATCTAGAGCCTGCCTGCATTATCGTTAAGTCCCATTGGAACTGTACTTCAGGCCCCTGTGCAACTCCCATGTAGCAGAAGCCAAGTGAAGGGGCTGTCGTTTCCTGCACACAGGAAAAAATCCACATCAGGGCCTGTCTGCAGTTAGGGGGAAAATTGTCACAGTACAATAACACAAACAACTGGTCACACAATCTCCATCCTTCACAGAGGGCCGGGTCATCCCTCCAGACACACAAGGGAGGCTAGGTAGCATTGTATGGCAAAGAGTGACAAAACTGAACCACAGATTACAAATTGCAAAGCAGCAAATCAGATAGTCTCAGTGAGATTAAAGGTGGGCAAAATAAGAAGTTGAAATAATCTATGCAAGCCTTTAAAATTACTTCTTTATTGTCACATTCTGAAGGCAACAAAATCTTTTCGAAAAGTGCTATGTTCCTCCAGAGCAGCAGTGGCAGCTGTTTGCACCCAAGTATTTAATATGAGCTGGACAGCTATTTAAAGTCTAGGAAAAAAGGAATTTTGTTTTCATTATTCTTTACCAGAGTGGAAAGTTACTTCACAACTTTTAAAATATTTGCAAATTTATCTAGGTTTGAAAAAAAACACAAAACAGTATGCAAGATGTATAAAGCCTCAAATTCCTCGAGGCTTGTTTATTTCCAAGTTAAGAAACTAAAGCATTTGATGGTTACCAGAAAGAGGGCAATGTGCTTTCATGCTGGTTACATCAAATACAGTTTCCCATTGTCTGAAGAACAATTTTCTGTCAAGAGATGATTTTGACTGAGCTTTGGGTAGTAACAGACATTTACCATTAGATGCATTAAATTAAATGCATTAAAATAATTACCATTAAATGTTTATCACCATTAACCCAGTGGCAGACTGTGAACCACTTCATTTGGTAAACCTTTGGGATTTATAGCTTTCTGTGAAGCCAGCAAACTCTCTTGTTTTTATAGGTATCTTACAAAAACCCCAATAACGTCTGCAATTCAAAAAGCAATTACTGGAGTAAGTATCCTAGAAACATCCTTCGTTTGGTATATTTCAGTTTTTATTATATACATTTCAGACAAATTTTGCCTGCATTCGTGTACTTTTGAAATTAATGGTAGGAGCATATGACTAATTTAGTGGTGTATAGTTCCCTGTGAACCACTGTGTCCATACTGGGAAACGACAAAGTGGTCCGCAGAGGATTTAGTGCCCGGATGTCAGATTATTAGTTGTGCATTGGCTGACACCTGAGCAGCATCAGGATTTTTGTATTACGGTTGTTCATCATTCTCAATATCACTCCATTATCACTTGTGCTTTGTTCCTAGGCTCCCCAGTCAGATGCTCTTGGCAAATATAGAACAAAAAGAGTGAGCAAGTTGTACTTCTTATGCCCTTTGATGTTTTAAAAGCTGTACAAGAGACGGGAGTTTAGCTCATAAGCATCATTTAAAAAACATCCAGCTATCAACAAAACAAATTGTTCATTATGAATGAGATTTTGAGTGCTAGTTTGGACCCTGAACTAAAGACAGCTGGCCACATCCACAGAAGCAAAGCTGTACATTCAGGTAAGTAAAACTTGTGAGATTTCAGCCAATGGGACCTTAAAACACTCAACACTTCAGAAGTGTGGATGATACATGTTGTATTCCTTTTAAAAGAATCACATTAGTATCAGAAACCAATGCATTGCAGAATCAACAAAAGAATAATTTCAACTCTATGAAAAGCTTGTAAGAATATCCAACTAACTATTGCTGCTGTAGGTTTTCTTTTATAGAAAGTGTGTAAGGAAAAGAAAGTTTCAAACAACCCATGGGTTTGGATGGTAAATGAAGTCTTGCAATTGAATCTGTTGAAGTACTTGGTTTCTGGCTAGGTTACAGCTAGCCTTCACCAGTCTATTGAGTGCTGGTGAATGTAGAAGGTGGGAAGGCTGAGTTCAGAAAACACCATTTTGTTGCCCACTTTTTTCTGTGTGTCCTTCTGGAGCATTGTGCACTATATGTATGGTGCTGGTATCAGCTCCCAGAGCATCACTGCATTTCCTCCGGGATGTCACAGCCCATGTGTTAACTAAACAGCAAATGAAGAGGCACATTAAAGAAAACAACAACAGGCATAAATCCATATTGCAGTCTGCTTCAAATGATTTCTCGTCATGCCTAGTCCTGCAATGTTTGCCGACCCTCTTCAGGCCTGCTGGTCACGGGCAGCAACAGGCCCTCACTCTGCCAGGCAGCTTCATTGCAGACACACTCAGCAGCAGAAGTCTTGTCAGTTATTCCTAAATACACCCATCCTTCTTTGAGCTGGAGGACTGAGGTCAGGGATAATTAAAATGTCGAGTCTCCCATTACGCACTCTACTTTGTGGAAGCTTGCTGGCTGCGACACTCTGCCCTCTGGCATCAGCAAGTGAAAGAATAATTCATCCTTTGTCTCCTATATTATTTTTTACCTTGCAAGGATGCAGCAGCTCTTTTCAGGAGACTGTGGGTCATCTGAAGAACCATGCCCACAAACTCCAGTAGAGCACCTCCAAGAAGATGGCCAGAAGCCACCCCCTTGGGATTCAGCCGGTTCTCTTGTTCTGCAATCTGAATTGCCTCTTTCAGACACTCCCAGAGAGAAGAGTAAAATATCAACCTTGAATGCTGCTTTTCAAAGACAGCCACATCGTTACTCATTTTAAAGTAAACAACTCCTGCACTGCACAGTAGAATGAGCTAGGTGTTTCTTGTGCTATCTATAAATTGGTGGTTTTGTCTGTGTTCTCTGGTTTCTTTATTTCCTATGGATAAAGGTCAGTAAAATATGAACAAACCTGATTTATTGGTGTATACCTTTATGTTAAAACCAGTTTCCAACACTTAAATTACATAATGGCCTTATCACTCCCTTTTATTTCAGCAATATTTGGACATGGCCATGCCTCTGTTGAAGATGATGACGTAATGAGATATAACCTAACCACAGTTGTGTTCCACTGGTTTTATGTTTGCAGATCTATCATTTTCTTGCTCTTCCCTCAGATTTCTATTTTATTTTTCCCCTTTTCTTTCTTCTTGCTCTATTACAAGTTCTCTCCTTCCCTCCCTCTTCAACAATTTTTTGCAAAATTCTGCTTTCGTGCACCTTTCCTCAACCAAGATAGCTCAGCAGAGACATCTTTTCTTTTATCAGGAAGAAGCCAGGGAATGACAGTAAAGGCTTATCTCTAATAGCCAATTTAAACAGTGAGGAGTTTAAATGGATTGTAGACCCTTTTCATAGTTCATCCAGACCGGTCCTATGAGCTGGCAAAAAGAGGAACTCCTGCGGACATCATTACTGGTGGTATTAATGATCTCATCTCCTCTGACGTAGGAAACACAACAGCTAGTGGTCAAGGTGGCTGGGAGTAAGGAATGTGCTGTATTTTTAAACGGAAGAAGACCAAATGACCATACAGCCACTGTTGCTAGTCTAGAGGGAAAAAAAGAAAAATGCACTTTTGCTTGCGTTTGTGCACTATCTTAGGGAAAGTATTATTATTATATGTGTTATTTTTAAGAGACCCAAAATATCCCTGTGCTTTGTGACACTTCCAGTGTGAATTCAGAGTGAGAGGAACTGTGTGGCAATGGTTCATGGCCCGAAATGTCTTTTTTATTCCAAGACAGCCAACTCTGTTTGAGATGCTCCTATTCTGTAAAGTGTTAGAAGAACCATCAGAGCACATATCCTGCTGCCTTCTTCAGACAGGACCATACTTCTACCAGGACAAACCAAAGATATGTTTGATTCATGTCACACAAAAGAGGATGAGTGAGAGCAGGTTTAAACATACTATTATACTGAGTTACCATAATAATCTCTCTGTTCTCTGAGTTTTATGAAGCAACACATGTCAGGTCTGGATCATAGAAAAGTACAGTGCTGATATAAGATGAAGGAAAAGCAATCTCCAGGCCCTGTGTTTTTCATACGGAGATTCACTGCATGATGGCAAAGGAGCGTTTCAGTCCATCAATCGACTGATTGTTGTAGTATTTGTCGTTGTGGCACTTATTTGTTTTGCTAAAGGAAATGCTTCAGCAGGGAGCGCACACACAGCCTGGCGCAAAACGGCGCGTGCCCACATTCCTGACAATGATGGTTTACTGAGCTGTGCGGGGGAGGCTGTTTTCAGCTGGCTGTTTAGAGCGCCCATTTTTTCCTGAAAAAGGGGAAACATAATAATACATGGACTTGAGCTGCCTGATTTCACCACCAGATCTAAATTCTTCCAAAACAAAATACCTCAAAACATCCAGTGGGAAACAAGGTGTGCATTTATGCACTGCTATGGCAGGCTGTGGATTGTTTTTTCATGGTGACTTTCAGCCAGCTCAGTATTACAAACCAGGCACGGTAGCCTTAGGTACCCATTGGTCTCCAGGCTGTTACTGTGGCATCGACTTTTTCTCCAAAAGCTCTGGTTTACACTGCGTACGAGTTTTGTACTTCATGCATTAAACCCCTAAGGGATCAGCTGAAGATATTTGCAGGGTTGTTTTAGGGGATGAGATGGCTATGAGGTGCAGAAGGCGGGGATGGCTCAGCTGGGAGCAGAGAGAGGGTATGGCTAAGGTTTGTGCAACGAGGAAGGCAGTGGAGAAGGTGAAGGAGAAGGTCTTCACCCAAATTCTCCGCTAGTAGAAGAGGGCTCAGTTTAAAACAGGTAAAAGTCACTTTACAGAGCAGGCAGTGCACTTCCGAAACATGCTGCCACAGGAGCCACAGTGAGGAGTCAGAGCAAACCCCCAGGTTCAAAAGAGGATTAGGCAAAATAAAGCAGAATAGGTCCAAAAAAGACACCGTTGGGAATGGGGAGGCATGTTCCCTGTGGCACTCCCAATCCAACAGATATTTTTACACAATTGTTAATGTTAATCTAGAAAAGCTAATCTCCCTAGGATGCCTTCTTCTACGGAGCAAGTCGGGGAGAATCCTGTCTCTCCCCAGTGGCTCTCTAGCAAGCTCAAGGAGGCTGGTTTATTTAGGCTGAAGATAGTTTCAGCTTAAACCTCTCCACAGATAAAGAAAATTTAACTTAATGAGCCCATGACAAAAGTAAAAAAGTCATCTAGTAGAAACAAAGAAACCAAGACTTTGAGCTATTTTTAGAGCAAAATAAATGTGTAAAACCCAAAAGAATCAGTATCAAATTTTTCTCCTACCGTGTCAGCCACCCGCTGACATAAAGGCAGACTTCAGCCACAGTGGCTCGGCTACTTCTTTGTCCCCCTGTGGCAATGGGATTTGAGAAAATTGCATGACTTCAGCAAAAAATGGCCAGTATCTTGAGCCAGGTTCTGCGTACTTTTGACTGCTGGGAAACAGCATGGGTAGTCTTGCTTCAGCTGGTGAATGAGAACTAAGTGGATCATATTTTTTCCATCAGTTTCAGGAATGAGATTATAGCCTTTGACTCGGAAATTACTTCCAATATTCATTTTGATCCATTTCTTTGAATTTATGAGGGCTAACTGCTTCAGCAGTCAGTCGTTGTTTTCCCCACTAAACCCTCGCCGCAAATTACTTTGGTATATTGCCTTTCAGTTTATCTTTGTTCACAATAACCCCAAATTCCTTGATGAATGGCAATCCATGTGTAAACTGTCTGAAAGATAACCTCTTACTGGAAATTGTACCGTACATAATTATGACTCAGTCTGAAAAACAAGAAAAACTGCCTCGGTGTTTTGATTTGTCAGCTCCACTGTGTAATGTTAACCAGTCTTGATAATCCAGAGCAGTAACACAAACTGTCCCATTTCAGGTTTTCTTTGCAGCATTCTTTGCACCAGAACTGCCAAATGCATTGGCATTCCTCTGCTTCTGCACTGCCTTTTGGGTCTCTATGCCTTAGCTGGCCTCTAATTAGAATAATTTATCACCTAGAGAGGAATTTTGTTTCTAGCCTCAGACTATCGCTGGCTGAAAAGTGTGGAAAGGGTACATATATAAAAATACATACCCATAATATAATATATTCATATAAAATAATATATACCCATAATATAATAATGTACAACAGTCTTCTGTGACAGTAACCTCCCTTTTCCACCCCTTATCCACCCCGCATGGTTGTGGAGTCTCCCCTGTTGATGATTACTATTAGGTTGAAAAGAATGATAGAAAACAGCTTTACTGATGGGACACTCTCCTGTCTGCTGGTCCCATGAGAGATCGACTCTTTACCCTCTCCGTCTGGAGAACCAGGTGTTTTGGGCCTCTCTTCCTTCCTAGCAAAGATTTTTCATGTGGAAGCACGCTTTCCATGTTTACTTCAATCTTATTCTCACCGAGCTGCGGTGTGCAAAGTTGCCTGTTGACTTTCTCCTTCGTGCCTTGCTCTGCATCCAAGATTAGCATGGGTTGCTTGCTCGTGCTGGGATTTATTGATACAATGAATTTCACCAAGTTTACAATTCCAAGAAGTCTGTCTCACAGGCTAACGGGAAGTGAAGGAAGAAACAGTGCGTGAAATGAAAAACATTCTCTTGACTACTGTAGGTATAAACTGAATTTTCATTGAAACTAGTCACAAAGAGTCATCCAGAAAGGAACCAGAAGTAAAATTAGTCATCAGCCTGGTAAAGCTGTCTGTACTAAGTCCTCTTTGTATGTTCCAACAATGTACACAGTTAGTTTAAAATAATAGTCACTGGAAACCAAGACAAATATGAATGAAGCTGACTTCATATAAGTGTAAATGAAACAACACAAAAATTAAAAAATACCTCAAAGATAAACACGTCTGTTTGTCCAGTAGCCGCCTCTCGCTCTACAGCAACTCTTTCTTTTTCTGTTGCTGTTCTGTTCTGCTTCACCATCCCAAATGGCATCCTGGCTTTCTTTCATTTACTTTTATTTAATATAAGCCATTTATTTAATGGCTTTCTTTTACTTAAATTTTAGAAACCTAAATGGACCAGCATTAGCATATTCATCAGCCTGATCATTCATTTTGCCTGCAGGAATTCCTTGGGCCTTATGAACAGTTTCATTTCAGACAGCTTGTTTCCAGAATATAGGGCTTCTTGACAGCACAGAACTTAATTAACAATTGCGTGTAGGCTGTGGACATGCACCCTCTTGGGCTGTAGCTGCACCAGCTGAAGAGGTTGCTCAAGCAGCACCTCAACCCCATACGCTTGTCACCTTCTCTCTGTGGCCCCTAACCAACATCCATTAAAAAAAGATGAGTCAATTTTAAGAATTTGAAGAAAGGGCCACTGTTACGGCAGCTTATTTTGACTGAAACAAGTTATGGGAAGTCACATGAGGAGCCTGGCCAGCAGATCAGAGGGGATGATAACTTCCAGCAGCAGAGCGGGGAGGAGGCTGGGGCACTCACCTTTTTGTTGGCACAGCTGCAGCTGGAAAAGAGCATGCATCCATGCTAACAAATGCCAGCTGCCTGAGAGGAGATGAGAAACCCAGAAGAAATGCCGTATAGGCATGTCAATGTGCATGCAGTTTGAAGCAAAACATCTCGGGCTTGCAGTGAACTTATGCCACTCAAGACAGTGGGACTTTTGCCATTTACATCCGTGACAGAAATAATTCTGAGTTCTCAGGATGACTTGAACTGCATTAAATGAAAGGACAGTTTATCACACATCATAAGACAAGTGTCAACTTGCTAAACCACATAATTAGATCATGTGTCTGAGCCCTAAATTCTTACTTATGCACCTAAAGAAATAGATTGAATTTCATAAGCACTGGGAATCCAGGCATCTCCTGTTGACTTAGTCATTCCAAAGGCAACTGTAAGGTACCCAAATTTTGGGAAAATAAAACCATTTATATCCTTGCATGAGGGCCAAGGAACTGACTTTTAAGTACATTTGTGTTAACCTTTCAGTCTGTGCAACTGAATGCAAGGAAATAAAGCCCATTTGGAAAGGCAAACTTTAAATATTGCCTCACTTATTTTAAAATACTACAGAAACTGTAATACTCAGACTAGATTTTACAGCAGCACAATTACAGTGTTTTGGATGACTGTGACAAGATCTTAGCCTCGTGTAGTCACGGTTAAATTTCTGCTAGGTACATAAGTTTTTTCTTCAGAACAGTAACCTGTTATTCACATCAAATGCAAATCAGTCTCTAATTTCTAAATCTAAAAGGTGTGTCAATCACTTCAGCAGCTGTTATCTTTCAGGTACATGTAAGAAGATCTTTCAGCCTTTATGTTTAGTCATAAAAGAAACTACTTAAATAGCCAACAGCAATCTCTGAATAATGCAATGACATTTTGCCTCTTCATTGATTTTACCATATCTTTCACAGTGTATTTAGAGGTGGAACTGCTTCACTGTCAGGGATGGAAAGCTTTATGGTGGTTTTGTGCTTTCTACTCAGAAGTTTCATGAGAGTGAGGCAGAACAATTACTCTCACAACTTGGTGGTTTCTAGATTTGAATGTGCTTGGTAATGGAGACCCAACTGTGTTTAACCATATCAGTCACCTTGTCCAAGCGCAGTGTGCGATCGGTGTGGCAGCTGTAAATGCTGTGGAGTAGCGCAGTGAGCACGACGCAACCAGTGCATGCTTCAGGGTAGTGGGGGCTCTTGACCTTGCAAGGAACAGAGAGGAAGAGAGACAGGGAATGGGGGAGGTGAAGCATAGTAGAAGATATACAAAAAAATAAGTAAATTCTCTGCATGTACCTGCATGTACTTAGTCTTTTCCATTACATCAAAACTATGTATAATATACCATAGCATACTCATTTTTACAGGCAAAGTTGTAGATATTACAGTATCTCACTTTCCAGCCCTCTTTTCCTAACCTCTTTCCCATATGTTAGGGAAGTCAGTGGTGAAGAAACAGATCCACTGTGCACAAAGTTCATACATCAAGCACGTGAGTATAATAGGAGGGAAAGGCAGCTGTGAACTGCTTTTATCGCTTCCCCAGACCCAGATCAGCCAGTGTCTCAAAGTGCCTGGAGAGATGAGGGAGCAGTAACCTGTCTTTCCTCATTTATGCTGCCTGCAGAGGCCTCATGGGGAAAGCTGTGCTGGCTGAAATCTGGAAGGAACTAAGATGTTGTGTGCCTTGCCCAGAAAAATATTGCCTGACATTGGCCAGGTCCTCCTGGCCCCTATGCCCAAACCTGTTGTTCTCTCTCCACTTGCTGTATGACGTGATCAGGCAGTCAAACCCCATCTGAAAGTCTGTTCAACCCAATATACTTTTATTCAATCCAGAATTTAACCTAATCATTTGTTTGAAATTTGCATTTCATTGGATCCCCCTCCACCAAATTTTTTGTACGTGTACATATGTATATATAGTTGCATTCTGTGTATACATGTATGTATGCACATCTGCATGCACGCGTGCAGTTGCTGACATTATAGATCAACCAAAGTGATGGGACCTGCCATCTCAGGGACTGCTTGCATCTGGAAAAATATGAGAGCAGCGTGATGCTCTTGCCAGCCTTCCCCCTCATCTTTCCCTCATACCTTGACTCACCGTTGTTATCCCCTGTTTCAGCGCACAAACGCTGTGCTGGGTCACTGCACAGGTCCATGCAGACCATGTTTAAAGTGGACACTTTTGGACCAGCACTGTGAGCTCTTCCTAGCTGAAGAGCCTGACAATGTATTTGGTAGGGTTCTCCCTTGCTAGAAAAGCAGGTGTTGTTACATGAATAGGAGGACAGTGGCCTGATTTTCCACCTGCCAGTGTCTGTGTTTGAAAAGCAAACACCCAGGCTGTGCTGGATCCATGAAGTTCAGATGGAGAGAGGGGAGCTGGAATGGAAAGCCTTCCCACTTTTAAATGTTTTCTTTTTCAGTACAAACTGGCTCAAATCAATTCAGCATCAGTGAATCAGACAATTAAGGCCCTGAATGGAAAGTCAGTTACAGATAAATTTGAACCACAATATATTATGGCTTAACTCTGTGCTGCGAAATGTTTATGTACATGTTTGAACTGGAAGGTGCCTGATTCAAGCAACCACTGGGGTTAGCATGAATTAAGTTAAACACATATGGTAGTACTTGCTAGGCTGAAGTCTAGGACCTTGATTCAGTAAGCGATCTCCTCCTCAGCTGAGACACAATCATGGGTCATTAATGTCCCAACCTAATGTGCTACAAAGATGCTATCTGGAGGGTGAGACACAACATCTAATTTTGCTTCATATTTGCAATGCACTAGGCACGCATACCCGGCTAGTGACCATATCCCAGCTGACTCTTGGCAACTTCTTAAAAAATTATTCAGTTTCTGACTGTGAACATTTAGGCTGGGTTCACAGGTGAATTTAAGCACATAACTCCAGCTTAATTGCTTTGAAAGAGCCTAACTTCCAAATGTGATCCCTCTTGGCCTTTACTCGGCTGCTTTCAGACCCTGCAAGCACTTCCATTTTCTGTCTGACATATTTCTCAACCTTAACACAACATGTCTCAATCTAGTACTGGCCTGCTTCCTCCATCTGATCTGGTAGGTGGTTTTGGAGCACTTCTACTAATGAAGTATGGCCACAGCAGAAGTGCTTCCACCTTTTTGCCTCAGGTCATATTCATCTCCATTCTCCTCCTCCCACTGAACTGCAAGAAAAGCTCTCATCTGCAGTATGAGAAGATCAGGCTCAATTCCATCGTCTCCTGAAAGGTCTTTGCATGTCTAAGGCATTTAGAGGTGAACACCATAAATCCCAGGCAACAGAGTACTCTGAGATCCTCTTTGATGATTGGAATAACAAACTGCAGTGAATAACCACATGTTCATTAGATCAGAGAGAGAGAATGAATGATTTTACAGACTTGGGTTGAGTGTTCCCATGGCTGGGGAAGCATCTCACCTGCTGCAGTTCTTGACTGCATGACTATGTCACGTGGAGGGTTCACCTCTGGGAGAGGAACCCCTCTTCCTTGGCTCACAGCTCTTCCAGGCTCTGCCCTGTTTTGCTGCTTTTGCCACAGGCTGTCTCAGACTCACGTCGTTTAATAGTTATCCAGGAGGTAAGAAATACTGCTTCCAGTTCTTACAGGCAAAGGAAAGGAATTAAATCTCACATTCTTCTCTTCTGTGGTCCTGTTTCTGCTAGCCCCCATATTGCTGTGGAAAGATCACCATAGCTGTAATCTGTGTGAATTTAGTACAGCACAGGCAGCTGGAGATAGAAGAGAGCTCAGGGTAGTGAATTCTGATAAAAAATTACCAATTGCCTGCGGTTTGGAGACTGGGAAGAAGTGGAGTTTCAGATAATATTTCCTCTGGTTTATTTATAACCATGCTGGCTTTTGTGGATCCAGATAAGGATTTAGACCTCTCTGCATATTGTGAAAGGAGGGTACGATTCTTACCTTTCAGGCCATGGAGTTCATTAAGACATCTAAAAGAGTAAAGCTGCAGTACAACACAGAAAATCCCGTCCTGAGCATCAGTCTTCCAGGAGTCTAATTCCCATTGATTCAGATGAGTCTAGGTGCTTTTTAAAAATTTAACCTTTCAGTCTTAGGTGACAGTCTCTCCAGGGCAGGGACCAGATATTTCATCCGGCTGCAGAGCAATACCTATTCCTAGAGCTTACAGTAATAGTGAATGCAATGGCATTCAGCAGCTTATGATCAATTTAAATATGCAGTTTACCACCTGGCCTAGAAGCATTTGTTTCTTCTGTGTTTCCTTTCTGCATGAACTGTTATAGTTTGTCTGAGAGCAAAAGCTTCATCGCTATCTCCCTCCAACGGTAAACTTTGGTAATTTCTTTTGCAGAAAGAAAGAGATATTCAAAGATATAGCACCCACTATTTATGGAGTTTTTTCCAGTCTGATGAGTAGAGGGAGAGACTGATAATTTTAAAAGTCAAATACTACTAGAACACGTAGTCACTTCTAAAGAATGATTCCCATTAATCACATAAGTACGTATTTACATATAATAGAATCACAGGATTGAGCCAGAGTATCATTCAGGCTATGCAGGAGCTCAGGAGGTCTCCAGTCCAACCTCCTGCTCACAGCAGGGCCAGCTGTGTGGTCAGACCAGCTTGTTCAGGGCTGTGTCCACTGGGGTGTGGAAAACCCCCTTCCACTGCCCAGCTGTCCTCAGCATGAAAGAGCTTTTCCTTACACCCAGCCTGAACCTCTCATTTCAACTCATGCCCGTTGTCCCTTGGCCTCCCACTGTGCAGCACAATGAAGAGCCTGGTTGCATCTTCTCAACCACCTCCCCATGGGTGCTGGGGTCTGCTGTTAGCCCCCATCGCAATCTCTTCCCCAGGCTGAACCAGCCCTGTCCTTCAGCCTCCCCGCACGGGAGGGGTGCTCCAGCCCAGCCACGTTGGGGACCCCCACTGAGCTCCCTCCAGTGTGTCCATCTCTTTCCCATGCAGGAGGCCCAGCTGGAGGCAGCATCTACACAAGGTCTGAGGAGTGCTGGGCTGAGAGATCACATAATCTAGTGTCTGTGCTCCTATTAATATCACTTAATATCATGCCTTAGAAGACCTCATTGTATTTCTTCCTTCCTACCATGGGCGTCTCTCTCCTCCCAACATCTGGATGAAGACAGCTGGCAGCAGGGCCTCGCTGATGACCAGAGGGCAGGGGAGAGTCGCCTCTCCCCAGCTGTTCCCCTGGGGAGAAGTACTCACATGGCAGCCCTGGTCCCTTACAGGACCTTTCCTTTCAGGGTGTGAAGAGGGGCTGGGCCAGGGCAGAAACTTTCACTCAGAGTATGTATCCTTTACTGAAAACGTGGAAAATATTAATATAGCTCAGCTGAGAACACAGATCGCACAAGTCAAGGTCAGATCTTGCTGTGGTTTCACCATTTCCCGGCAGCAGTTACAAGAATTTCCATGCTTTTCTGATCTGAATTTCATTTGGAAAGTATGTAAATGGCTATTTTCATTGCTTGTACCGGCTTAGTCAGAAACTCATGCTGAGGAAGATGGGCATTTTCCAGAATTTTCACAAATAGTAAAGCCATCATAGTTCACTCAAGAGATGCTAAAAGAGAGAAAAAGTTTGATGTTTGAGGTAGCAAAAGCCATGCTATTGGACTTCAAAGCATCCTTATTACTAGCCATAAATTTTGCTCTCGCTACTGATACCCTATTCTCCTCATGTCTTGCTGTGGTTTAGTCAGTAACATGGTAATCTAGTAAATAATAAACCACCAAGAATAACATATTTCAAATTGTGAAATACTTCCAAAAAAAAAAAAAAAAGGAATATTAAGTGTTCAAGTGTTTGAAGTTTTTGCAAATAAATTCAAAGACTATGCTCACATAGAGTTTGCAACTTATTTCAGGGATTAAAATGGTGTGTTTGGCATATGTGTATGTATGCATAATGTAAGACACGGAATAAAATTTGAGGGATAATTTATTCACAAAATCTAATTTGACAAAAGAAATTTTCAGAAGCACCTCTGGGAATTACAAGTCTTGGTTGTAGTCACTGTCATTGAGACCAAAGCATCACTCTAGCTTTCTCTAACAGAGAGCCATCATCTATGAGATACCTGAATATCATCAGATCTCAAAATTTAAATGTGAAGAAGCAGAGAGAGAAAAGAAAAAACACTGCAAGCAGAGCCAAAGCACGGCATTTTGGTGCCCATGGTGGAATATAAATAAGGTTTTCCTCCTCCCCCAACCCTCAGCAGGCAGCGAGCAGCACACTCAAGGCAGCATCAATACAACTGAAGAATCAGGTCATTTTGCAGAGTTTGGAGGAAGCAAACTTTCCTCTGCAAACTTTGGGGAAGCAAACTTTGAAGCTTTCTCTTTGTCAGAAGATGGCTAAAAACTTAATTCCCTGTTCCTTAGCACCTGTAACTTGTGGAGGTTAGGATCCTGGCGAGGGCTGTCAGCAAGCCAGCCATGCCTGGCGAGAGGCACTTGAGCTGAGCCAGTGTTTAGGCTTTCCCCGATACCCAATACAAGGGCTACCCTACTGTAATATGCAAGCCTGGGAGATAGTTTCTCTTCCTTTGCCCCCCTAAAAAGTTTATTGCCTTGTTGCAAAGGAGCAGATCTATCTTCTGATTGCTCCGTTCTGTGATCCTCTATCAGCTGATCCAAGACAATGCCTCTGGGGACACAGCACTACAGTGTTCCCAAATAAGATCACTTAATAACAGGTAAGACACAGCCCCGTATCTACTTCTTGCAGGTACATTGCTCTGGGCTGAACACTAAGCATGTAGTGAACTAGATGCTGCTTTTCTCACTATCTCTTTTTATGTCTTTGATCTGTTGATGTTATGGACTGTCCCATTTCAGCCTGCCTCTTTCTGTGTTAAGTCAAAGTCGTAGAAAGAGAAATAAGCCAAATCTAAAGGATGCCTTATTTAAAATTCTTATGGTGTGAAGATCTATGTCCTAGACTTTCACTGTCGAGTAATATTGTTCAAAGCCTCAACATACTAAAATTACATTATTTTACAGATACAGATACATAGACTGAATTCAGGAACAAGCCAGTATATTAAAATGGAAAAAAAAAACCCAGACTGAAAGGATGAAATATTAATTGAGCAGCAAATCATTATTTAGTGTTCACCCTTAATAAAAGATTTTTACCATTATTACTTACCATTGCAAATGGTAAATGGTAAATTTTAAACAAATAATGATATGAAACTCCAGTTTTATGTCAGCAATCTGAGGAATTGTGTGAGAAATTGTTTACCCTAGATAGAAACCTTTTGGTAGGACAGGTGATTTCATATATTGCAGAAAGAAAAGGTATAGCTGCCTGAAGGCCAAACAGGAGGATGACCTTTTCAAGTGAGGAGGTACATAAAAAATTCAAGCTGGGACCAATACTTCCTAAAGCTTCCCCCCCTGTACTTTTCCTATGGTCTGAATTGCTTCTTAATAACTTTCCCTAGTAAATTTTCACACACAGCAGCCTAAATTTCATAAAAGTGAAAACTATGGTGATGCTTAAATAACACAATGGATTTTTGGCAAGAACACTCAATCTCTAACTTTTAAAACGCTATTAGTGAACATACGCTGATCATTTGATATGAAGTAATCTGGGGACATGTACTTCTTTGATATCTTTTAATGACAAGCAGTAGGGATTAGAAGTCTAATCAAACAACACTAATAATATATTTTCTTGATGATGTAAAACTGTCTAAATGGGCACGTGGGCGGTTGATGTGGTACATTCCTATCTGTACTCCAATCTCTCTTCTCTCCATCACCTCAGTTCCTAAATATTGTTTGAATTTCATTGGCTCTGGGCTGAGATCCTGTCTGATGTGTCTGAGTACATTTCAGCACAACAGGATTCCAACCTTTAAAAGAAATACCCTATGCCTTATTTGATATACAGTTTATAGTTTATATAATACATGATACTTTAACAGAAACACATTGTAAAGTGTTTTTCCAAAGGAGCAAAGAAAATGGGAAGCGAGTCTAAAGAAAATGCCATGCTAAACAAGCAGTGAAAGGTCTGTCCAAGTCCTGCCATGGGCGGCTCTGAAACACATTATAGCACATAATGTTCTCTATGGCAGGATCCCACAGACATACAAGAGAGCAAATATTTATTTCACAAATTTGGACCCTGTGGTGGCATTTTGTAGCTTGCCTGTAGCTCATTATCACAGATCCAATGTTACGTTTCTCAGAAATCAGTCATCTAGGGTGCACTTTGTACTGAGATCCAGGGTAGGCAAGGAATAATAAGGCTTTGTATTCTGACGATAATCCAGATGTAAGCATAGGTGTATCCCCCGGCAGCCTGCTCGAGCGCTCCGAGTACCTTGACAGCAGGCCAATCCCATCAGTATTGTACTGTTTACGGTCCGTTCCTCACATTCACAGCCAGCCCTGGAGTCGGCTCCGTCTGGACGGTCCAAGAGAGCTGGGTGTTCTTGGCCAAGGAGCGGGTGTTTTTCCACAGCTGGGACAGGAAGGGCTCAAGTGGGTACTCGTGAATGGGAGGAGAACTGGACAGGTTTCTGCTGCTGGGAGGAGGTAACTCCTGGTCAGTGGTAAGCTGTCAGTGGAGGAAGAGCTACACGCACATGTCTTTCAGGGAAGAAAAGAGAGAAATCTTGGCAGACGCCACACTCTTTTCTCCACTGAAAAGTCTGATATTTGAGATGCCACCTGGAGGCCTCAACTGAAGGCATGAGGGATCTGTAGTCTTGCGTGTCTCCAGAAATGCTGCCACGCTGGGGGAGAACATCAAGTGTGATCTCTAAAAAAGTCTGAGATGCACAGGAGTGCACCACATCTAATGCCATGCTAACCCCAGTTAATTTACTCTTTTTTCCGGTAATTAGAGGCAATGCTTCTCCACCTGCAGCACAACACTTTGAACCGTCCCTCTGCAGCATCAGGTAACCGAAAACCATTCACTCTGTGACTGCAAGAAGCATCTATTTTATAAGCTGAAACAAAATATCCCTTGGTCTTAGAAAAATGTTATTCAACTCACTTTAAACCCAAGTGTGCATTGGACTCTGAAAACGTATGGCATGAATTGCATAAACTGACTACAAAAAAAATCAACAATGTTTGTTCTTAAATAGCACAGGAATAGCTACAAATTGCTCTTCGTGTTACGATACAATGTAACAGAGGAACAGTTTATGATTTTGTTTTCCATGGATCAAGTTCCCCTCACCTCTTCTGAACCAGCCATGTACAAATTTTGCATTTTTTCATGTCTGCCATAGCTCACCAGTTCACTATCTCTGGCTCAGTCCTATTTGTGAGCCACTGTCATTCCTGGCTGCACTGGTGGTACCCACAGCACAAATTAGGGGAAATTTATGAGCTACTTTAACTTGCAGTCTCCTATCCATGATACTTAACTTTTCTTCTACCTAGAACTGGCCAGGAACAAACCACCCTTTCTCATCTGCATGTCATGAATCTCAGGGGAGGTAGAGTAAGGTGCTAAAAGACCAATTGTGTTCACTTTATAATGCATGAGGGAAGTCCCCAGAGGGAATATTAGGGGAAAATTGAAGACTGTTGGTGTTTATGCAGCCATGAGAGGTCTTGACTGAGGACCAGACCCTGGCTCTCTATTCCTCTAATGGTGTTGAAAGCCCAAAAAAGGAATTAATCAAACTCCTACCCATTGCTTATAGCCCTAAGACCCTGTGGATTGACAGAACTAAAAAAACCAAGTGTAATTCCTTAATGAGAGGAATGGCATGATGAGATATTTTATGAGACATCAATATTAAAACTTAGATTAATCCCCACTAATATAAGGATGAGTCAGGAGCTGGCTTCCTTAGGCTACCAGTGATAAAGGGAGGTAGTAAGCTCAGAAGACCATTCAGCACATCAGGGATGTGAGATAACTTTTGGATACCCTCTTCCTATTGACTATAGAGGAAATCTAATAGAATTCTGCAGCTCGTCACTGTCCACTCTCATCTTTGCCACCTTAAATAACTTGGTATTATCAGCAAATTTTAGCACTTCACTTCCCAGCCCCTTTCCAGAGCATTCTTGGATATGCTGAAAAGCACAGGGTTGAGCACAGATGCTTGCAGAACTCCATTAATGTCATCTTATGTTGTGAAAAGTTAGCACAGCTCTCTAGGTATTATACTCTTTTTTTGTCCTGTAGAGATGCTGAAGCGAAGTACACAGCCATGGCTCGTAGGAGTGTCTATTCCACTCTGCTGTGAAATGATCACCAATAATATCTAAAAATGTGTGTCCAGCTTCATGTCCCAGTGCAACATTTGCCCAATCTGTATGGTAACCGGAGTATCCCACTACAATTGTGTGTTGTGCCCTCACTGTGTCTCTGAACTCCAACTACCTCCCAGGTCAGGAGGGCAGTAATACAGGCCTTGCACTATATCCTTCCTATTGGGCCTGCGTTTCAACCCACACAGACCAAATGAGTTATTTGGTATTCACTGATGGGGTTAGTTTGTTCATTTGAGTTGATTCTAGGTTGTCTGTGAAAAACAGCGCTACTCTACTACCAGCATATTTCATTCTGTATTTTCTGTGTATTCTGTGTTTGTATTACAGTGCCTAATCAATTGTCTTCCTACCACAGAGTTCCTACTAAAACAGTGTCTTCATTGAGGGCTAAACATAACAAATACTCCATCCCATTTCTTAGTCTTCTTACACTTGTGTAGAAGTATGAGTATCATTGCTCTGGTTCTCATTTTCAACAGCAGTGTGCTTTCCACGTCATGTTTGACGGGTTTCATCCTCTTACAGATCCTTCACCTGAGGACAGAGCATTCATGTGTCTACAGCAGGGGAAACACCATCCTGAACCATGTGCTCTCCTATACCTATCGGGTTTCCCATGCTCATCAGCTTAAAAGCTCATCTACAACCTTGCTTTTTGGGGCCAGCAACTTGGTTTGGATGAAGTTCTTCTTTCTATACAGGTTCCCCTTATACTTAGACTGTATCAAACACCCGATGAATTGGAAACCATTGTCCTTCTAGTAATCTCCCTGCCTCCTATTTTGCACCTCTTTTTTCCCTAAGAGGTAGTTCAAAGGATGCTACTGTAGAAGTTCTTGCTTTCAAAAGACTAACCCTTGAGGTCCATAACTTCTCTTCTGCCCTTTGCCATCGGAATGGTACACACAAGGACCACAGCTGTCGGGTCCTTGCCAGCACTTCCTACAGGCCTGCCCAGGCCCTTTGCAAGGTCTGTTAGCTGGGCAATGACATAGAAGACAAGGGGATTTTGTGTCCTTAAAACGCAAACTTGTTGTTTATTAAAAATCTAACTACTGAAAGGGTGCAGTTCATCTAACATTCTAGATAAACATATACAAAGTCATTTTCTTGTGATTGCTCCAAGTATTTTCACTCTGCAGCCTGTGCTCTGCTTTAAGTTTCAGAGATATTACTACTCCCTTCACTACAAGGTCAGGGCTAGATGACATTAGTTAAAGGGAATTCAACTGTGGACTTGCTGAATCATTGCCTATAGTATCTGATGTATCATTCGAAAAAGCCTCACACCCAGAAGAACAGAAAGAAGGTTCTAAAATAGGTTTATCCGAATCTTTAAAATCAGAAATCTTGAGTTTCCATGAGTAAGCCAGGGAGGTACAGGCCAAGATGTCCGGTTACCATGAACTAGAAGAAACTATGGTAGAGAATGTACCTAGTAAACTTGTATGTGAGTGTGATATAATGGCAGGAAAGGACATGCTTCAAAATACATGAGACTTCTCTGAAGAACCGAGCTTCATCAGGCTGTTATAGGTGATCAGAGATACGCAGGGGCTTCCAAATGAGAAGTGAGTGAGTAGACAGGCTAGACAGGTGGAGTGAGAGAATGATAGAGATTTTTAAGGTCATCAATGGTGCAACAAATGTGAATAAGAAATTATATTTAGATCCTGTAGGCTGTTTTTTAAAGGTTATATGTGTCAGTAGTCCTCATGAGACTGAATCAGAATTGTTGTTTCTGGATATATATGAAGGTATGAGAAATTTTTCAAAAATTACTACTGTTTCCCCTTGCCAGTGCTTTTGAGCACCCAGTTTGGGACAAGTAACGCATGCCTGTCAGAAGCCCATTGCATCACAATTCCCCTCAAGGAAATGGAATGAATAAATGACCAGTTGCTCATTTCATTAGACAATCACCTGAAAGATCACCTGAAATTGTCATGTGAAAATTCAGGAAGCCAAAATCTTGATATGTTTTTGTTGCTGTTTTTAATTGTTGGTTTTGTTGTTGTTAATTATTGATGCCTCAGATTATTCATCTTGCAGAGGATCACAATCTACCTTTTAAATACATTCCTGAGACATAGTATAAGATACTATAAATGCTTCTTGTATTAAGATTGTTCTTTGCGAAACTTCTATGTCTTACTACAGATGTGGTCATAAATTAATTTCAGTGAGGTTAAATGGCGTGGATTTCACATGCTTTAAAATAAATTGTTCTGCAACACTTGTGATTAAAAGAGAAGCTCATATAGACAAAGAGAAGAGGGTGGCTAAAGCTCTTATTTAAAATTCATTTAAACCAATTGAAGATCACAGACTGTCTGGGTAAGCTCAGACGCAGACAGAACATCTTGACTCGGTCTGCATCCAGGTGCAAAAGAAAAGTCCAAGAAACTTCAAGGAAGCAATGAGTGATTCAGGCTGACTGCTAGTCAGGGGCTGTCAGATATCCAGTTCTCTCTTTTCTCCATCTGTCAGCAAAACTCTAGCTTCCAGCCCAGGGCCTTAGCTGGCAACACTACCTGTGTGTTGCCGTCCTGCTTACGGTAAGCCAGTCATTCAGTACTGCACTGTGATATGTGGTGAGAGAAACAGCATCCTGCAGATAGTGAAGATTGTAGGTTCTCCAACGTGTGTGTGTGTGTGCAGAGAGAAAAATAGAGTGTGGGTGTTATGAAGAGAGGGGAAAAGAGAAAGAGAGACAGGCAGGAAAGATAGCATTTGCTATTGATTAAAATTCACTATCAGGACAGCCCCTGTACAGAGAAAATATTTTCCCCATCAGACTGCTTTTGCAGGTTTTTTCCAAACTGTAGCTTGAAGAAAACAGGAAGAAAAAAAATCCCTCTATTTTCCAGATATCATACCAGGACACCAGCCTTTTCCTAGGTCGTCATATCAGCCTTGCTGATTGTTCAGCCCAGTGCGATCTGCGTAAGTTGTTTTAGCAGTTGTGTACCAACAGCAAACATTCGCCTTTTGCCTTCCTGTGTCACCGAGCTTCTCTCTTTGCCCAGGAGCTCCTGGCCAGCTGCCACAGACAGTAGACTCACCTTCTTGACTCGGTCATATTTATTAACTCAGTCTAGATAAACACAGCTGATCGGCAGCAGCCAGTGTGCCTTACTCAGCTATTTTTCCTGACGAACTCCAGTCATGGGGCGCAACTGTGTTATTGACTTGGAGGGTGACTTTCTCCACAGAGCTCTGCAGAAGGACGCGGTGTCAGTAGGTGAGAAGTGCGCAAACACAAGGCTCCAAAACAAGCCCTGTGAGCCTCTACAACTCCTAGGAAACAACCTTTTCCAGATTGACTGAAGAAAGGATGAATTAACAGACACAAGCTTAATTAATTCACTGGTTCCAATGGAAAATGACATTTCTTGGCTCACTGAAAGAAAGGAAAGAATGTGAGTTTAAAGAGGGGAAAATATTACAGCGAAAAGGGCATAATTATCTTCAGGGAGGGTGATTAATTGCCTGAGAATTACATGGTCTGAAAGCTGATGTATAAATGTTTAGTAAGCACCTAAGACCAGTTAATAACAAATTCCCTTGAACGTAACTTTTGCCACACTTGTCAGTTCTGCTTTCAGCTTGGTTTTCTTTCAAGATGCAAGGTTTTCTTGCATCGAGGCTGCAGTTACAGAACGGATGAGTGCTAGTGACTGATACAGGTATTTGGGAGAGCTGCTGCAGGGAAGAGAGCATCCTGGCAGCCCCTTACCACTGTAGAGATGCTTCTCATCTGCAGCAGCTCTGGGGTGGGCAGAGGTACATTAAGCTCACATTTACCAAAAGAAAATATTGAGAATCAGAGAGTCAAAACAGTGAGCAAAATGATTACGTGCTGTAGCCCGGTCTGTCTGCTGTTTAACTGTCGCTGCACTGGAGTACTCTGTCTTGCATTTTCTGGTTTAGTTTTCTTTTAAACAATACAACTGGCTAGATGCTTTCCCAGATTCTCTGTGCAGGAGTATTAAAGCTCTGCTAAACAAGGTCTGGAAGAGGAAAGTTAGTTTGATGGGTGCTGCTCTGTGAACTCCAGTTACTACCAGAGATCTGTTGTGGGAGGAAGGAGAATGGAGTCTTTTCACTACTGACAGCTGTAGCATAAATCTTTATTAGTTTTATTGTATTTGATTAAAATAGTTCTCAGCTGGGCTCTGTGTGGAAGTCAAGGCTACACAGTGACCCTGTTTTTCACCCTGAATAGGGATTTTGTTCCTATGATCATACCTCTGATGTCATGAGCTTGATTTTACCCTTGATGCAATGCCCACTCGTACTTCTTCCCTGGCTGCCTGCAGCACGGTAACAGGCACAGGGAGCTGAGGGAGCCTGTGTCCAGTCATCTACACACCGGGGCACGGGGCTGAGAACAGAAAAGGAAGATGAATAGAAAGCAGTCCGAATCCCAGTCCGAACGAGCTGAATAAAGTTACAGAACTGGATAAAATAGTCCCTCTTACCTTTGGACCTGCTGTCTCCACTCTGGAGGCAATAACAAGCTGGCTTTGTTTTCGTGATCCAGCCTCTGGTTTGTGGAACAAGGCTGGCAGCCAGCTGCCCTTGCCCCGTGCTGGCAGGGGAGCTGGGGGACGCTCTCTCCAGGACAGGCAGTGGGGAGGTAGACTTAGGAGTATTGTGCACACTTCAAAAAGTCTTCATTTTCCACTGCTTCCGTGTTATTTGGGCAAGCATGACCCTTTCCAGGGAAGGTGTGTTACAGTAGAAACAATATGCAATATTTTCCAAGTAACTTTTGCCTCACCTACTGTCTTAAAAAAGAAGTTGATAATCGATTATTGGCATTTACCCTGTTCTACAGTAAAATTACCTGAGAATAGAGCAGAAAAGAAAGGGAGGCAAACTATAACTGCTAGTGATACATTATTTTCCAGGTGATTTATATTTCAGAGTCTGCTTTTTCGTAACACAAAAACAACGCGGGACTTGTTAACCATAAAACTCAAAACTGAATTAAGAATTAACATGTGTGGTAAAGTCTGGCTAAGTCTGTAAGATACCAGAGAAAAATATTGAATTTCAATTTCTTAGTAATGCTCACTTTTAATAATCACGATTCAGAAAAATCTTGCTAATTCTGCCACTTGTGATAAAAATGCTGAAGAAAAGGATGATCACAGTGAGTGGTATTATTTTATATTAGCTTATGAAGGGAGATATAAAAGTGCACTAATCTGTCTCAGGTACTCCTATATATCTCCATAGGAGATGAGTTAGAAGGGAGGTAAAAGTCAGCTTTGAAGAAAAAAGGTGAAAAAGAATAAAAAAGATCTTTGTTGAGCTATTCAGCTTTCCAGTAGGATTATTGTAAAACTGGTTAACAGCATCAGTTACTGCTAAGGTTCCCCCATCATTTCCCTTTTGCAGGTCCTATTCTCAGTTGTGTATAATTTTTCTGAACTCTTCATTTGGACAAAATTTTCCATGTCTAGTGTCTGCGTTAGGCTGCTTTATTTGTGGAAAAATTCAGCCAAAATGATTCACTGGTTTCCAAGTAAGAGGTTAGTTAAAAATACATTGTTTTTCACACAGTAAAAATGTTCTGGCCACTTTTCCCTGGCGGCACTGAAGCACCCCTCTCATTTGAAACATGGAGTAGAAACTGGGCTTGGCACGGAGGGTGGGAGGAGAGAGGTGCCCAGGCAGCACGAGTGGGCTTAGAGCACACTCTGAGGTACATGCATCGGCTGCTGCCAGCACACGTCCATCAAACTTGTTGTTGGGTGATGCATCTTTTTCCCCTCTTCCCTCTCTGCCACTCCTGTGCAAATCCCTGTGGGAGCTGCCAGCCTCGAGCCACAATGAGTTACCCGCTCTTTCTCAAGCTCTTGTTTTGGAAATGCAATCTCAGAGCATGTAAGCACAGCACAAATCCGTACTTGCACCCGCTGCGGGATGCCGTGTGTCGTGTCCTACCTGCTGCTCCAGCTCCCAGCTGCAGCGGTCTGCAGGAACCAGGGAACTTCGGGCTGTCGGCCCGGACTGCTCCTCGGCTGGTGCAAACCGTCGTGGCCAAAAATTGCAGCTGCTTCTCTATCCTTGTCCAGGAGGAACTGAATTCTAGGCATTTGGCTGTTGAATTGTCAACATCTAGGAAGAGCAGTTGGCATTTCCATGGGTAGCACCTAGTGGCATCTCTCTGATTTTCTTTTCTTGTTATTTTTAAAGGTGAAAATGCAGAAAAAAACCTGTTTTTAAAGAACATCTCCCAGGTTGCAAAGTCAGGCAGTGACAGATTGGCTGTCCCCCATGTGCGCCTTTCCATCGTGTGCTGTGGTTTCTACAAGATCTCTGCCTCATCAGTTGTAGAGAATAAATGGTGGGAAGTAGTGAATAATGTTAAGAACTGTCTGGCAGGTTTTAAGTACTACAGCAGCTGCTTAGTCAGCCTAGGAAAAGGTACATTGTTATGTGGCTCATCTCCATACATGGGGGGAGCACAGAGGCACAGTGCAGGCAGGGGAACCCCAATAATCCTTCAGAGAAAAGAGGCACTGCCTGGACCCTCCCAGCACATCACAAGGGGAGCGATCGGCCCCGTGGGGAGTGACAGGGGGTGACAGCCACCACAGGAATTAAGGGGAGAGGCTCTCCGGAGCACCCAACAGATTGAGGGGGGCTGTGCCTAGGTGTGTGGGACTCATTATGGGATACAGGAGAAAGAGCATTTTGGGATTTACTATAGGATGTTTAGGAGAAGAACCAAAGGCAGGGAGGCGGAGCGATCGAGGTGGTTGGACAATAACAAGGGTGGGAAAACACAAGGCTAAGGGGATAAAAGGGGCGGGTTGCACATAAGCAGGCTGCTGGTCCCTACATTTGTTTGGCCATGCCCTGCGCCACATCAGCTCAGCCTGTCCTGGCTTCTCGCTCAGCTCAATTTCTAATTATTTTCCTTTGCATGTGTGCATATGGGGGTCTAAGTTCCAGCAGCTGGAGCAGGACCATGGGTCACAGGGCCACATGTCCGGGTGCCAGCACCTGGAGTGGATGAGGGGGTGTGTGTGAGTCTGTGACCATCAGCCAACATCTCACTGGACTGGCTGGTGAGCAGGGCAAGGGGCTTGGGAGTTGAGGGGGATGTGTCTGTGTATGTCTCTGAGCACCAGCAAATGGAGCAGAGCAGTGGGCCTTGGCGGCTCGTAAGTCCAGGGGCCAGCTACCAGAGGGATTCACATTACATATATGTATGTATTTCCCACCAATGGACCTTCATCATGAACTGCCAGAGAAGGGAATAGGATTAGGCTGTTTGTGCTGTCCATGCATGTGTGTCACTGTTGGTGTTGCTTTGTGGGGCCAGCCATATGTATATGTATATTTGCGTATATGCGCACATCATGTTTGTGTGTGTGTGCCTGTAGAGGATACACGCTCAGCCTTGCTACTGGCTGGACCTGGGGACATGCAGCAGTGGCAGCCTCACCTCTGTTGGGATGCCAGGTTCAGCAAACCCAAATAGATATGGTATTTCTAAATGTAGAATAAGCACCCTGTGTGCTAACGGACAGATGAAGAAGAAATGGACAAATAAAATAGGCAGAGAAAACTGATAAAAGCCGTTTAATAGTTCCCGTTAGGTGAGTACTGAAATGCTACAGTATATAAACCCCTGCCTCTCCCACAGCCTTTCATTTCTTTAAACACCGGTTGCCGTTGGTACGTCCAAACGCAGCAGTCAGGGCTGACGGGGATCTTGCCGCAGTGGGAGCAGCACCCAAGAAAGCATCCCTCTCTGCCGGGCTGTTCCAGCCAGGCGAGGTGATGCGGGCACCCGGCCTCCCAGCGAGGCTCTGCTCAAGAGCCGGAGCTGAAACCCCCCAGCGCTGCCGGCTGCCGCAGCGCTGGAGTTATTCTCCCTTGGTACCACAAGGTGGCAGGGCCTTAACTTTAAATCTCTGTTCCATAGTTCTGGTTTGTTTGTTCTGCTTTTTTCAATTTCCTTTCATTTTGGGGCTGTCCAACACTTTCAGCTACTGCTGTTTACGTTATTAAGCCTAAACAAGGAGCTTAAATGGTGCTTTTTTAGTGATGAGGTGTTGTCTGCATAGCAGTTTTGCTTAGCTCTGAGGAGGGTTAAACACTTTAAAAAATAACACTGCTTTACCAGTATAACTTGGCGTAAGTGCATCTTTTTGGCTCCTTTTTGCACCATTTCTTTCCTTTTCCTTCTGGGGGTAGGCCAGCCACCACAAATATTTTTATACTGGTATAAATGACAGAAGATGTAATAGCTTACACATAAAATGCCTCAGCTTTTGTCCCTGGACAAGACCTTAGTAAAAAGATTTTTATTCGAAGGGGGCAGATATTTGGGTTGGGTTTTTTTTTTTTGCTGTTGTAAAGGTATTTTCTCAAGTGCTCTGACAGAGCCCATCGCTGGCGTTGCCTGATGTCAGCTCCTCCCCTCCTACATCTGCACAGGATGCTACATCAGTAGGAGATTATCCAGGCGGGGACTGAGGATGGGTTTTAATGCATGCGTGTACACTGAGCTCCCCACCTTCCTTTCCTTCGTTACTCCTGAGCTCTGTCCCTTGCCTAGGAGGGCACACGGCAGGCGTTAGGACTGGCATCCAAGACTGTTTAACACCATCCTCTAGCTCCTTGTCAGAAGAGGGCATTTCTCCCATCCTGTGAAGGGTCGATTTTAGCCTTGAAAAGCTTAGAGCAGATACCACATGCAAACCTCTCAGGAGGCAGCAGAGAGTGCTGTTCAATAAGCAGTTATTTTTTCAGTCTGGTTCTCCTTTTTTTCAAGTTTTAATGCAAAATCGAAGAGGAAAACATGAAAGGAGAAAAAAGAAGTACTTGACTGCTCATAGGAAAGAGTCCTCTGTCCTCTGCAAATGAAGTGGTGTACTAAATACGAACTGTTACAGGACCAAGAAAAGATGTGAACAGCTTGTCTTGTACAAGCCCTACATCTCGCTGTGTGCTTGGCAAGTCCATTTTTCCTGCCTGGGTATCTCAGCCGCACATTGCTTAAAGGCTAGCGTGTGGGCATAGGGGTGCAGATCCACAGCTTAGCATGGGGAAGGTGGCAATTACTTGCTACCAAGTCCAGAATTCAGCCCTTTAAAATTCCTCCTCTGCTGTTACCCAGCTCTGCAGGCAGGAGCAGGACCCTCGTTCTGGTAGTCATCAGGGCTGAACAAGTAAAAATAACAATTTCTTTATGCCAGCCAGAGTAAAGTAAATGGCTTTTCTTCTTAGGAGACAAAAGAAAAAATAAAACCTTGGTAGTAAAACCAAGGTCAACAAGGATCTTGTGTTACAGGTGATGAGGTAGCGGAGGAATAGGAAAATTCTAGCTAGGGCTGTGGAATAAGAATAAAGGGAGGGAAGCCGGAGAAAGGAAATTATAGTAGTAAACCAGCTGGGAACTAAACCCAAATAAATGAAGATAACCCCCAGACCAGCAATTTTAAGGGAACAGCTCTACTTTTCCTGTTAGTGGAGAATTTGAAAACAGAGTTTTCAGTGAAAATTAAACTTTGAAGAGAACACTGTATAGACGGATCTATTTGACTGTCCATACTGGGGTTGAGGCTGACTAGCAAATTTAATACGTATATTTTTCCGATATGAAATCTTTTCCTCAACTTTTAATTTCCAAAATTTCTAACCTGTTCCAATGTCATACAAACACTTTTTAAAAACAAATATATAGAGACACACTCTGTGAACTCATATTTAAAAAAAACCCAAACAAACAAACAAACAGAAAAGAACCATTTCTGACTATCAATTTTGGCAACCAGATATTAGTTCTTTAACACAGTTTTGGTTACGAACATGATGCATGCAAAACTATACCTACAGGAAAAAAGAGATGCTTGGAAAGGGCATGTTTTATCTTTCTATTTACAAGGGAAAGTTCTTATCTGGTTACCAGACTATCTTCTGCCATTACAGGAATGTTCTGTGAAGTGGACTTTTTTTGTCAAATCTAAGATTACCTTTCCCAGACAATAAAGCCCCAGGACTTCAAATAGGAGATGAACAAGCAATTGGACAGATTTCATAATCAGGAAGTCTTGGCTAATTGCCTTTTCCAGCCTTCCGTAATTTTAGTTTGCCTAATTGTCCCAAAAATCCCTTTAATAATTCCTTCTCTTCTTCTGCACCAATATACTGCCTGTACATTTCTGGCAGTCCTCTAGCTCTGTGGTATCCAGCTCCCACATGCACATTTTCATGGATTTATCCACCATCGCCCTGTTTGGAGTGGATTGGAGTGTGCATTCATTTAACTGCAGACATACTTCTGGTGACGGCATGGGTAGGCTACTGAACCCGGGACTCCTAAGCTTGGTTCAAGGCATTAGGTATGAAGCCAGTTGTTCTTTCCATCATGCCTTTCAAAAATACCCACAGATTTCATATATAGGGATCTCTTCTCCCTACAGCTACAGTTCTTCCCCACCCTAGCTAAAAAGCACTAACCTCTGGAGGTACATTCAGCTGGACATATTTATCTTTACTTTTTTTCCTGCTGTCTGGTTCCTGTGGGGCCTTTCTCAACTTTCTGACCTGCTTTTCCACATCTTGCCAGCCTTGAAGGGCCAATTCCTCTGCTGTTGAAAGATGAGGTAGACTCATATAGCTCTATAATGGATTTGTGTCACCTTACATCAGCAGTGAATCCAACCTGTTAAGTTTAAAAATGGGTCCAGGTTCAGTATTTCAATTACGGTTGCCCCAGAGAGGCACAATCTGGGAATAGCTTCTCCCAGATTTATTACACGATGCCACAAATAATGGCCAACACTTGAGCAGCTTTTATGGCTTTCACAGCATATTGCAGTCTTGTAACTTGATGTCTAAAAGACATAGATATTTATAGAAGTTTGCTGTATTCCCCAGAAATGCCTTGCAAGGTTTTGCAGAGGTTATGAAGAAGTTTTCAAACCCTATCCCCTTAAATATCTTAAGACATTCTCTGATGACAAGCCAGTCATACAATCTTAAGACAACCAGTGAAAAAGAAAAATATACTGCACAACATGCTCTTTTAGACCCGAGAACAAAAATTCTCAGTAAAACCAACAGGAGACCCACAGAAATGCTATTTGTCTTGATGAAGTAGGTAGTTTTAATGTTATTTTCTCTTGCAATGATAATCTATGCTTAAATAAACCTGAAAGGCATTTGAGATTGTCACATTATTTTTGCTCCTTCATAAAGCAAGACTCTTCACAGTATTGTGTCAAGCTGTAAGAACTTTTTATTCCTGGTCCCTAGGTTAGAGCAGAGGAAGGAGTCAGCAGCTTGCATTTTGCCAGGTTTCCTTTCAAGAGATTAGAAATTTCCAGTGAAAACATACCGTTACCTTTCTTAAAAATCACTGCAAACAAGGAAGCTAAATCATGACTAAATAATGACAATGTGCTGAGGAAATGGTTGCTCGGGCCTATAAAACTAAAAGACAGAGTAATTTTTTTTGCTTTGCCACTCTTTCGTAAGGGAATTGTAAACCACCTGTAATGAGGCTGCCTGGTGGTTAATTAGCAAGAGAATGACATTCAGCTCCCAGCTGGTTTCTTGCTCGATAGGATGGAAGAAGCTGGAAATATTTACAAGGTGATGTATATGTAACCCATGGGAGGCATACGTAGGAAAGGAGGGAACAGCCTCACAAAAGGCAATTTACTTTGCCAGTAACTATCTGAGTCTCCAGGAGTATTTATACAATCTGTTTGTGTTTTAGAATAAGAGTTTTCTGTCTCTCAGAGGTCACCTCAACACCAGAGTGTTAGTTGCCATTGGCAGTGAAATTTCAAAATGTTGTCCTAGATCAGATGTGATCCCCCAGATTCGCTGTTACATGAGTCTGTGGCATACAGAGTAGCAAGTGTAAAAAGACATTAGCTTAAAGTAAATATTTTGTTAGTATGATCTCGTGCAAAGTGTTCCTTCACATGAAATACTGTCAGGGGAGGGTCATGCCTCCAGAAGAACCCATGTTCTGCACCGTCCTCCTCTGCTACAAAGAGCAGCTAGAGGAGTACAGTAAGTACAAAACAAAACAAACAAAAAAACCCCAAAGAACCCACATATGCTTTTAGCATCTGAGGCTTAAAATACAAGGAAAAAGTATAAGTTGAATGAAAAATATGTTCCACTGCATGTTCTGTATCTTTTCAATGATTAAAAGGTTGTGATATTTCAAGATAACCAGTCAATCCTCCCCAAAAAGCATGCTCTGCAAGCTAAGAACTGCTGCAATATATATCTAGTTAGGTAGTTATCTATATGCCGCCTATGACATAATAAAAGTTGATTCCTGCAGTATGATCTGGACATGATCTTAATAGTTAAAAACATAATAGAAAGAATTTAACTCAAAATTAAACAGAAATAATTTAATCCTAATAAGCCTGTGAGATGAAAGCTTTTGCCTCTCCTAGCTAACACAAGCCATGCTCTGTCCAGCCTGGACTCTTCCACTCAAGGGAGCAAGCAAAGAATCGCACAATGATTTTATTCTGAGCAAGTGGTGATAAGGCAGTTGCTACCATCTGAGCCTGTACCATTATCACTTACACACTCCCAGCATATCACCCTTCCTTTTTCTGAAGTCATTTATTTACACTTTTAAGGTTTGTTTGCATTTAACTGAACAGGTGGATATTTAATTCAAAAGACCTTCTTAAAAATCTTAACAATACAGTTTACACTTCAGTAATTTTAAAAGGACACTCCAACAAGTATTTAATTAGCCACCTCTACACTGTTCATCAGCCTTCCTAACTGTGCATTATGGTTATATGTTATAACGAAGATTTTGCTTCTAAGGCAGGTATTCACAGAGTACTGAACATTTTCCTTGTATATCAGAGCAACTATCCTCCTTTGCGCTGTTAAAAAGTCCCTCTTTCTTTATACCTTTCCATACAGCAGCCATGCATATTTAAGATCCATATAGTAGATATACAATCCAACTTGGTTTCTTCAGTTCAGAGTTCCCATCACATATTAACATACAGCTTTACCTAATTTTGCGAGTGTATTTTAAAAACAAGGAAACATATTTCACCTACTCCTTACCGGTTTCATTGAGACCCAAGGCAATTTGCAGGCAGCCATGAAAAAGCTGGTGGCCACAGCCAGTTCCAGCCCTCCTCACCACGGCCAAGGGGCAAAGAGCAGCAGAGCCTCTAACCTTCCCCACGCACAGCCAGCGCAGAAGTCACGGCTGAAGTCATAAATGACAGGTCACCACCAGTGCTACAAAGACTGGAAAGGCAGGACATGGAGCCAAGAGGTGTTGCTGGGGTCAATGGTTCACTCACTGCAGTTGTCTGGGAAAGGCTTCCTGTTCTCTGCATATTTTTACAGCTGCGGTACATGTAGCCTTGAAAGTTTTTACAGGTTGTCTTGAAGGTAGTCAGATTTAGCACAGGTGCTGGAAGCAGGAGTTACTATTCTCCTCTGCCTTCTGCAACTACGTAAACCAGGGCAAAGTAGATTTAGAACAATTATGTTAATTACAGCATTTAAAAATCATTTTGCAGCATTTAATGTTGGCACTTACACACTATATGGAAGAAAATGGTCCTCCATGAGCATTACCTCATATAGGTAATACTCATATTATCTTACCTTGAAGAAGAGCAGGATGAGTAGGAGAAACAATCACAAATTTAGCAGAGAAACACATTTGTACCTGTAAAACATTTGCAGTGTAACTGTACCTGTTGAAAATGCTTTTCAACACTGAGGTCTGTGGATACAATGCAAACCAAGTGGGTAATAGGAAAAGCCACATCTGATTATGTGGGATCGTTCAAGTGGTGATAGATGTGATTCTTGTTTAGTGGTTTGGAAGAGATTGTACTGAATTTTAGCATGTCTTCTTTTGAGCAGGATGCAATAACTCATCCTAAAATGGTCAGCTCTCAGAAGCAGACTGTAAGTCACATGTTTAGACACCTTAGATCATCTTATGTTCGCCTGATATCTTACAGTTTTCCTGCAAAGTAGCATTACCACAAAACTAAAAATTCAATCTGGGAAAATATGCTACTTTACTAGTTTTGATGTGCAAACATAAATTATGTTCATACCTTTATCCTAGGTGAGTGCACTAAGCACCAGGCTTCAGGTTTTGGCAGCCGGGGGTGGGCACCTGCACCGCAAGCACTTTGCAGGGGCTGAAGAAGGGAAACTTCATGGCTGCCCCCACCGCTTTGTTCAGCCTGTGCCAGGCATGGTGTGCCTGCAGGACCCTGGTGTCTGGGGGAGCCGATGCTCCCGGGGGTACCCATGGCCTAGGGAAACCTCCGTGGGGATGGAGGAAGCAGCCCAGAAGAGCTTGTTGTGTCACAGCTGTCATTTTCTTCTCCCAGCTTTCCCCTCTCCTAAAAGGTTTGGGATAAGTTTGCCATCTCTCTCTCTCAAGCAAGACAGGGATGTACCAAAAATCAGACATAAGAGGCAGAAAACGGAAGGAGTGGAAATTCTTAAACATTCCAGAAGTAATAATTGGTCTAAAAATAGTCACTTTGTTCATGAATGGAGGAAAGAGGAGAATGAGGCCAGTGTTTCTGCTAGGTTTTATTTATTAAATTTGTGCCTCTTCAGCATCTGGGATAATATGGCCATACAGTCCCTCTTTTTAACCAGCCAGTCCGGTTATCAAGCCAGACCTTCCCAGTGAAAGGGCTTAAGCCCAGCACAGTTGCACTCCCACTGGCTGCAGCTCTGCTTCTCGCCCTTGCGTCGGTCCACACTTGCACCCAGCCTAGATGTCCCTGCGATGCAGGCACAGACGGGCTGACACGGGGTTGTACCATGGGCCTCATGGATGGGATACGCGAACAGAGAATGACACCCTCCCCTGTAGGGGCAAATCGAAGAGCTATGTAAACTCCAATGGTCCATTCTCAGTTTCACAACAAACAGGCAAAATCCCAAATGGTTGTTGATTCAGATAATGTGACTATTTGAGGAAAACCCTACGCTCATTAAATGGAGGCTTTGTAATGAATAAATAACAAAACCAAAAGGGATTAAATAGTATCAATAGTATATCTATAGATAGTCTACTGGTGACAGGCAGCTGGACCATTGTGTGGGGAATCTGATTTAAGGAGAATGGGATTTTCAGCTGCTATTCCAGAATGCAACTCCTGATCTCACTAAAATAGTTACATATTTAGCTTCTCACTAGAAACTCTTAACACATTTCTTCACACAGAAAAGCTCTGAATAGCAAAATCGTTAAAAGGAAGTATTACATTTAGCCATTTTGTGCTCATCATCTCTAACTCATTGATCTTCCAGTGTATACTCAATATCCGCTCCTCTACCATAGTTTGCCTGAAAACAGTATTTACTGTATACACTTTTACTATGACTATTATGACAGCTTTGTGTAACTATACAACACAAGTGTACATGCTTTAGCATAACACAATATTGAAAGAAAACCACAGAAATCTGTGCCTGAGAGGTTTTTCTTGTGCAGTGTGACTAGGTATCTGTTTGCCCCACCTGTTTTTTCTTCAGTGGCATGGAGTTAGCTTGTGGTATTTCTCACCTTTGTCCTTGCTTTGAATTTTTGACAATTTCAGACTTTCACCTTTTATTGACACCAAGCTGAGTGGTGTGGTTGACAGGCCTGAGGGACGGGATGCCATCCAGAGGGACCTGGACAAGCTCGAGAAGTGGGCTCCTATGAACCTCATGAGGTTCAACAAGGCCAACTGCAAGGTCCTGCACCTGGGTCTGGGCAAACCCTGGTATCAATACAGGCTGGGGGATGAGGAGATTGAGAGCAGCCCTGCAGAGAAGGACTTGGAGGTACTGGTGGGTGAAAAGCTGGACATGAGCCGGCAATGTGCGCTTGCAGCCCAGAAGGTCAACTGTACCCTAGGCTGCACCAAAAGAAGCGTGGCCAGCAGGTCGAGGGAGGTGATTCTGCCCCTCTACTCCGCTCTGGTGAGACCACACCTGGAGTACTGCGTCCAGCTCTGGAGCCCTCAGCACAAGAAGGACACGGACCTGTTGGAGTGGGTCCAATGGAGGTCCACAAAAGTGATCAGAGGGCTGGAGCACCTCTCCTATGAGGAAAGGCTGAGAGAGTTGGGGTTGTTCAGCCTGGAGAAGAGAAGGCTCCAGGGAGACCTTATAGCAACCTTTCAGTACTTAAAGGGGGCTTATAAGAAAGGTGGGGACAAACTTTTTAGCAGGGCCTGTTGTGATAGTGGGGTGACAATCGGTAATGGTTTTAAACTAAAAGAGGGTAGATTTAGACTAGATAGAAGGAAGAATTTTTTTACAATGAGGGTGGTGAAACACTGGAACAAGTTGCGTGGAGAGGTGGTAGGTGCCCCATCCCTGGAAACATTCAAGGTCAGGTTGGACGGGGCTCTGAGCAACCTGATCTAGTTGAAGATGTCCCTGCTCATCGCAGTGGGGGTTGGACTAGATGACCTTTAAAGGTCCCTTCCAACACAAACTATTCTATGATTCTATGATTTTATGATTTATTTTCTTGTTTTACATTTCTTTCATAATGTAATGTGCTCATTGTTTTGGATCCTTTTAGTTGGAAGTATCCCAGTCTCTCTTTTTATTTACCTGTGAAGCAAAATTTCCCTTTCCATTCCTCCAGAAGTTATAAAACAGTTGCAGGTTAAACAAAAATAAACTTTTAGTGTATATGGCAGGTCTTCCTGATATACTGGCAATTATCTCTCACAGACATCCTTTTTGAGCCGGCTTTGCTTTACATCATCTTGTGGCCTACTGGATGGCAACAACAAACACCCATCTGTTCACATGTTCTTAGGACGGGTGCCTATGCAAAGGAAATCCCCGTAGATAAGAAACTGCATCAAATCAGAGAACAGCCAAGTGAATGGAAAATAACCTTAGATCTGCTTTCTCTGTTGCAAACCAAGTCAACATAGGACCGATGCCAGCAGCCCACGTCTATTAGCAAATGAGAGACCGCATTGCATGTGAAAGGGCTCCCCTGTCCAACACAAATGCTCTTTTCTCATTTCATTCCCTATTATTTTTTCCCCTCATTCCCTGACAAAAAGCTGTTCAAACATGCCCACTTCAGGGATGGGTTTAAGCATAAGAAAGGCCAGGGCTCCCGCTGACTGCTTTTACAATAAGATGCACCCTGGACTCTGTGGTATCTTAGCTGGGGGATTTTCCCTAGCTTTTCACGTTCAGAACAGATCTGTACAAATAATCACTTGGAAGATTTTTCTGCCTACAATTCACCATGACCGTTATTTGTTTTTCATTTTTCAACCTGTTCTATTCAGGAACACGAAACAGAAAAGCATAGTTCTGCTGCTGCCAGGAAGAAGACACCGGAAGAGTTACACATCTTTATTGAAACTTCAGGCATTTAACCCCAAAAAGTCCATATGCTATTTGGCGTACACTTTTTCCTTACCTTTTCTAGCACCAGTGGGAAGGACGGCAGAACATACCACTGCCCAGCAAGCAGCTGCCCAGTAGCGATGAAGAAATTTCCCAGGATTTGGTGGGAGTTGCTCTTACCCCAAGTGCAGGCTACAGCATCAGGAACATCTAGTAGGCCCTGTGAACCTCTGTCTTCATGGCTCATGTTCAAGTCCCTTTATGCATAAATTTTGTAATGAGATTGTTATAGCTCCTAGAAAAATAATCTATACTTGATTAACTCTCTTGTCTCTACTTGAGGCATTAGCTGCTTCAGTGCCCCTCTTCTGTGTCGATTATCACACACATTGTCATTTTGGCTGCCCACAAAGGAGGCAGTTTTACCAGCTTTGTGGTACCTTCCTTCTCACTTCTCAAATACAGAGAAGACAGGTCCCAAATCCTCTTCTTATTTTTCTTCTTATGTGATATTTCTTTGCATCAGAACAGCCTGTTCTCGTTAAGAGGTGCAACTGCACAGACAGGTATCAGTCATTAACAGCCAATGAACAAAAATGTTCAGAAAACCAGTTTGTCAGCTCAGTCAGGTTCTTGATCTGCTCTGGACTCACCACACCGCACAGAGTGCTCACTGACATAAAATGTGAGTAACAGAGTCCGTGTGTAACTAAGTCTACAGAGGTTAGTTGTAGTGCAGGTGTTGCAGTGGTCAGGGAAGCACTCTCAACATCCAAACCAACTTATTTTTACAGCCATGCTCCAGTAAAGTTTATGCAGCACTGTGGAAAAATTATAGTTTACTGTTACTGCACTGTGACTACAAAAATAAGGGGGGTTTTGAATGTTCAAAGTCCTTTTCTACTGTGTTGCATAATTTCATTGGGGAACAATAAATTAGGTATCTTTTGGGAATCTTCCCTGCCCAACACCATCTGAGTAAAAAAGTTGCAGTTTTCCAAATACATAAACAAACAAATAAAAAATTTTACACGAGACACAAAAATAACCTCTTAATCAACAGTTTGGACTATCATGATGCTCGGCATGTGCTAACAATAGCTCCTGGCAGGCTCGTACTCCAGTTCCCTGTGCGTGCCAGAGACTGACTGTGAGATAGATCTTTATTGCTATTGCTATCCAGACCAAATCTAGCAAAGGCGTGCCTACCCCTCGCCAAGCTTTACTCACTGTACAAATACCTTCAGACAAAAGAAACACACTGAATTGCCAGGGACTGGGGAAGAGATAAAGAACAGAAAAGGGGGAGAGAAATCCCTGCCAAGTTGAAGGGCTCATACAGCAATCGCTATGGGGAGATTTGGGGTTCATCCCTTTGACACCCATAGCGCTCGCTTCTCTTAAGGTGGAGAGATGGTTTGCAATGTGTTGCTCCCAGGAATGTCCTCCCTGAATGAATCCTTCCTGTAGCTTCACGGCAGGTGTCAATCAGACATGCCCAAATACATGTTTGCAAGACCTGTCCATACAGAAATAATTTCATAACCTGCAGATGTCAAGAATCAAGACAAAATAATACAGCACACACCAGGTTGAATGTGGTTAACTAAGTTGCTTTTAGTTTATTAATTTTACCCATATACATAGTTGGTTTTGAAAACACCACGTGAAGGAGCCAGGACAAAGTGTAACAAAATGGTACAGGAAAAGATTTCAATATGCAACGTGCCAGTGTACCTACTGTGTCTTACACATACTTTACATTGAAAACCAAAAAACCCACAGTTTTCAGAGGAAGTACACATTTTATTTTGAACTGGCAAATTTAGTTTATTAATACGTAAAAAAATAAATCTACAATAGCAACAGTGCAAACACATCAGAACTTGCATGGCATACAGAACACAAATGAATAAAAATTATTATACAAAGGGCCCAATGTTTCTTACGATACTGGCTGTGACATGTACAACAAACAACAGGGTGAGGAATAAACTGCAATGTAAACAGGAAGATGAGCTGCATATTACTGGTTCTGTCTTGTACGGTCTCTCTATTTCAGGGGGTAAAGCTGTCATGCCTTGGATCTGCAATTAAAATAATAAAAATTGATCAGAGCTTCATCACATAAGATTAGGAATCTGTGTATTGCTCTCTAAGTAGTTAGAGAGCATGAGAATTCTCTTGCATGAGAATCTATTGTTAGTTTTGTACTGGGCTTGTGACTCTTACTGTGGAGACATCAAGCTCAGTAAAAATATTAATATGTTGCACGCCAAATGAGCTGCCAGTGTGCACATCCATTGTTCTCAGCTTGGGAACAGCTATACACACCGGCATCCTCCCCAGTAAAGCAAGGTTAGGCTTTTATTGGTTGATTTGTATGACCTTATTTTGTTTTGTGGGATTGTTTGGTTGGTTTGGTTTTTGTTTTCATCTTTCTGGCAGACAAAAATAGAAGTTTATAGTGTTACAGTGCTATAGGGATATTGGATGATATTTGAAAGGTTCATTGGTACATACAAGGCTTACACTTGCACGTACAAGGCAGTTAATTGTGCACACATTTATTTAACAGAATCACAGAGTGGTTGAGGTCGGAAGGGACCTCTGGAGGTCATCTGGTCCAATGTCCCTGCTCAAGCAAGGCCACCTACAGCAGTGTCATATTTCTCATTGAGCATTTTTTACTCTTCCCTTAGAACTCAGTGCAATTTTTATGGAATTAGACATAACTGCCTGCCTTTCCTGGCTTTGACATGAAATTGGAGAGATTTGGGTACACTGCTTGGCTATGCTTTTCCTAAATGTACTCCCTACACGTTAAAGAAAAGAAACTATGCAAAAAGCAAGCCCCTGGACACAAACATTTTTGAAAGTTTGAATGCCCACCTGCACAGCATGTGCTTGCTTTAGGTTTTTTTCCATATCACAATTATCCTGCACTGCAGAAAAAAAAATCTAAATATCGACTTAATCTTAGCAAACACAACACAAAGGTAAAACAGATCAAGGCACCATCCCTACAGAAGGAGGAAGGTATTTTCAACTCAATTTCTCTGTTTCAAGTTTTTTCCTTCTTGTAACAACTCACTGATTGTTTGGCCATTCAGGTTAAATCTGTTCTTGATTTTGATGAGGATGGCAAATTTAATGTAATATCACTAATAAGGGAAGGGAAAGGAAAGAGTCCTAATCTTAGCTTTGATGAATATGCCCTAGTCATTTGAAATAGGAAACTATGATTAGAAGGAAGAACTAAGCACTCCCAGTTCCAGTGAGCTCACTCTTTGACTACGTTCTTTAAGTCATAAGTATTGCTCCTTCATCCTGTAAGATAAAGGGGAACAGCATTTTCCAGAAAGCATCCCATTTTTTAAAAAAAGAAGCCTATCTCCTCCTGATAAAATTTCTGTATGCTTTTCATCATCTTATCTTGTCCTCAGACAAATAATCAGTGAAAGAGCGGCTGTGCAGCAGCTACTGGCCAGCTGTTGCAAAGGTCAAGAAGTTTAACCAAAACTGATGAATAGTCACATGTACTGTCAATAACTACTTTTCACAGAAGGTCTGCAGTGGGACAAATATTAGAAAAAAACAGAACCTCTTTGATTATTTATAGCACACAGTATTTCATTGACATCCCATGGGCTGAACAGTCTGATCGATGTTGGAAAGTCTCGAGAACGCTGCTGCAGGAAGGGCAATTTCTCCACCACCTAAAAGCACTGTGTGACCCACTACAAGGCAGCGTGGGCTGTTTTGTGGGGTGAGGAGAATGAAGCAAAGGTCCTTTCCTAGGAAGTATTTCATCGGTAGTATCTGGTATCAGCTCTGTTAGGCTGGCCTAAAATAATGGTAGGAGATAAGCCAGTACAATGAGACAATCTCCCCTTCTGAGCAGAAAAGCTCAAAAAAGTAAAATGGAGTCTTGAATTTGGACTCTGTAAAGGAGTTCAAGGAGTAATATATATTTTTCAGCATCTCCTTCAGGGATGATACTATGTGCACTAGTAGTTCTTTATAAACACACATCAACACTAAAGATGACAGCTTTTCCCAGCAGTCCTGTTAAAATACCAGCAGACATTTAGAATAAGTAACAACTTACTGGGGAATTATTTTTTATCTTAGAGTTTTTTTCATCAAGAGAATTGGGAAAGGAAAAATATAGAAGATAATCTTCCAAAGGTGCACAAAGGAAACAGACAATCCAAATGTACTTTTTTTGGCCAAATACTGTAGACCTCTCTAAGACACAAGACCAACAAAAAAGCAAGGGATATTGCAAGAGTCCTTATATAACTTTAGGTAGTCTAGATGCCTGAGTTAAGAAGTTAGATTCTTGAGGCTTCCTTATGCAGTCAATAAGCTTCCCCCTACAGAGTGACTCAGAGAAGAAACCTGATTTGAATTATCCATCGCAAGACCCTAACATAAGTCCCTGACAATGGAGGCAACCAAGGGAAAACAGCTTTCTAACTTGGTCACCTAATCTGGACACATGGTTACGCTCTGATCAGTCCCAGACACACTGAAAGACTTCATACTCCTATTACTGATCCCAAGTGCTGATCAAAGCTCCAACTTTTCTTTTTAAAAACTTCCAGAACTTGAGTTAGGCGAAAGCATTGATGAAACATTCTCATAATTTGTTATTGTATGTAAATGCAACATAGCCATGTAAACAGTCTGAAGGCATATAACCAGGTACTTATTCATACGCAATGAAGCACAGTAAATCACATTTGTTTCATGGCATTGTTGCCTCCTTTTCAACACTTAGACTTACCGACCATTCTGCATTATCTGTTTTTGAACATCTCACGTTCACTGGTAGTTTAAGCACAAGTTCATTATAGGAGAGACCCTCCGATCTGGACCATTTGAATTTGTTCATTGCATCCATAAAAGACAGGTTTTTATATTGCTTAGGACTCTTGATAATGAAAGGCCAAGTCCTAAAGAAAAATAAATAAATAGATTTTAAAAAATAGATAAATACCATCAAGTTGGAACTGATGAGGAAAAGCTTTTGGAGAATCTACTCAGAAAAACAAATGTACTATTAACGTGCATTATGCCTAACACATTCTCAGCTAAGTTCTCTGCTACTGAAAACTGATGCAGTTTCATTGATTTTAACAGACTTATGAAAGTTTGTCAGCAGTTTAGGACTTGCTGCCAGTTACTTTTAGAAATGAAGGACTTCAAGTTAAGAAAAAGAATTACATTACTGTTCTCTGATCTACAAACTGAATACACAAGGCAATACAAAACATAACTTCTGTTGTAACTTCTCAAAAAAACACAACAAAAGAAGCGCCACACCCTCTCCTAGGCTTGGCAGACAGTATTGTAAAGAAACGTTTGCCATTAGGAAGCTGCTTCCAGATGGCTCTGCCAAGCTCTGGTCATAACTCAGATAATAGGTCAAAACTCAGCCTAGCACAGGAGTTGCTCTAACATGCGTTGGTTGGCAGCAGTGCCAAAAGATCAAAAGAGAATAACTAGTGTTGTGGACATTGCCTTTTGGCATGTCCCTACATGCTGGCTGCAAGGGGACTTTTGGCCGGGGGTGGGATAGAGACCTGCTGCGCTGCTGTGAGAGATCTGACTATGCGCCCATGTGTGGGAATCCTCCCCATGTACAAGTAGGACCAATCCAATTCCCCACCAGCCAAAGACGTGCAAAGGGAAGGAATGAGATTTCTTCTTTCATTTAGTAAAGAAAACTCAAAAATAATAACGAAGAAAAATTAAAAAAAAAAAAAAAAAACGGCTTAAGAAATCCTTTTCCATTGTTCTTGCTTTCTCCTTGTTTGACTCTACTGGGATGAATGGAAACAACATGGTGGAGGGGTCAAGTTTTTAAAAACTGAAAGTCCAATACAGCTAGTGGAAGAATGAAAGTAGCTAAACCTTTATCTAAGTAACCTAATTAATACTTCGGTTGGAGCACGAGTTATCTTTTCAAAGCACTTTAGACAGATCTGTGTTATCTTGCAGTAGGCTGTCTCCCACTTTCTTTGCGTAAAGTGCTGCCTATGCCAAAGTTCTGCCCTACTCAACACTTAGGCACGGAGGTCATAGTTTTAATCAAGCACCTATTTTACACTATTGTGGCCCAATCGCTTTCATCTCAGCTCCTCATGATTTATACCATGTCTGTGCCACCAGACTGAGGAAAAAGTTTTAGTGAGCCACAGTGCCTTGATCCTGCTTCCAGTTTGCCTTCATGCGTAAGTCAAGAGAGACTTCAGAGGAGTCAGTGAAGCAATTCCAGTGTAAGACTGACACAAGAGAGATGAGTATCAGGTCACATATCCTTAGGCTGACAGAGCTTAATGAAACAAGAATTGTGGATTAGGTCATAAATACTAGAGGCATTAATAATCTCTTCTTCTAATTAGTATTCCATTTGCAGCAGACAGTCTGCATACTTACTCTATTCAAAACATCTTTATTTCCCCAGGCCAAATGTGCATTTTTTCTTTAAGTACAGTTATCATGAATGAACACTCAAGAGAGCATACATTTGTTAGAATATTTTCTTTCTAAGCTCAGAAAGACTCTTTTAGCTAGGACTAATTTAGAAACTGTGTTCTCCCTGTATGAAAAGAGATTTTAAGTAGAAATAGTGTGGAAAATGAAGTAGACATTGATTGCATTGTGACTTTCTTCAAACTCTTCTGTCTTGGATATAAATTTCAGAACTAAGACCAGTAAGCTTGTACATCAAATTACTTTGCAATAATAGTTTTATATGTTTTTCTTAAGATAAACTGTATAAGGGAAGACAATTTTTAAAATTTAAATGTGATGACACACTATTAGTCTATCCATTTTATTTTAAAATCTTACTATTACCTTAGTTTAGTGCAACTAACAATACAAATATAAATAACCTTTCACCACTAATAGTGCATTCTACTTTCTATTGTTTGATTATTTTTCTGCATTTCATTCATGTGGGAAGTTTCCTCTTTAGACTATTCTCACTGTTTACAGTCACTTCCACTGCTGATTTGCTATTGAGATGCTTTAATTTTAAGCACTGTAAGGAACACTTAAAAACTGAAATATGCTATTTATTGACTTTTATATATTCACACGTATTTATCCTATCTATAGTGGGCTTCCTCCCATCTCCCGCCAAAATTTAATTTTTTTGTTAGATTCTGAAAATCACTCTTGCTCTTAGTGAGCAATATCGTTGTGCAGGTCACCCCACAGACACTGAAGGGCAGAAAAGCCAGATCCAGCAACACACTGGGAAGCATTTTGTTCTTGCCGAGGACTCTCATGATGAACGACAGCAAGACTTCTGCTGAGTTACCGGAGAAACTGTAACACCTTGTTTAAAATTCACCAGCCTGTGGTTCACCCCAGCAGCCAGATGCCAGCTGAATTGCACGGACCTTCATGGTGGTTGTTATAGAACCTGAGTTGCCTAAGTGGTAACAGCCCCCACCCCTCGCCGTTCACAGAGGGGGTATTTAATATTTATGGAGCAGTGAAGTAGGCAGATCTTACAACAAAATCATATTACGTCTTTTGAGCTGAGCAGCGGGCCAATATTCAGACTCTTGTGGGTTATTTTTATTAGGAAGAAAAAATTGATGAATGAGCTTGGGGTTTTTCTTTCTGACATGGATTTACATCTCAAAAATGTGCAGTGTCCTGCTTCCCTGCTTCCCTGAGTAGGAGTCCAAGACTTGGAATACAGTGTCTTTGCACAGAATTGCAAGCCCTTGCAGCCAACAGTTCATCTAAAAAGCTCTTTTCTTCCTCTTGGCTAGATTCCTACCACTGGTTCCATGTTTTTCTCTCTACTTACCTTGCATATCATCCTCTGACTTGTTATTCTTCCAAAGCCTCCAATTCTCTCATTTCTGTCCATCATGGTGCTTATCTACCATTTATCTTTTACTATGAAAAATTTCATATTCTCTCAATCCCTCCATTTCCTTTCTAACTTACAACTTCTTCCCTTTTTGTGCATTTTTGTCAGTGTCACTAAGACAGCGTTAAGCTCTATACGTAGGCAACAGTTCTAGGATCTGGTTGCACCAACTTCAGCAGAATTACTGACAACAAATCTACCCAGAGTAATTCGATACCAATGCTCACAAACTCCTTTTTCAAAATTATCTCTATATATGTGAAACACTGATATGTTTTAATAAACTGATAGATTTGAAACATTGATATGACATTGATACATAGTCTTTTTACAGATGGTTGTGGTGAAAAAAGAAACACTATTTCCTGTGAGAAATCTTATTTCCTTAACAGAAGAAACTACTTTTTTATTAGGGGAAAAAAAAAAAAGCAAAATAATTTGGCAAGAGAAATAAGTAGCAGCACAGCGTATTGAGTGACCCTGCAACATGTTGCACTACCAGAAAGAAATAAAGGTCATGTAAAAATGACCCTGTAATCCCACAGACAGAAATAGAGGTGCTACACATATTCATAAATATTTTACTTGCCTGACCGGTCTGTAGATTTCCTTAACACCAATGAACTGGAGCTGTTCCATTATATCTGGGATACTTGCACATCGGGTGAGGTTGATTCTTGGGTAATAGAGCAGATACGACAGGCACATTTCATTCCTGGTGCTCAGACCACCCTGAAAATGGGATTTTTTCTTTTAATGAAGATAGCATTGGAATCCCACAGATAAAAACACTGATTAGCATTTATATGCTAATGAAACATGTATCAGGAGGCCCAATTCAACATGTTTATCTTGCACATTAGGTTATCAAGTAGCAAGAAGTTGTTACATAATTAATTACAAAATATACTGCAAACTCGACCAATAGCTCCCGAGCTTAAAAAATTTCAGAAAGAACAATTATCAATAAAATAAGACTCCTATTATGTTGAAGATTACTATCTGAGAAGTTCAGGTTTATTTTCAGCTGTGTCCAAGGTACTTATATCTACCATGTTTCGGGAAAAGGACTTCAAAGTGGAGCAGATGTAGAAAAAATCTGGTAGGATAATTAGTCTGTTTAATAAGAAATTAAATGAGCTTCGCCTAGTAAAATGGAGGCCGGGATGGAATACGTATCTATATGGACTCTCATTGTAAGTACATATGCAGATAAAGAGTAAGAAAGAAAAGAGTTATTTAAGTTAACAGATAATGTTGACTCAAGAACAAATGAGCACTAACTATAAAATAATTAATTACAGTAAGATTTTTAGCTAGCAGAAGAAACAGACTCTTAAACAGTCTTCCATTGAGAGCCATGGGGCAAACAACTAATTTAAAATTAATCTTGGTAAATGTGGACAAGATTATGAGCTGCGCATTCCTAAATCCCATGTGGGAACACTTCCACAAACTCACAGAACCACAGAAATAGGAATGGAGAAGACAAAACACATGAACCAAGGGCCAAGAGCTAGTATGATCACCACACAGGAAAATAGGACAAAAACTCAAAAGCCTTTGTTCTCACTCTTTTGCTTTTCTTTATATACCTACTGCATGTACCTACATGCAAGCCATGATTCAGGGAGAGGTAGCCCTGTGCTCTCTGGATGCCAAGAACAGGTCTTCCTTGCTGAACAGAAACCCCTCAGGTCTCACCTCCTGGAGGTCTGGATCCAGCCCCTCCCTAGGAAGCGGGATCAGCCCCTGGCGAAGGCTGGGTGCTGGTAGCTACGTCCCTCCCCTAAACATAGTGGGTCTGGCATCACTCTCTGGTTTCGCAGCCAGCTGGCACAGTCCAGCTCATGTCCCAACAACCGAATTTGCTTCACCTCAGCCTGTGTCTCTGAGATATGCGGGGTATGCTGGGGCACAGCCGAAGTCGAACAGAGTTGAGCTAGGGGATACTGAGGCAATAGGAGCCCAGAGGGAAATGCCAGTGAAACGCCTCAAAGCACACAAGGGGTGTTCCTCTATGAAGGAGACACGGACGACAGCCCAGCTGAAGTGCCTCTACAGCAATGCACGCAGCACGGGCAACAAGCAGGAGGAGTTGGAAGCCATTGTACATCAGGAAAACTATGATATGGCTGCCATCACGGAAACGTGGTGGGATGACTCACACAACTGGAGTGCGGCGATGGATGGCTATAAACTCTTCAGGAGGGATAGGCAAGGCAGGAGAGGTGGTGGGGTAGCCCTATATGTTAGGGAGTGTCTGGATAGTTTAGAGCTCGATGATGGTGACAATAGGGAGGAGTGTCTATGGGTAAAAATTAGGGGGAAGGCCAACAAGGCAGATATTGTGGTGGGAGTCTGTTACAGACCACCCAACCAGGATGAGGAGACTGACAAACTATTCTATAAGCAGCTGGGAGAAGCCTCACGATCGCTAGCCCTTGTTCTTGTGGGGGACTTCAACCTGCCAGATGTCTGCTGGAAATACAATACAGCAGAGAGGAAACAGTCCAGGAGGTTCCTGGAGCGTGTGGCAGATAACTTCCTGACACAGCTGGTGAGTGAGCCAACTAGGGAAGGTGCCCCGCGGGACCTCTTGTTCACAGAGAAGGACTTGTGAGCCATGTGATGGTTGGAGGCCATCTTGGGCAGAGCGATCACGAAATGACAGTTTTTGATACGTGGAGAAGCGGCGAGGGGGGTCAGCAAAACTGCCACTTTAGACTTCCAGAGGGCAGACTTCGGCCTGTTTAGGAGACTGGCCAACAGAGTCCCCTGGGAGGCAGCCCTAACGGGCAAAGGAGTCCAGGAAGGATGGACATTCTTTAAGGAGGAAGTCCTAAAGGCACAAGAGCGGGCTGTCCCCAGGTGCCAAAAGACGAGCCGGCGGGGAAGAAGACCGGCCTGGCTGACTAGAGAGCTCTGGCTCGAACTCAGGAAAAAGAGGAGAGTCTACGACCTCTGGAACAAGGGGAGGGCAACTCAGGAGGACTACAAAGGTGTAGCGAGGCTCTGCAGGGAGAAAATTAGAAGGGCCAAAGCTGAGCTAGAGCTCAGTCTGGCTGCTGCTGTAAAAGACGACAAAAAACACTTCTTCAAATACATTAGCAGCAAAAGGAGAGCTAAGGAGAATCTCCAGCCCCTAGTAGATGGGGGAGGAAACACAGTGACCAAGGATGAGGAAAAGGCTGAGGTACTTAATGCCTTCTTTGCCTCAGTCTTTAATAGCAGGGCCAATTGTTCTCTGGGTACCCAGCCCCCGGAGTTGGAAGATAGGGACGGGGACCAGAATGGAGCCCTCATAATCCAGGGGGAAATGGTGAGTGACCTGCTGCACCACTTAGACACTCACAAGTCTATGGGGCCTGATGAGATCCACCCGAGAGTACTGAAGGAGCTGGCAGAAGAGCTCACCAAGCCCCTTTCCATCATTTACCAGCAGTCCTGGCTAACTGGGGAGGTCCCTGCTGACTGGAGATTAGCTAATGTGACACCCATCTTCAAGAAGGGCCGGAAGGAGGATCCGGGGAACGACAGGCCTGTCAGCCTGACCTCGGTGCCGGGGAAGCTGATGGAGCAGATCATCCTGAGTGCTATCACACGGCATGTAGAGAATAACCATGGGATCAAGCCCAGCCAGCATAGGTTCAGGAAAGGCAGGACCTGCTTGACCAACCTGATCTCCTTCTATGACAAGGTGACCCGCCTAGTGGATGAGGGAAAGGCTGTGGCTGTTGTCTATCTAGACTTCAGTAAAGCCTTTGACACCATTTCCCACAGCATTCTCCTGGAGAAACTGGCGGCTCATGGCTTGGACGGGTGTACTCTTCGCTGGGTAAAGAACTGGCTGGATGGCCGGGCCCAAAGAGTGGTGGTGAATGGAGTTTACTCCAGTTGGCGGCCGGTCACAAGCGGTGTTCCCAAGGGCTCTGTGTTGGGGCCAGTTCTGTTTAACATCTTTATCAGTGATCTGGACAAAGGGATCGAGTGCACCCTCAGTAAGTTTGCAGATGACACCAAGTCGCGTGGGAGTGTTGATCTGCTTGAGGGTAGGAAGGCTCTGCAGAGGGACCTGGACAGGCTGGATCGATGGGCCGAGGTCAATTGTATGAGGTTTAACAAGGCCAAGTGCAAGGTCCTGCACTTGGGTCACAACAACCCCATGCAACGCTACAGGCTTGGGCCAGAGTGGCTGGAAAGCTGCCCAGTGGAAAAGGACCTGGAGGTGTTGGTTGACAGCCGCCTGAATATGAGCCAGCAGTGTGCCCAGGTGGCCAAGAAAGCCAATGGCATCCTGGCTTGTATCAAAAATAGCGTGGCCAGCAGCACTGGGGAAGTGGCTGTCCCCCTGTACTTGGCACTGGTGAGGCCGCACCTCGAATACTGTGTTCAGTTTTGGGCCCCCCACTACAAGAGGGACATTGAGGTGCTGGAGCGTGTCCAGAGAAGGGCAACGGAGCTGGTGAAAGGTCTGGAGCACAAGTCTGATGAGGAGCGGCTGAGGGAGCTGGGACTGTTTAGCCTGGAGAAAAGGAGGCTGAGGGGAGACCTTATCGCTCTCTACAACTGCCTGAAAGGAGGCTGTAGAGAGGTGGGGGTCGGTCTCTTCTCCCAGGTAACAAGTGATAGGACAAGAGAAAATGGCCTCAAGTTGTGCCAGGGGAGGTTTACATTGGATATTAGGAAATTTTACTTCACTGAAAGGGTTATCAAGCATTGGAGCAGGCTGCCCAGGGAAGTGGTGGAGTCGCCATCCCTGGAGGTATTTAAAAGACATTTGGATGAGGTGCTTAGGGACATGGTTTAGTGGTGGTCTTGGTAGTGTTAGGTTTACGGTTGGACTTGATGATCTTAAAGGTCTTTTCCAACCTATACGATTCTGTGATTCTGTGAAAACCAAATGGTCACCTCGCAATGGCCGGTGCCTGGCCTCTGCTAACCTAAAAAGCTGCATCTAGGAGACCGTGCACTGCCATGTGCCAAACCTGAGCTGGACCCCCTCAGCCCTGAAGGGGATGCTCACTCCCTGGCCATGGCCCTGCCTTGTCTGCTGCCGTGAAGATGCACCCAGGGCTGTGGCACAGCCGCTCCTAGTGCCCCAGCCGCAGGGACGTGAGGGTATGGTGCGGGCTCCTCCTGTGCCGCCCTGGGGACAGCAGCTGTCCAGGAGGGTCCCTGCCGCTGGAAAACCCACGGCGTGAGAAAGGTAACGCGCAAAGGCTCACTGCGCCCAGCCTCCTCCTCCCAGCCCGAAGGACCTGCATTCTGCCTGCATTCTATGTTAGGCACAAAAGCAAGTGGTCCCATCTTGGTCACAGCATAAGTAAAAATCAATACGTAAGAAGTGGCAATTACAACTTTGGGGAAAAATGCATAACAAGTTTGTAAAAATAATTCATTAGAATATGCAGAATTTGCATGTCAATACATGTTATGAAGAAAGCACTCCTTATACTAGCAAAGTCTGATTTTTAAAGATCTTTTATGAGCTGGCTTGCTTATTTTTATAAACTAGTCATTTGAATGCCTTATGCAAGAGATCAGACTATGATGATAATAGTCCTGATGGTGTCCTAATAACCTAATAGTCCTAAAACCTAAGAATCTATGAAAGGAAAGATAATACATAATTATGTGCACACAGGCATTAGCAAGTAAGTTCACACTTTTTAATAACATTTTATGAAAAATATTTTAGTCCGCAATATTACCTGTGTACTTATTTTGATCCATTAAAACTTTTCTTACCCATGTCATGCGAATTCGGTCCACAGTACTGTAGTGACACTCTGTGATTAAATTATCCCCCTGAAACACAAGATTTGGGAAGTTCACAGTTCTGAAGTTTATCAACACCAGCTTCAGGTAACCACAGATGACAGCAAACACTTAAGAAATAAAAATCAGAGCAGTGGATACAACTTTCTGAAAGAGCAAAGGATTAGGTAATTGGCGTATGCTAAGGCCTTGGCACTTAGCGTTTGTATCATCCCAGATCCTCAGGGATCCCCCATGGATTTAAAAGGAGTCTTAAGAGTCTGGTCTGTTTTTTTAAAATAGCAATGGAGGTGCCCAGTTATAATCCTATTTTCAGGAAAATTATATGTGTAGACGATGTATACACATGACTCTTGCTCCAAAACTCATCCAGTGCTACTTTGGATAGCTTTCCCCAGGCTAATTTATCCTGCCAACTTCAATAGAAATACTTGCCAAATGAGGAAAAGAAGGTTTTCCACATCACAATAACAACTATTTATCTGCCAAGCCTGGGAGTAGAGGAGTGGCAGGCAAAGACTTAACTACATTGACAGATGTATGGGAAAGGCTGAATACTTACCTTCTCAAGTACATACAATTAACTTTTTGCTGTCTTGACAAACTGATCTACAGTTTGGTAGTAACTTTTTTCCCAGTACCTAATCAAAGACAAATCTCAAAACCATCATGATAATCAAGTGGAAATTAAAATATTGAAGAACATAACCAGACATCAAAAATCTGGTATTTTTGGGCACCTTCATATCACAAAGATGCCAGAGGTTTATTTGCTTTGGTTCATTTTTTTGTATCATCATCTTCCCTTATCACCTGTTGTATTAATCTTCCCTCAAAAAATCAGATCACCCTTCAAACGTTGAGAGTTTCTCCTTTCCTGCAGGCTGTCTCATTGCCAGATCAATGCTAGTGCTAACTATACTCCGGGCTGCTGGAAGAAGGTGCGTCAGCCTTGTGTCGGCCAAACGGAGACAGAGCTTTCTGAAGCAGTGTGTACTGGCACAGCTTCTCTGCTCCCAGCAGGAATATGCTGGTTCCCACCAGTGAGGTCTCTGGCTCTCATGGCTTACGGACTGGATAACATTCACTAAAAGTGTTCCCTCTGTGAGATTAGATCTTTTGCTTCCAAATTCAGAAGAGAGCGCTAGTACGCAAAGAAAACAAATAACCTGGACTCCACGAACTGAAAGAAGGATACACCCTTGGAAGAGCTGGCAGAAGGAGAGAATAACAACTTCTATGAAAATTGTTAATATTATTAGTTAATTGATTAGACTGTGGTCCAAATTACACCAGAATGATGTATGTAAAGCTGTACTGGTAGTTTTGCATAAGATGAAAACAATAAAAGGCATGAAAAACGCTCACTTCAGAGAAAGAATTCCAGCTTCTACTCAAGCTGTCTTTTTTAAGTTGCTGATACTATCGAATACCTCTTTTAGTCTTTCTGCTGTCTACTCCCTTTTGTTCTTGAATTTTAAGAGGCCTTTCTCTATAATCTGCGTGGATTTTCCTAAAAATATTACAGGTTTTCTCTGCAAACCTGTCATCTTCTGCCAGCCCTTTTCCTAAACACTTCAACACTTCTTTCCTGGAGGAGGTAACACCAGTTTGTCTTTGAAGTCCCTGTGGAGTACAAGCAGTTGGACTTCAAAGAGTAAATGCTGCACCTGAACATCCAGGTTTTGCTGTAAAAATTAAATTAGAAAGTTAGCATTTTAGCTTCTTGCCTTTAAAGGACAAATATCAAAGTATTCCAGTGTGGGAGAAGAGACATAAGAGAGGAAGGAATTTGAAGAGAAGCCTGGAAGTTTAAACCATGAGGCTCCTGATCATACTTGAAGTTCAGTCATTGCCATGGCCTTCCAGTTCCCTTTCCCTTACTGGCTCCGACCATAAACAAAATCCAGTTGTTTGATGTTTTGCATCTGACCAATTCCATGAAGTAACAGGCTTGTTCACATGTACCAGGACAAGCACATCTGCAGCTGCTCTGCTGGCCAGATCTGGAATACCCAACTTTTGCAGCATTAAACTTTCTGTTCTCAGGCCAAAGCTTCAAAAATAGATGCTGGCTGGAACTAACAAAGGTTGAGTGAATAATTTTTAAATGAATGACTCATCCAAAAAAATATAGACTCTCTTCATGCAATACCTATGGATAGCTACTGCTTTATAATATAATTGCAGTTGGGATTTTTCTAAAAGATATATTATTCTCACAAAAACAGCAGATGATAGAATTCCATGATTTCTTCTTCCAAAGGGTTTTGTTTACTCAGTGAAACCCCATGTGGAACATGAGCACAGAGTTTCGCTCCCAACAAGAAACAAAAATGTGAAACAAAGAGAAGGCTTGGCTGTTTTGCAGACGTGTTTGCAAGGCTGGATACTCACTGTGTGCAAATACTCAGGATGTGCTCCTCGGTTCCAACAGCTCCGTAAAGCCACGCAGTGGCATTTCTATTCTTCAGCTGGCTGGGTGCACAAAGATGGCACAACCAGGCACACATGTGATTTTATAATCTGCTTTGTTCAAACATTTATAACAGTAAAGTTCAAATCAAGTAATTGTGGACACCAAGCACACCCAAAGAATAGCTTGAATTGACGGGCCAAGCCAATTCTGTCATGAATTGGGTGGACACTCCTGAGACACTGAAACTTTAATGCATTAGCCACTCTGAGATAAGTGGAAAAAAGAACAAAACATTCAAGAAATTCTGTAGCAAAATTAATCCTAAATGTGAGTAAATGTTAGGCACATGATCTCTTAAACACTTTCAGGGAAAGAATTAAGAGTGTCATACTGGCAAGATGGTTCTTTCTTCTTTCAGGTACTGAAACTCCTGGAAGTTGAAGTCAAACTCATCATCATAAGCAAGCAGCTTCTGCTCCTTGCCATTGTGGAAGTGGCGCATCCTGATAGCTCTGCCAGCAAGATGAGCATGAAGAAGTACCGCAAACACATGAATCCCAGCAGGTCTCTCGGCACCTAGAGCCTAGCCAGGGGAAAGCAACACCATCAGTGTGTCCAGATGCAATGTAATGTAATGTAATGCAATGTACAAACAGAGTGAAAATATATTAATAAATGCATTTGACATTCCCTCAGTTTACAGCAAAATGCAGTCTGGAGCAAAAACAAACCTGTATGTGAAATTAAGGTTTTATATACAAAAAAGGCTAGTTTTTTTTCTGTGATTTTTTTTAAAATAAAAACGTGGTTTGACTCCTAATGCACACAGATTTTATGAAAATCAACTAGACTGCCAATAATTCTCAATAGATTAAGACTTTCAAGATTATTATACTAAAACCTGCAAATTATTTTACTGCTATTGGCCGATACTGCTGAATGTGGATGTGTATTGTGAAAAAGAATTTCTATGCAGTTATGAATGACATTATCATCAATACTCTGCTAAAAGAAGCACTTTAAATTAAGAAGCTGTAAGTATAATATTCTCTACTTCCCATCTTCGAGTCAACTGGTAGTGAAATACTGTAGGTTTACGTCTGAAACTTTTTTCCAGGTCAAAAACATTTTAAAATGAAATTTTCCAAATTGACACAAACCTGACATCACTCCCATTCCAGCTGAGATGTATGGATCTGAACTTTTGGTATGCTAAAATTTGATTCTTATGCAGAGCCCAAACTAGAAATAATCTGTTATCGCAGTACCTTTCAAGTACAGCCTTAAGGTCAGAAATCTCGATAATAGATCACTCAAGTGTTTTTAGGCTGAAATATGTTATGACAATATGCAACATTTAACACCAGCAAGAACAAACCTAAATTCCATATCTAATTTGCCCTTCACTCCAAACCACATTATAAAAAGCAGACATTGATCCAGCCTTTCTCTACAAATGACAAAGTACATTACAATCTCCCATGATATCTTAATCACATATTTTAGACAGTGCTTCCATTATCTGTAGAGATATTTAAATTACCTTAATGAAACCAAGTGTTTAATGAATGCATAATTTTGTACTTTGGGCCATACAACAAAATCTGTTCAGGTATTTAGTTTCTGTGGTTGGTCTAAGAATACCTTTCAGGCTTTCACTAATAGGAGCCTTTTGCACATGCACAGATCTTAATTAGTCTCTCCCAACATTTTTTCTGGGCTAGCTCTTCCAGGCTATTAATAGCTTTGCCATGGAAAGCAATGTATGCTTATATATTGAACACACAATTAAATCATCACAAGGACTGTGTCATCCAGTATTATTCATATCAGTAAAGCAGCCTGAATACTGAGCACCCCAAATACCCAGATCAAAAAGACTCAACATTCTGGAGGGCAGCATGTAGCAGATGCCTTTGCTCACATGTCTTTAATCAGTAACTATCAATCTTCCCAAGAAGTTAAAGAGGCTGTCCAAAAGTATTTCTGAGAATGAAAACCAATGGATTCAGGCAGGAGACATACCTCTTCCAGACATTCCAGTGTGCAGTGACCCTCTGACACAAATTCAGGCATGCCTGGTGGGATATTGTGGAAGAGGCTGACCCAAAGACCGGCTTCAATAACCCCAGCATCGTATTTCCTTAAAACTGGAGTATAAATTAGCCTCAGACCAGAGTTATCTATCAAACCTGCAACAAGAGAACACAGTCAGCTGTGGCTGTAAATCAGTATTAAAAAAAAAAAAAAAAATCCAATTGTTTCACATTTTCAAGGCTTGTCCTAAGTTTTTAACATGAAAATCAAGGAATCAGCCTCAATAACCTGGAAATGAGTCAAACCATATGCAGGAAGCAATAAATAGGGGCAGCCCACAGGAGGGATGTTAAACATGGTATGTTGATATCTGTGGTGTTCAGATGTGAATGAAAAATATGTGCTGACCATAGCCCCTGTGTCCCTTCTGCTAGTTATCCAACATGGACCTCAGAGAAAAGAAGGTAGATCACAGGCAGAGCAAACAATACAAGGAAATAATAAGACCTCAAAAGGGGCCATGTATAATCTTCAACTGAAATATTTAAAGCAGAGCTTAAAGTTGTTGTGGGTCTTTTTCTTTAAAATTTTCAAGCCATGTGTTGTCTTCTACTTGTGAATTTATCTGTTCCTTCACCTTGAGCCCTAGCATTAATTATATTTTTTCCTTGTTTTGGATTACCTGTCACATTACAGCATACCTCAGATGACCAAATACATCCCTTTTGTAATCTCTCCAATTAAGAGAGCATCAACTAAACATATGAAAATTAGCTTCCTAAATCCCAAACTTGAAGATAATACCTTGAGTAAAGCAGACAAGAGAACTACACAGGATTTTAATGCTGCACTCACTCAAGGACTTCTCTTGATTTCAAAAAGTAGTTTAAGGAACCAAATCCTGATGTAAAAAGGTTGAGGTTTTTAAGAGTCAAAATTATATGAATCTATGTCATTCATTTAAATGTTTAGCTGTATGCATTTGTTTGTGTATCTACTCAGAATTTATGTTGCCTCTGTCATCTAACTGCTTATAATTATTTCTCTTGTATTAGCCATTTTTATTAGGAAAGATACAAGCAAAAAACAAAGATTAATTTGTGTTGCACAAGCCCTACATTCTGTTAGCTCACCTCTTACCTTCTTCTTTGTTGTCTCTTTTCAAATTTCAGTTTTGAAAACTAAAAATGCAAAAAACCTACCCAGTATCTCAGAGAAGGTAAGAGGTTTCCTAGTGACCTATATTGGTCTTCTAAAAAACATAACAGACATAGCAGTGCCTGAAACCAAATTTTACATCAACATGAAATCAGCAGGCTATTTTAAGATAGGCAAATGACAGAGGGGCAGAGCAGGGACTAAGTTACCCAGTCACTAAAATACCTAAGAGACAGTACTATATAATTACTAAGGAACAAAGGATATGAACTATGCATAGCCAATTAAGAGTGATAATCACCTATGAAACATTCTGCAATATACAAATCACGACATTTCAGGTGGTATATGCTGTCCCACAACATCCCAGTTTTCATGTGTTTGGGAATCCATACTCATTCCCTTTCTGAAGCTGCTTGTCCAATCTCATCAACTTGAATTTTTCCTTTGTGGTATTTCCCCTTCAAGCTTGTTGCTAACATCTAAATGCCAAAAATGTTTACGATATGTAAGAGTTTTTGATAAACAACCTCAAAAGAGGCCACCTTTCCAATTAAAAGTGAATGTTAAGGATTTCATAAACAGAAACATTTAAAACCAGCCAAGTTAGGAGCAGTTCAAACATTTTTGAGTCTAACTGGGAGCCAAGGCTGACTACCAATCTGAGTCACTTAGGAAAACATTATCTCGCATCACAATGTGAACAACGCAGCCTTTAACTATGAGACCCAAGCTGAGAAAATGCGGATCTGGAAATGGGAAAACGAAGGTGACGCAGTGGCAGGACAGGTGCTGTGTCAGGAGGACTCACGTGCCCCCACCCGAAGCAGTGGGAGCACCCAGGTTTACTCCCTCCCGCTCCTGGAATGATCTTATACCATGTATTTTGTCAGGGAGGAGAGAAACATGACCTGGATTACAGACACCTTGCTCTGCCTATGCAGTCTGAATTTTCCCAGGTCTTTGGCAAGACCCTGCATTCACTTGGGACTGTCCCAACAAGGCAAAATTGTCACCATTGATGAAAAAGAAAATGAAACATTATTGATTCCCAGTTTTTGTATGTGCCACTTGCACTAAGACAACGGTATCATACAGAACAGTCAATTAAAATAAAATAGCAAATTTAGGGACATGACCAATTCAAAACCAGTTTTTCTGCATGTGACTTCTCAGGCTTTCAGGTAATATTTGATGGAAAAGCATGCAACATCAAGGATGCAAATGAAGTTTACTGTATCCCATGCAAATGCTCATGCTGAAGGGCGAGACTCCGTCATTAAATAAAACAGTTTTGAGATAGTTCATCTAGAACAACAGAGGGGGGAATAACAGTAAGACAGAACACCATAACCCACACAGAGGATTTTATTTAAAGACATGGAGGTGTAAAGAAAGGCCAGTACACTGTGCTGCACTGGATTTTACTCAGTTCATATATGGCAATCACCAGAATATCCTGAGGTACAGTTGCTCAATAAACTTTTGTTTAAGAACAAAAAAAGTATCTTTCCAAAAGTCAGCTTCAAAGTTCCCTACATTTTCTGGGCCTACTGATTTCTTCCTTTTGCTTCTTCTAAATGCAAATGAATTTTAGAAAGCAGATTAAAAAACACCATTATAAATGAAAAGCTTATCTTTTAAGGTAAACTGCTTTTACCCAGTGAATGGTCTAGCAACCTGAGTCTATACTTCACCTTCAGAAACTGCCCGCAGTTCAGGTAGATGTCTGGAAAAAAATGCCAAAAAAAATTAATAAAAGGCTCATTCCCTGTGTTGCTGTCTCACAGTCTGGGTGCTGTGCTGCTCGCTCTCAGTCTGATCGGATTTCCCAGCAAAGGGAAAGGAGAGAGAGATAACATGAAGAATGTAGTGATAAAAGGAGATGGATTCACCTGGTCCACAATTCTTTGTATATCTGAATTGCCCACTGACTTCAGGTTAAGCTTTTGAGTGCAGTGAGAAAAACACTGGGAACCAGGAACTATTGAGCAGGGAAAAAGAAGCCTCAGCTTTGTATTTGCCCTGTTTGCCGTGCAGTGCAATGAGAAGCACTTGTGTCTAGTACATTTTCCAGTCTTGCATGTTGTAAAGAGTGTGAGGGTACAAACCTTCTGTGTATGATGGATTGTCATAATGCACCTCCATAAGAACGAACTGAGGGTCAGCTGCTGTGCCAATGGATAAGCCAACATGAGGGGGGTAGGTGAAGCCCTGGAAATCAACACACGCATACAGAGTTAAGGTATTTTTGCCACGGTTAAAGAGTTAATTTCTTTTTATAAATAGAGATACTTTTTTTTGCAATGATACAATCTTATTAATGATAAAATTTCCAAAGGTAACTCCTTTTAAAACTTTCTGAACATGGCATTGTGGCGTAATATATTTATTATATACTCAATGCACTAAATAACTATGTCAATATAAAATAGTAGATCCTATGCTTGTGAGAGGATAAAGCCCTGAGCAAACTGGCCTGACCTCACCGCTGACCCTGTTTTGAGTAGGAGGCTGGACTAGAGACTTCCTGAGGTCCCTTCCAACCTGCATTAACCTGTGATCTTATGATTATTTATCCTGTATTTATTCCTTGAGCGGAAAAGGAAAATTCCATTTTAAATGTATAAACACTGCATCATCAAGCAGTTAGTCTGACAATAAAACCCTTATGAAAAAGTGACTCTACATTTTAAATGTTCCTAGTTTCGAAAAGCAGTAATTTCCAGGGAATACTGAGGTTGTACGTAATTATATTGTTTTTCCTACAGAAATCACTGCATTCTAAGTAAAAGGATTTGAACAATGGAGATGATCTTCATGGCTACATTTACACTAGCAAGCCATGTTGTGCAAAAGAAACAGCTCTTTACAGTGCAACAGCTTGTGCTGGACCCACTGGCCCCAGACGATGCTCCTTTGGACAAGCTCTGGTCAGACCCCATGAACTGAACCCCATTATTGCTGGGAGGTGCTGGGTTCACCCCTGCATGTTCAGTTTAACTCCATCCCAAAGGGGGCTGTGCAAGTTCTCAAACCACTCATGATGACAAACAGAGCTTGGTGAGCGGGGATAACCATGAGATTTACTTCAAAAGCTCACTCCTGATTCAGATTGAAATACCAGCATCTTCTAAGTGAACTCATTTACCAAATTCACTTTTATAGGAATTAATCTGCAATATTTTATAGTATATAGCTAATATTTAATGTGCAATTTGAGATTCTAACTTTCTGAAATGTGCAATTTGAGATCCCAACTTTCTTATGCTTGATGGACATTAAAGAATTAATCGTAGTATATAGTAATAAATATTATTACCTCCATTCTACATACGGGTAAACTGAAGTAAGTGAAGTGAGTACTCCAGTAAACCTGAATGTAACCCAGATCTGCCAGATTCCTCTCTACAGATCTTTAACAACAGGATCATCCTTGCAAAAGCCTCCATAGTGCTTGTCAAATGATAACTTATTTATATGAGTTTTTTATTTCACTTAGATTAAGACAGTTGAAAGTACAAATACTAGGTCAAAGCATAGCTGATGGCGAAAATGTACAAAGCATACATCAGGGATAATGTTCATAGTAGATTAAACTTCTTTTGATGGGTCCGTGTAGCAGCTCTGGCTTCCTCACACTGCAGCACTCGAAGACGGTTTTGGACTGCAGGCTGGCAAATGAAGGCTCCAGAAGCTATCATCACCCCAGTCCCTCTCTGTGCCCACACCATCATTTGTGCGGGCACACAGTGAATCAAGGGGATAAAGAAGGGGTGGGATTCTTTTGGCAGTAATGCTGCCTTATGTCAGCTGAAAGCATTAACTGCAGCCTAAATTAACATATGAAATAAGCTGAAAATACAGCCTGGGGTCAACACGGCATCAGAGACTGCGTTTTGTGTAGATATGCCCCACTGCCATCAGCAAAGTGGTCCTTGTGCTGGCTCTGCACTGACACAGGATCACTCCCACCCTGAAATGATGTCTCTTTGGGCTGGGTAGGAAACTTCAGAATTATATGCCTGAATGGGACAACACTGTAACCAGGTCCTGGTGAGGCACAAAATGAACTAAAACCATGTCTAACTTAATTTGGAAAATCTTGCCTCCATGTCTTTTATGCAATCACCTACAAAGACTTGCTTTTCTTTCTGCCATTCTCCGCAGGTAACAGATATTGGTCATTGCTGGAGGCAGTGTGTTTCCGTATCAGATGGGCCAAGCTGATATGGCGACAGACTGCCGTGCTCTGAGGTCACCTTTCTTCCCCTAAGGCATCAACTTTGTCTATACTGTTTTCATTACTTTTAGCTTGTCGCTCAGGATGTTCATTACATTTCATACTTAAAAGGCCAACAAGAAGTTGAGGACTTACTGGTGAGGCACTTAGAGATTGTGATTGTGTACTCTTAAAAACAGACAGATTAAGTAATCGCTAACATACTAGGAAGAAGCTTCATTATGATACACACCCTCCTAAAGCCCCATTGTTGAACCATGCTAGACAGACATTCATCCTACCTCTCCTCCAATGGCCCAAGCAAAAATGACCGTCTCACATGTAAGAAAAGAGTCTGGCATGTTGGGATGGTAGCACTCATGCCCATAGTCCAGCACACTGTCATTCAAATTGCTGCTGCACTGGTAGAGCAGGATATGGTGCACCAGATTCTCATGGCCTTTCTGGATCAATGGCTCAACCTGTCGATGTTAAAATGAAAAAGAAAAAGAAGAAAACACATCTCAGACGTGACTATTTCAATTCAGGTATGCAGAAAGAACTAAAAATTATATGGTGCATTTATTTTAAAAGAGGAGACTTGACGTTAGATTGTAGTTAGATTGAGATGTTACTTCAGCACTCTGCAACCCCAAGCGTTAAAAACGTCATTGCCCAAGTACATCAACAGGGGACAGGAAGAAAATTCTGTGTCTTGATGAAACCTCTGTTGCCATCTGTCTTGTTCTCCTTTCTCCCACTCCAGTCTTGCACTGTCGCTTGTCTTTCTCCCTGCCCAATCTTGTTTAGCCACATTCCAGCATGAAGGGGATATAAACCAGATGAAAGTCTGTTCAGCTAAACCAGTTTGGTATCTGAACTACTCAGAACTTTTCATCCCTGTTTCTGCCTCTTTTGTACTATTTCAAACTAGAGCTGCCCACAGATTCTGTACATCTAGGATGAGCCTGGAGGTATACCCCACATTCCTCAGCAGCTCAAGATGGACCTTCAAATTTTTTTGACATCTACAAGAAATTAGAATTATTTTACAATCTGCTCAGTTGTAAATACTTTATTAACATGAAGTCATTCCTGAGAGGTCGGGAGCTCCAGCCTGTTTACGGCAGTGATGAGCTGGAGGGCTCTCAGGGGTGCCCGGGTGCCCCCAGTATAATCTGGCCACCGAACTTCAGGGTAGGCTGAAATTATTTCATTCCTAGACAACAGTGTTCACTCTCTACTTGGATGGATGATGTTAAATCACGTCTGTCAGAGATGACATCCCTGGGGCAAACATGAATACTTCTGAAAAAAATTATTTTGCTTTTCAGAAAGATCATGTTCCACAAAATATCAGCATATAGAAAACAGTATTAAAATGAAAAGAGTTTTTCCCCTGCTTTTGCTTTCAAAGACTGCATCCCATTCTATCATATCTACCAAGCTGAATAAGATAAACATCAAAGTTTTCACAAGAAAAGTAAAGCTTTGGCAATGCAACTCTTAAGATGCAGTACTGCAGTATTGCCATGCAGTATTGTCTTTTAATATTAGGAAAAAGAAGGTATTTTAAACAGGCAAAAAGGTATATACATCCTAACTTTGCATCCATTTGTTTTGGAAGCACATGAACCCCAGCTACCAGAAGACCAGAAAAGGGTAAGCAAGAACAGTTTATTACATTATTAAAATGTAGTCAGCACAATATTGTTACCAGAAATTTATCTCTCTGCACTTTGTTCAAACCACTAAACCAATTACAAAAGAGGAAGGGCAGGAAGAAGCAACCAGAGCCTGTGCATATCAAGACCACCCTCGTTGATATGAATCTGCAAAATACCATTGAAGTGGAGCTCTCAGGGAGTCCAGCTGCTGCTGAGTACCTGCATGTCTGTCCAAGAAGTGCACAACCCGAAACCACCCACTTCACTGCACTTAGAAGTCAATGGAAGGATGCCAATTTACCCGGATGCACCAAAGTTTTCTTCTGATGGCAAGACTGTAACACTTCACAAGAGATCTTCTGTACTGTTCTCAGTAATCCCTATTTCAGTTAGCGTTACCATCATCATGAATTACTGTACTATGGAAGTAAAAGGTATTTTTGAAGGAGATAGGAGTCAGTTTTCCCATCAGATAAGAATTTATCCCAAATATATATTCCCAAATATATCAGACTGACTGACAAAGATTCAGAAATCCATTTCAGCTTGATGTTGCTTCTGCTCCATCATATACCTGCATACTTATCCAAATACTGCAGAACCAAAACACACTCATATCATGGCAGCTTATACATTAAATGGGAGTATATAAGTCAAGAATTCAAAAGCTCCATGTAATGTATAGGTTAGTCAGGGAAATGGTTATGGGATTATTATCCCTGTATCTACCAAGAAAAAAGAGTATTTTTGTTGCAACATGTGATAGTTCTGCCTGCTGCTACAAGATCCCAGCACCTGCTGTGCTTACAATCACTACTTCAAAACCAACTTCCCCTCAAAACAATGGGACATTACCAAAATTAGAAACTCACATCCTGTCATGCTTTCTTAGTGTTGGTTACCTAAATAATAACAGCACTTCAAAAAGTAGGGGTTTTTGGCTTTCTTCACTGAAGAAAAGAAAAAAAACGAGAACAAACCCTTAAGCATCTTTCCAATGCATCTTGTAGGACAATTTCTATTCTTCAGATGCACAAATGAATAATGAAAAGCAGCAGTGAAGTTACACTTTTTAGACATTTTTTATTACAACTTTGTTAACGAGGTGCCACCTTTCTCTCTCCCTTTTTAAACAAATAGAGAAAAAAAGAAAACTATTAGGAGTGGTCAAAAATCTATTAACAAAAATCTTGGGAAAATATCAGTAATCACAAATTGTTCATTTCCCTGAAATGTATGGAAATATTTTAATGGCCAGCTCCCTAAGGATCACAGCATCATTTCTGACAAATGAGAGAAAGAAGAGGAGCAGACCCCCTAGTCATGTTGGGCTCCCTTTCTCTGATTCAATGAACAGCTAACTATTTACTTACTGGAATAACTTCAGCAGAAAAGAAAATTAAGAAATATGATTTGATTCTCTATTGAAGTGATTAACTGGAGCAGGGATTTAAACATGCCATTCTACATCCCAGGTGAATGCTGCCCTAGTTACTCAGCCATTTGTTATTTTAGCTTATAGAGTAACTCAGTTGTTTAGGCTGCCTCCCTCTTCCTCCCCCACTTTCCACAAAGAGCATCTGTACAGCTTAGTTTGCTCCAAGCTGAACAGAAATTCCAAAACCTCATTTTTTTTTCCAAATAAACAAAATTCTTGTTTTCTGGCCAGCCTTATAAACAATAATGAACAATGACCAAGTTCTTCAAATATGGGGCCAAATTCAGCAAATCAATAATGCGTTTAAACGTGCACATAAGTAGTCCCAGGTGTAAAATTAGTTGCTAGAGCAGGTATCTACAATTAAATTTCTCCATCAGGGTGGCCTGGTTTCCAGAGTACTTGCAGCCCCAATGAATGATAACACAATTTGAAAGGGCTCATCTCCTACAAGGTTATTCCTATGTTAACAGCCCTTTATCAGCCTTGATCCCTAACTATAGGCATTCATTTTTAAAACATGGACTGTTTAATGCACACATTCAAAGTTTCCAGTTATTTGCATTTTTTAAGCATAAAGGTTTTGGTTCTTTGATAGTCTTTAATCCCCAAATCACACAACTGAAAGCTAAGCTAAGCTACGGTCTACTTTTGCAGGTCTCCAGTCACAATAATAGTGGACCAACCCTGAAAAGTCACCATGACTGTCTTGTTAATTTGTCTCGGGAAATAGTGCAACTTGTAGAATACTTATGAAAAGATAATAATTTACTGTGGTAAATTAGGGCAAAGGAGTGAAATACAGAAAAAATGTGATAAAAGTAGGCATAGTACATAATAGTCAATAAACTCTGCAGATTTAAGTGAACAATTCATTTTTATTTGGATTCTTATTCATACATAGCCTTGTTTACTCTGTTCTCGTAGTGCAAGGGGACTCTCAAATGACACTTTCAGCCACCGATAACTTGAGTAATTTACATGAGTTGCAGTGAAAATGGTAATTTGCCTTTCACTTTTGATAATTATGAGGAAACCTGTGACCTTGAAACACAGTTCCTTCCTCTTTCCTTGCTAATTCCTACCCACCTCTTGTTAGCCAAGGGAGTCAAGAAAGAGGCTGAAAGGAGACTGAAAGGGAATATTCATATAACTACCTATTTTCCCCATTTTGCCTCATTCTTTGAGGGTCATCTGTGGCTCTTTCACTGTTGCTGACATGCAAGTAAGACCCAGCTGTCAGGGTTCATCTCTTTGCCATGTCGTGAATAAGCCTGCAGAGATACTGCACCACCAGGGCACCTCGGCGACTTCTTCCCCTGCAGGCAAAGTGCATTTTCTGCTTGACATTTCCTAACTGCCAGAGGCTCAGATAACAAAAGCCCTATATCCACCCTACGTCAAAATGCCGAAAGCGTTTGGGGCTGCAAAAAACAAGTGCGTGCAACAAGACACGATCTCCCCTGCTTTTCATGAAACCCACAGAAAGAAGCTCCTGTTTTATTATTCATGATGAGTTACTTGCTGCATCCTCTCTATCTTTCTTGAAAGCTTGGGCGAAAGATCTTTCTAACCGAGCACACTGACATATATGAACCTATCTGACTCCCACTAACAGAAATAAAAAAAGAATAGATGTACTATAATCCACCACCACATCAAATCAGGGTTTCCAAAGATGTAGGTGTTTAAAATACACCGCATTCAAATGCAAAATGAAGACACTGCCTTCTGCAACCAAAAGTATGCGTTACGGTTATGGAGTTGGATTAGCATGACCTGTACTTGTCGGGCAGGTGGAGAGGTTTTAGAGAGCTCCTTTCATCATACTGTATCTCTTAGCACTTCTCAAAATACTGACTTTCAAAGAATATAACAAACAAATTTTCAATTTATTATCAAATTAGTTAATACAGATAAGACGTGTGCTTTCCACCTGTTAATTTAACAGAAGCTCTATTCTAGTCAACAGGCTGACATCACATGAACAAAGAAAATGCCTGTATCTGCCAGTGCCGGGTTACTCAGCTTCAATTTTATTTCCTCTCTTTTGTATTTCTTATTATCCCTTTACCTACTGCACAAACTGAACGCACCACATGTCTTTGTTTCTTAAAAAACCAAGCCAAAATTGTAACATAATAGAGCCTTGTGTCTCAAGCTGCTGATAAGCAGGGTCAAGATACTAATGTACAATGTATTAAACAGGATGAAAATGCAAACAGCTCAAATGGTCCAAGAAGTTAGATTCCCTACAAGGGAAAAATATCTCCAGAAACCTGGAAGTCTTTCTTGCTTATTCCTTTTTATTTGCTTTGCTTTCTTTGATGTTAACAGCTGTGGTTTTTTCTTCATGCTTGCTTGTACGAATGATGAAAGTTAGTAAACTATATCCATAGTCTCTCCATAGTGCCCTTGTTAGAAAATACAGCCTATTGAACTTCAGAAAACAAAATGCTGAATTTATTTTTATATACAAAAATGTCAACAGGTTTTTTATCTTGTTGTAGTGATGCTTCTAAACTGAAATATCAGTGAAAAATATGATATTAATTTTTCTGGCTTGAAAGGTAGCTTCAATTTAATCTTACATTTTAAAGATGCTATGGGATGGTATATTGCCATATAAATGACTCTGAATAAGGCCACAGCCTTACACAACACCTGGTGTATGTAGCCAGTGGTGATACTGGGAAAAAACATTATTCTATAATCTCAAAACTGAGAGCAAAAATTTGACACAAGATTTTGTCCTGGTACTGCTGCATCTAAGAGAGTTTCTAGCCTGTGGCTGGTTATTTTATTTATATGAGTTTGCCATGTCCCTGATTAACTTAGACCAAAAAGTGATGGTTGTGAAACTGATTACTGGCCGAGTTTACTTGAGAGAATTTTTGTAGCAGAAGACCAAGTTATAGGGTCTCTGCTTTCTATACTCATCCTCAGGAAGAACTATTACCGTCTTACTGATTACTCTGGTCTTTGTACTTCTTTCACAAATGTGTACCATGTACATATATTGAAATATTTGTCTAACTTAGAAAAGTTCTTCAAAGGTAGACACGATGTCTTCTTATTAGGAATCATCAAGATTTTTTTCTGATTTTTTTTTTGCTTTTCAGAAGTGTAGTTGTGGAATGAACAAATATTTATCTAAAATATCTCTTTTAAGGTTTTAGATTTTTCTTCAAAAAAGCAAATACTTAGAATACTTGGCTTAATAAAGTTGGGTCTGTTTCAGCAAAAAATTCCACGTATTCCAGAAAAAACCTCAATAATAATATGGTTTTATTTTCACATAAATGTTCTGAAAGAAAAACACTAGTTGCTTTCTGCCTAACATTGCTTCTTGCATACAACCCGGAGGTGTGCTGAGCAAAAACCCAAGAAAGAGCTGGAAATACGCCTCTGAGCTGGGGTAGATGTTTAAGTCCATGACTTCAGGGCAGACCAGGATTTTAACCCTAACAACCTAACAGCTATCTCATGTCAGGAGAAAAGCCTGCCTAGGCCAGCGTCACGTCTGGGACACTAATCTGCTGCAGACTTTCAGCCGGGAGTTCAGGCATCCCGGGGTCAGGCAGGGACCACCCTCCCAGTGCCCCCACCCCACCCCGTCTGTCAGGAGGCATTAAATTAATGCCACAGCATAGTTAGGGCTGAAAGAGATACCTCCAGTGCTCAACCGGCTGTAGTCTAGCATGGACTAGCTGCCATAATCTTTCCTGAGATCAGCCGTATCAGTTGCATGTACGCAGCTAAGTGCCCGTCTCTGGTTTTCTCGCTGTACAATCCAGATCCTAAACTCAGTCTTCATTACTAACAAAGCCCTTTAAATTGCTCTCTGTCCCAAGTGCTTCTGAATTTATGCTGTGCTGCTTACTTAGAAAGGTGTGTATTTTGGTGAGTGAATTGCAGGAGGCAGAGCTAAGCCACTGTTTCTGGTTCACTGATAGTCATCTGTGTACAACCGGGAGCATTACTGCTTAACTTGAATTGTCCTTCAAACACAAAAATGTTCATCCAAATTATTTTAGTACACATTTTTCACATCTTCCAGTTGAAGGAAAATATAACCTGTGTAGTTAGTGACATACCTTGCTTCTCCTATTTTAATACAAAAGAGATGGAGATGAGAAAAAGGTCCAGGCAACAGCAACCATCCCCACCCCCAACCTCGTAATGTGATTAGGTAAGGTTTCCTTGGAAGATGGAAATTTTCCAGACCAAAAATAGAGGTTCCATACAACTTCAGGCATTTAAATTTGCATGATTCGTCCTTAATATGTGTGGAGGGTTTTTTTTTTCCAAAGCGAGATTCAAATACAGGACATAATCCCAAGTTGAAATAACAGTGCTGACTTGTTTATTTATTTATATAAGCTATATTGTTGGCATTTGGGTTTAACTGGTTTTGGGTATACTTTAAAATGCCGAACAAAAATTCTAACATCACCGTGGAGAAAAAGTCCTTACCACATGAATGGAAAACCTTATTCAAAGCACAGATATTTCCTGTTCTTGGTGTAAAGAAGAAAGGATTTGTTTACTCAGTGACTGTGTTGTTCAATGAAGGCTCTTATTAAAGTTTTATTAGTATACCACATTAAGAAGTAATTACCACACCTCTGTTTTAAGCTGCAGAAGTTTTACTGGAAAAGAATACGTACTTTCAGGTAAAAGTTACTGTTGCTGTGCTGTTAGCTTGGAGAGAAGGCTGTATCTCTAAATTCACACAAATCCACATACTACTGCTAATGATTATACTGTACGTCCAGAATTTCTGTAACTCAGTGTGCAGAACAACTTAAATATTTTAATTAGGAAAGAGGAATCAAACAACACAATAACCAATTAAAAAAACCTTTAAAAATGAGAACTAGAGATGGGTTTAGGGCTTCTTGTTCTCTCTGCCGTCAAGGCCATTCCTAAGTTCTTTTTCCTAACGAATTGCCTGGAACTCCACCACTCATAGCGAGTTTCAGACTTTAAAGGCATGCAGTAATTTAGACTAAATGCAAAGAAGTATACCTCAAAGAAATATTCATAAAACATTGTTTCTGCCTGAGGTATGTCTGAAGATTTAAGATAAGGCATTTAGTAACAGTTAAAAAGTATAACCCTGAGGAGTAATCTGATAAAAAGCTCAGGTCAAGAAAAAACATGTTTCATTTGGTTACGCTTCCTGGAAATACACTCATTGTGCTCCTAAGCAGCAGAAACCCCGGCAGAGTGGTTGTGGTATTCGGTACAGCCATAGACTCTCAGCACAGCTGACACACACCAAGCAGAATTAATCAGCAATTAATCAGCAACATCATTACTTTCTTGTGAAAACAATATAATAATAAAGTAATATGTAACCAAATACGTTTCAGATCTAAAGCCAAAATGGGGAGTCGATAAGGAGTTTGTATTTTTTCAAGAGGAACATATAATATGAATAGTATAAATAATAAAGTCAGTGAAGGTACTCCCTTTTGTTCATGAAATCACCATTGATGCACAGCGATGTCTATCTATTTCTTTGAGATAGCAATGGAAGAGGTTTTAATTCTATTGTACAACTGCAAAATGTTGCCTTCGATCATGTAGCTTAATTATACTTTTTCTCCTCCTGCTTGGGAGTGAACGGACAGCTTTGCCCAAAGGTACAGCATGTGAGAATTTGCAGTGTGTCCGTTTCTTGTTTTACACATACTGGGGTATACTGTTAGGAAACATGTTTTCTGACAAGGAAATGCTGACTTCTGTGAAGGACTACCAAAAGGGAACACACACAAGACAGACCTTAGGCATTCGGATACTGAGCTTCTACAGGAGTCACCAACCTGGATACTCTGGCACCTAAAGTTTGCTGAAGGGAAAGCATGGGATAATATAAGCACAAGGCTCATGATTTTAACATGACACAGCCTCCCGAGTCAGCAGAACAAATCTCGGGAACTATTGCTCATAACCCTCTAAAAATTTGTATTTACAGGGTTAACATACAAACATGAGATGGCTTACAAAATAAGTGCAGTTAGGTAATACCTACATTAATACTATGATTTCCACATTTTCTCACCACATTTTCTCATGTGCCAGATCCTGGTACCCTTGTGTAGGGCTCCAACACCCCTCAACGGTGCCCATGAAGGCACACAACAAGGGCCATTTTCAGGTGACATGGTTCTTTTGAAGTCACTTGAGAATAATGTATTAAAATTATACTGTATTAATTCTCTAGAAACCAAAACTGTAATTGGCACTTCATAAAACAGAAAGACACAGCTCCAGTCCAAGCAACCTAAGAGATAGTAATGGAAAGGTCACTGAAATGAGGGGATGGAGAAAGGAGACTGAAGAGCATTAGTTTGCAGTTTATAGTAATTTGCTTAGATACTTATGTTTTCTCAGGTTAGGGTGGTTTGGGTTGGGGGGGGGGGTGGGTGTATTTTAGTTAGATCCAAGATGTAAATTATTTTCATACCAGGTAAAACTTCAGTTCAGACTTGGTGCAAAGAGAAACTATTCACCATGTACCTCTGGTTCAGTTGTCATCTGTGTGGATTTTGATGTCATGTATGCTGTGTGTGGATGTGGTGAAGTGGTATTGTCTGGCTATTGTTTGTCTATATTTCCACTGTTGTTAATGTTCTTTCTTTCTGTTTTACCCCTGGGAATCAATGAATCTATGCTTTAGACATAGCTGCGACTACACTGCATTGCAAGTGGAAGCAGAGATGGAGAGGGTATCATAACGTTATTCTCTGAAAACTAACCCCAGTAGCTAATGCTGGGGTTGCAGAGTGAGAGGTCAGTACTGAAGAGAAACGCTTTAAACAGTTAGATCAGAAATGACATTTCTTCTCCATTTAAATGACATTGGAGCAATTAAATGTGGCCCTATAGAAAATTTGCTTAAGGTGCTGCTACTATGTGACTTGTCTGAATTAGAAAGTTCATCTTAAGAAGCAATGCCAAGATGCGAGTACAACCAAGGTAGATCTGTTCTGTGATCCCTCCAGCCACTCACCTCACACTGTGCAAGCCCCATCAAGTCAGATTTTACTACCTATGAACCTGTTGTTCTGGTATTTGCACAGAAGATGCTTTATAATTGCTCATCTAAGGCCCAGTTCTACTCTGAAATATTTTATTGCCTGCTATGATAAGAAGTGTTGATCGTTTGGCTGCAGACAATTCCTAGACACAATTTTCTTATCTTTTCTGTGTACTACCTAATCACAGGCTTATTGTAAAACCATACTCAAAGCTAAGGATGAGGAAGAAGAAGAAACAAAGACATAGTACAAGACAAAATGGGGTTAATCAATAGCAATCTCCTCCTGAAGATGACCCCACAAATCATTTCAGAATGGGGAGGTGAAACTCAGAGAGCTTCACAAAAATTGTACCCTCCCTTTCCCCGTGCTCACCATCGGTCATCTTTTAAGTTAAGGCTCCTGTCATCTAACACTTGTATGTTACTAGAAATTACATAACTTCTGGCTTTCATTTAACCAGAAAATCATATAAAATACATATTTTCCAACCACGTGCTGGCATAGTTGATACATTGCCATAATGGATGGATGTTGTTTTAATTAAAAAAAAGAAAAATCAAAGAAACTGGATTAAATTAACTAGATGTTCAAGTTTGCTGATGACAGAACTGAAGTAGATTATTTTTGCGTACCAAGTATGGAATAATGCAGCAATAGCTGCATAGTTTAAGTATTCTTATTGTAAAGATATACAAGTGAAATGAAAGAAGACTACAGCAAAATAAGAATATGTTCCACTAAGAAATATAAAGTTTGGTGTGACAGTAAAATCTGTGGTCATATGCAGTTTCATCTTTGATCACAGAATGAAATAATATATGAAATAATTTTACTTATGAAATAATTAGCAGCATATGAGAGAAGATGGTATTTCTGTTATTTCCTGAGACAGTTGCTTGGGAAACTTTTAATTTCCAGCCAGTTCAGTTATATGATTCTTTAACACTGCAAAGCCTAATGGGCCAATTCAGGCTTGCACCGAAGAGACAGCCCTCCAGATCAAAGGGCAGATAGCTTGCAAGCTCTGCAGCGTAAGATGATCGTTTGGTTGCCAATCTAATTTACCAGGGCTGAAATTGCTTTGCAGGGGAACATACAGGAAAATACAGAACATTTGTTTATGTCAGGCTGCATGATGCAATTTGCTAGAGTTATCACATTTAGCAAAACGTAGAAGTTCAAGCCAGAGAACAACAAGCAGTTACTGTCTGGTATCACTCAAGTTAAAAATCAGTGCCCTCATTTAGGTATTGAAGGTTACAAGCTGCCCTTCTGGCTTTCAATCAATCAGTCTCTTAAACTGGAGTCCCTTTGTATTTTCACACTGGGGTCTTTGGTATTACTAAAGCATTCCACTGTCAAAAAGCAGAGTTACCCTTGGCAACAAGTTTTTTTGGAGTTTTTACTTCCCTATCAGAGATTGCTCTGAAACTGAACGTGAAGATTAACTAGCAGCTGCTGGGGTGCTCTAATACAGGCCTTTCTTTAACTGAAAAGAGGCTCCCTTTTCCGAGGGGATCAACAATGGAAAACTTTGGTGCTTATATAAAAATATGCCCAATGTAACGCTTTTTAGTTAATGCTAAATAATTAAGTTTTTTCTGGTGATATGCTTGGCCTGTTTTCACTAGTCACATCCGAACTTCAGTGCCAAAAAGTTACATAGGGTTATGGTTGAGAAAAATCCATTTTTCCTAAAGGCAAATTTAAAATAAAAAGTTTTATTTTGCAATTTTTGTTCCTATCACAGTCTCTTCTGTCCCCTGACCTTTTTGGTGGGACACGTGGCCCCTGATTCATCCATCTGAGAGCTCCATATCTAATACAGACTGGTTATCTGGGTTCTCTCTTCAGTCGATGGAGAGAGAGACTGAACCATACAGGGGATGCTTGAGCTCATGTATTTCAGACACCTCCCCTAGGATGACACAAACGGCTATTTTTGCCACTTTAAGGTCATTTAAGCGGCTGGCTCAGACCTGTAGATAAGTCAAGTTAGATGAGAGGAAGCCCATCTTCGTGGTTGGAAATTTACTGTCTTTAATATGTTGCCTGAGTTTAACTTAGTATGCATGAGGTGTACTTAAGAGATACTGAATTTTGACCACATAGTCTAATCCCCCGCATGGGGCTTCTTCCCCATTTCAGCAGCGCTAAACCATTCTCATAAGCAGGTTCAAATAACGCACACGAAAGCACTGCTTTATACAGGCATCCAAACGTTTAAGAGCTTCCTCCCTTCCAACACCAAATGCTCCATTAAAAGAGTTCTCTTCAGAATCTGAAGTATTCTATGTTCTTGAGCACATCTGCATTGCAGCCTTTCTGCCAGTATTTCTCTGACTATACTAGTTTCAAAAAAACCCAGAAAGTTTGGAACTATAGGAAAATGAGTAATTCTTAGAGAAAAGACATGTAGATACAGCCAAATGACCCTACTACCCAATTGTATTTGTTATTTTATATAAACCATTTTTTCTACTCTTAACAGTGAAATTCAATGTCCGACATGTTTCTGTCTATGGGGATTATTACTACTGAAGCCCGGGGAACTTTCCCTGAGGAAAACACAGTGTATTTCAAAGAAATTAAGAAAATAAAGAGGGAAAATTTACAGTGTTCAAACTAGCATGGACATGCTACACACCGAAGCTGGAAAGCTTCACGCAAATCGATGGTTCGTCTGGCATGTAGAATATACATACCATTCCTTCACCAGTAAATACTGTAAATTTTCAGAAGTTTACACACGGCATTAAACAATTCGTCAGGTGTAGTGGGAGACCACAGGTATACAGAATTCACAGAAAATCTAGAGACAGTAGAGGAAATACTGTATCTTAAGGTTTTTTTAATTGCAGTGTAAAAAACAGTGGAGCACATGCGAGACCTACGGTTAATGCAAAGCTAAAGTAATGAATCTTTAGCAGATGCAGTTACATTAATAAGCAAAATACAATTAAATTAAACAAATGGAAGACATGGAGTATTGAAATCTAAGCTAAAGAAACCCTGTATCTGTAGAACCACAAGTAGAAAGAGCAGTAAAAACAAGCTTTGAACATACAGCAAAAGCTGTATTTACCGAAATACTGGGAAGTATTTCTCATGAATGTGAAACAAATTTTCATTTTCATGCTGCTGGTAAATGTCTGGGTGATGCCAGCTCATGGCAAGAAAAAATAAATTCAGAAAATAGGCAGAAAAAAAAACCCATAAACAAATAGTCTTACAAACTGTCGAAGCAGAGAGGGATGTGTCAGCACACATATCCACGCACACTGAAAATCACGAAAATCAGACATCTCGACGGTACAAGAATTAAAGGATCTCAGAAGCTCCAGCGTGCTGCCACTGAGTAACTTCTTTTTTAAACCAAAAGAGCAATAAGAAAGAGACTTTTAACACAGGCGATTTGCAAGAGGGAGAGTGCTGCAGAGACGCCCCTTTGCAGCACGTGCTCCTCTGAGTAAGCACCTCTCGCTCCGCGAGCCCCGGCTGCCGGCCCTGGCGTGGCAGTGACTCTGCCTGCACGGGCTCTCCGCACCCGGGGAGCTGCCCTCCGCCTGGCTTCAGCAGGGAGACAGAAACCTTTTCATGCAGAGGTCGGCGCATGGACATGCCTGTGTGTCTGCTCTACCAGCGGGTCCCTCCCTCCCTCCCTCTCTCTGAGAGGTCCTGCTGGAGCGGAGGTCCTTCCCCAGGTGCAGTCGGTGAAACCAAGGAACTTTCTTTAGGGATGCGATTAAGAGGCACATTCAGGACCAGTCAGAATACCGATATTTACAGAGAACTGCAAAAATCCTAGCAAGAAATAACCTTAAACCCATCTCCGGAAAGTCTGGGCTAGGAGGTGGAATGCTTTTTTTCTAAGAAAGCTACTTCTGAGAAAGCTCCCGGCTAACTTCCGTACGTAAGAAAAGTAAAAATCCCTGTAGGGTAGTAAGCCTGAGGCACATAGCACAGCCTGAAGCTCAAAGCAGCAAAACAGGCCAATGCACATGTAGCTGCAGGAGGATTTTGCAGCCAGGCAGCGATGTGCACTCTCCCACGCGAAGAGCCGGCAGGGTCCACCGCTCCAGGACCACTGTGGAGCCATCCTGCAAACAGCTGACTTGAAGAAAGATAGTTGCCTGCGATTACCTCCAAGCAATCTCTTTCATCTGTTCCACATATTGTTATTTTCAAAATTGACCTATTATCCTGATAGTTGGTTCTGCTAACAAAAAACACGTGGGAGGGAAAATCAGTAGAAGTTTAACAAATTTTCAAGCAGCCACCATTCAGCCAGGTAGGCAGCTTGAAGCTGAGCAGTGATGTACTCTGTCAGAGTCACAAAACCAGCTCGGTGCCTGGTGTTGGTTGTAATGTGAGTAACTCTTATCACTATTATGCCTAGCTATTGAGAAATCATCTCGTTTTGTTTCATTGCTTAGCAGGCGTAATGTTATTGTGAGTTATTTCTCCAGGAGTTCCCGGAGGCATCGGAGAAGATCTCGTAACAGAAGGCACTGTAGAGACATGTAGGAAGATGCAATCTCTTCCCTAGGGAAGAAGTTGCAAGAGATATGAAACAAAGGAAGATTAAACAGAGAAGTCCTAACCCTGGCTGGGTGCCCCGTTATCGCAGTGAAGCTCTGTTCTCTATTGGTAAATGCAGCATAAGGAGAAACTACTTATCCATGTCCTTATTCTACCTATGAGATGAACGCAAGATTACAGTCTTATCTCTTGCACAATTTACATGTCATGTAGTGCAGCTTGATCAAGAACAGTCAATGAAAATATGCTGTTTCTCATTACCTGAGGTTCTTGGAAAGTAGCATGAATATTACGTAAAGAGAAAGAAAAGACATATGATCTTACATAATTTACCTTCGACTAATTTTGAGATCTCTTATGCTAGTTATTTCTTTACCTTGTGTTAACAGAAGAACCCAGACCTTCCAATCGTTACCCAAACAAGCCTTTTGATTCACTTCAAATCAACAGCTTGCTCACGCAAGCAATCAGGTGGAGAACCGTGCCTGAGCTACCCGGAAGGCAAAGGCAGTATATTGGGACATCTGCAAAACAGCTTCTCATCGTCCAGGGAGTCATTCAGTTTGGGGGATGTTTTTTCCATGAGAAAAAAAAGCACAAAAGAGGAAAAAGATGTGGTCCTGACATCCACACTATCCAGCATCAGAAATGTTTTATTTGTACAAGCGCCAGTCTGGTCCCATGGACCGATGGCCCATTTCCACCTGGGGGACTTCTGTCGTGCTCCTGGCGCACACCCTCCTGTTGAGTGTCACCAAAAGAGATTCAGTTCACGAGCTCCACGACTGCTCCATTGCAGTAACCACGCTGAAGTAAGCAAGAATAACTTCAAGATTCACTTCAAAAGCGTGCTTCTCATCCAAACTAAAACACTACTGTAGGTGCACCCTAAGACCAAGTGTTATCACTTACCCAGCTGTAGAACCACTAGATTGTATTTACAAAATATATTTTTAAATGCTTTGAATATGTTCTGCCTGACAGCATGGAGGTACTCTTTTTTAAAATAATGCATGGTCAATGGAAGTTAAAAAATCCTTTTTAATTTGGAATCTGGATTCCGAATCTGGCATTCGTTAACCAGAGATGATTAAATGTCTTGGCCTCTGCCTTTAATGACAGGTCTAATTTTTTCTCAGACAGTTTCGTTCATTAAAATATTGTGCTTTCCTGATGAGACTGGTATTTTTAAAAATACGTTCTTATAAAATGCTCAGAGCAATTTTCAGGAAGAAAGGAATGACAGAGAATAGCTGAACAGTATCAAAAAAATTCTTATTGTGGCTGTTGCACCCACTTGAGACTCCAGCTCACCAGCAGATTTACAGACACGCACAGCCAAGCGCATACTTCCACGGTATTGATGGCACACATTGTCCCACAAGAGCTGAACTGCACTTCAGTGCTCCACAAAATCATACAGGAGGATAGAAATGGCCAAAGTCAGCTCACATGTACACTACATAAGTAGACTGAATTATACCTGAGATGAATTTGTACCATTTTCTAATTTTTTTTTTCTGTCTGCAAAAATGAGATGTGTAGGTTTGTATGAAAACAGTGCTACAGAAGGAATCCAGAATCAACATCTACGTAAGTATTTAACTAGCACAGACAGTTTGATCAGGCCAAATAATTCATCTGTCTTCCCCTTTGTGAAATTCAATCTTTGTTTGCATAGCTAATATCCTCCTGAGTAGCCATAAGCCCCATCCTTTTGTATCAGTAAGCTTTAGGAAATGTTTAATCTGTTTCCAAGAGCGCACAGATACAATTCCACAACAACCCTCTGTGTGTCATCTACAAAAGTCACGTATATGAAAATATAAGTTGTGCCCCTGAACAGAAATGCTAAGAAAGTGTTCCTACATAATTCTTCTCTCTTTCTGTAATCATTTTTATCTCTCTAAACAAATTAGAGAGATAAAACTCTTTTAAGCGGCAAGATGAAATTTGTTTGCTTTTCTGAAGGTGGAAAATTGCTGCAGATTCTACTCTAATTTTTAACTTTATAAAAAAAAAACCAAATAAATTGCTGATTCCAAAATATGATTTCTAAAATTATAATATTCTTTATACATCATCATAAAAATAAAGAATATAAAACTATTCCGAAAAATTAGTCAGTGTATTTTTGAGCTAAAATCATGTTTTAGCTTCAACCAACCAAAATTTCTTTTCAAAATGAGTAACTGTATGTGCAGTGAGGCAAAACATTTAAAAAATAAGTTCAGAAAATATAAATAATAAATAGTTCCAGAGAACTTTTTAGCAGAACAGCATATATCTACAGCTTCCACCAAACTTAACATGGAAAGCATGATTCTGATACTACCATTTTGAAGCGCTCTCACTCGAAAGCAGAAAGCTAGGAATCCTGACATACATACTGTATTACAAGCAAATTCTGCTTTTCATACAGATCTGTGAAAGTAGCTGTCATAAGTTTCAAATGTGATTAAAGATCAAGTACCTGAAGGCAGAAATTTGGACCTTGCAATTCTTCATTCTGATAAAGTGCGGAAATGCACAATATTTCAGAATAACTACAGGTATTTCTCAGACATGCACTGGAGATCATGTTAAGTTCTCTGAGTTAATTTAAAATTTCCGTCTTACTGAATGCATTGGAGAAATATGGCTGACAATAATCCAAAAAATGGAATAGAATTCTATACTTAAAAGCATTGATGGGGTCAAAGAAAGATAAAAATTAGGGCCAGAGCTATCTCACTGTGCTATCTTAAGCCGTCTAGAACAACAATAAGAAGTTGCTCTTTTAGGAGGTCTTCAGTATATTGCTTCTGGGAAGGAATGTGAGAACCATCTTTCCCCCAGCACTCTTAAGCTTTCAGTTCCAAACTGAAAGAAAAGCTAGAAAATGTGTTATAGGAAAATATGTTTATGCATGCGTGTTTTGAAATCACCTTGGATCCTGCTGAACCTTGTGTAGATGTTTACATACTTTCGTTAATTTTTAAATAAACTACAACATCCATCTCTGTTTTCATAATATTTGGCTTTTACACAGCTGAAAATAACGAAGTCTGTGCTCATGTGATGTAACAAGGCATAACTCCACTGTGGTCATCGCAAGAGAGGTGACTGGAATCAAATATTTGGCCCTTTATTTGACCGAACTTCACCATTTAATTATTTTTTAATCAAAAGTTACAGAATCACAGAATCACAGAATCATATAGGTTGGAAAAGACCTTTAAGATCATCGAGTCCAACCATAAACCTAACACTGCCAAAAACCACCACTACACCATGTCTCTAAGTACCTCATCCAAACGTCCTTTAAATACCTCCAGGGATGGCGACTCAACCACTTCCCTGGGCAGTCTGTTCCAATGCTTGATAACCCTCTCGGTGAAGAAAAATTTCCTAATATCCAGTCTAAACCTCCCCTGGCGCAACTTGAGGCCATTTCCTCTTGTCCTAATTCTCCTTGAAAAGAAATTCATGACATCTTTATATAAAAAAAGTAGAAACTTGATGGACCATGCTTTTAGACAATTTTACTTAGTCTTAGTCTTTACTTACTTAGTCTACAAAAATGTTTGCGAACAGAAATAATTTTCAACCTCATTTTCTTAAGGGAGAGAGGACGTAGGAGAAGAGAAAGAAAGGGGCTCTGTCACTGCGCGTGCCGGTTGTCAGGGCACACCAGAATCAGATCCTGGACACACACACACATACACTTGACCCATGTTTGTGAAGACAGACAAGAGGTCTTGTTTTCACTCCAGTAAGTAGTGAAACAGATTTTGAAAGTGCAATGATCGATTTGCAGAATAATCGTTATCTGAGCTCCTCTAAATGTGCTCAGTCAGAATCACTCACCTTTGTCACATGATGCTTTTCATGTTGTACAGGAATCTTAAACATTTGGCACCAATATGTTGTATCCTTGTCTGGGACAGGCACCTGTCTTAATAAAAAGGGCAAGAACACAATATTATAGAAGTCTCATTACCCTGCTGCATAAGCCCAAAGCTTTGGCTGCAACCTCATCCTCATCTCCACTTAAACCCAAAACCCAGAGTAACTTACGTCTTTGTTTGTCAAGTCAAAGTATGGCAAAGAGGCAGATAAGACTTCTTCTTTCTCAGGATTCAGTAAACGTAGACTCTTTGTACCACGATTAGACCCATGGTAATTTTGACCTGCTTCTCCCATGTCTTTGTGGTGGTAGGCCCATATTACCCGCACTGTGCTCTCCTGGGAAAAAAAACAAAAACAAAAACAAAAAAAACCCACCCAAAAAGTCCATAAGGAATAGGAACAATATCTTCTTTACATAGTTCACATAACTCCTGTGATAGGTATGATGTCGGTGTTGCTGTATTTGAACAATGACAACGTATACCAGAGGAGAGTCACCTAAGGAGTCAACTTTGCCTTTAAAATTAATAACGTTTTATACTCATAGGGTTCATTGGAGATAACGCAGAAGTTGAATCTCTCTCTGATAGATTCCTTCATTAATATTGCGAATTTAATTCATATCTGTATATAGCAGAACAGACTCATAAAGAGTAACCGACTAAACACATGAAAAAAGTTTTTCTAGAGAGGTCACTTATTTGGCCAGCAATCAGAAGGTTTTCCCCAAAAACTTCTTCCAGGCTCAGCTCTGTAAAGATGTGGATACCTTCTGTGAACTGCTGTCCTTACACGATAGGGAAGACAGGCATTCAATTACAGAACAGATTTACATCTTAAAAATCAATCTACAGCCACAGCACAGATCAATTCTCTGTAAACCATTCTCAGATTGCACTAATCACCCTTGAGACAAAGTACTCTAATAAATCCTGAAGTGTCCCAGAATGTTAAATTATACTGAGAATTTGGAGCAGGTGTGAAAACCATAGATCTATTGACTGCCTGGAAACCTGGCAGTTTATACAGCTGTGGTTTGCTTCCTGCATCTTTCAGCTCCTCATGTTGTTATTATTGCATATATTGCGAAAACACAGATAATGAAAATAGGGTTGAACTACTATAGCAATGCTTCCAAAATGAGTAATAAACAAGCCAAAGCATAGAAAATCTTGCAAATCTCTCTAACCTATCTGTCATTTCCAATACAAAGTCATCAACTTCATATAATTTAAAATTATGCTTAGGAAACAGTACAGCAGTCCCTAGGGCAACAGGAGAATTTATCCTGAAAAGTGTTTTACCATGGAAAGAGTTTTATCATAAAACTCTTCAACTTCTTAATTTTGAATGAAGAACTAAAACCAATATATACTTTAAATATATCTGCTCCAAACTTTTTAAAAAGTCTATCTTTAAGATCAATTACAAGTTAGTGTAAGACCTAAAAAGTGTTTCTCAAGTTGGCAGCTCTTGAATGATTGTAACTGTGGGATGTGGGCCTCGATGGCCCAGAGGTACCTGTTTCAATCCTGCACTCACTTGGTGTGTTAGAAATTAAAGAACATAATGCATTAAAGTAGAAGGACAAAGAAAGCTGAAATTCAAATATAAGGGCTTAATAAAACTGGCACAAGTATTTTACACGGTTATTTTAAGTGGACCAAACAGATGTTTCAGAAAGTGAATTTCTCTAATTCTGTCCTTTTACTAAGATGAGATTTTAATAACCAGATTCATAAGCATGTATACATTTGGCCTGTATTAATTACTTTATCTCTCTACGTATAGGCAGAGCCTCTTACCGTTATGCTTTTGTCATTTGTATCGCAAGTGTGCAGTTCTCTGCTAAAAGCCAATATTGTATGTGTGCTGTTTTCCATGGCATATTCCAGATGGTAATCCTGTTGAGGGTCCTTTTTAAGTACTCTGTTTTCATCTGTAAAATAATCCTGTCAAAAATAAAAGGTGGGCCATTATTAATATCTAATATTAAATTAAAAATAAAACTTGATGTCCAATGCTGAAGCCTCTTAAAACACATCTTTATGTAAAACGTTGAAGTATCACAGTTTTGTATCAAATGATAAATTTGAGGTGGCACCGAACATTTTTTTGATTAGAATTCTTCAGGAAAGCAAGTCTCCTTGATAAGCAGCTTAAAGAACGTCTTGAGCAACTTTCACAACACGCTGCCTGTACGTAACTGCAGAAATAAAGGCTGTACCCAACAACCCAGAAGCCTAATCTATCATGACTGGGGTGTCATGAACTTCAGGGGAAATTACAGAGAGAACGAATTTCACTCAATATTCACATCACCACAACTGTTTCTTTCTTTTTTCTTCCCCACAAAAGCAAACCTCTTGAATGAACGTCGACTAGAACCAGAAACCCTACGGCTTAACTAGCACGGAAAGTGCTCAGTTCATACAAAAGGTGCTGGGTTGGGGTTGGGTTGGGGTTTTGAGGGCGGGGGGAGCTTTTTGTAAGAAAGATGCTCCCCGTCTGGGGTTCAGCAGAGGCACGGTACAATGGAGGAGCGGCTGCAGCCATGCCGGGTCATTAACCTCCTCACCCCGAATTCCTGCGGCCCCGCGCAGCTGGGACCCAGCCCTCCCTCCCCTCCCACCCCAGCCACCTGGAAAGGGCTCGCCACCACCTCAGATGCACCTCCTCCGGTCGCCCTCCTTTGAGGTTTAGGCTGTTTCTGCCTGGTTTGGGATGGGGAGGGGGCCTTTTAACCAACAGATATATTTCTCATGCCAAACAGGCTACAGGCAGACACCATTAATCGTGCAGCATCCTTGCAGAATAATGCAGTGCCGGCTGTTCCTGGAAGGCGTTCACTTCTGCAGCTATTTGGACCTCCATTCACTTTTAGAGAGATTTCTAGCTTTCCCCTTTTGTTAAAGTGGAGGTAACCAAGCTGAAAAATTGTAAAATGTTATGTCCAAGTATTTTGATACCGGTAAAAGTAGCTGATACCTTATTAATCCACTAAAGGATCATTTAGGAGCTGTAATCTTAAGCTTAACCCCACCCTAGAAATCCGTGTGTGTGCAAGAGACCCCATGCACACCAGTCAGAGTTCACAAGCTGGTCTGCCTTTTATAGATGTACAAATAACGACTGCATGCCCAAACATTTCATTAAGGTATATTAATTTGGATGAAAATTTGTATAAAATTATCTCAGTCATGATGCAGTTTCAAGGAAAGGGTAAAAAGCTGACCATTTTTTATCAGTATGAAAATACTCAGGTTTAATTCTGTCTTGCCAAAACTACTGAAACGGGTTGGATTTTTTCAGTCCTGGAACAAGTGTAAATTTCAAAAATTTTGGAAGGTACCAAAAAGATCCTTCATTTCCTGTCAGCACTTCTCACGACTACAAATGAATGAGTACATATGTGAAAGAATATACACATGGAAAAATAATCACCAAAAAGAGCAGAAGAGGGCTCTGGGACCTGGAGTTGTATGCTGAAAGGCAGGGAATTGATGAGTTACGTTTGTTTAGAGAAAGAATTTTGGATTTGCTTTTCCAGAGGGAAATAATGGGCCTGTTCTGGGATGGTACTTGAAGATGGGTACTTTATGGGGTCAAAAAGCTCCACTTTAACCCTGCATCAGAGCTTGGAAAGAGGCAGCGTACATTTACACGCAATACCATCCCTGCTCTGAAAACACTCCTCTACGGAATCTCCGCTTCCAACTTAAAAATAGTAAGGGCTTGTCTGGATGAGAAATGTAACCTTGTGAACATCAGCTTTTATTAAAGTGTGATATCTTTGCTGAAATGTTACATTAAATTGGAGGAAGGCACCCTTGTATTAGAATAAGCACAAGAGCATAAGAATGAATTATTGAGGAATACAAATTCAAGAATAGCTTTTCCTCATGTGAACAGGTTGAAAGTCTTTGCTTGAAACCGCTGTGAAGGAAAGCTCAGAAATGTGAAGCCAAGTTAGGGGTGCACACTCAAATATTTTGCTGGTAAACTTCACCATTTCTTAACAAGTCTAGAGGACACAGCCGTAACCAAAATAACCTCTTGTAATACAGCCCTGACTTCCACGAGCCTGTGGGGAGAATGCAAAAATAACTCGAAGAAGTTGTGTAATTCAGGTATTAGCTCAGATGCGCCTTGATAACGTGGCCGTCAGCGTAATTATTTCACTCGCCTGGGTGACAGTCAAAGACAGGTCACAGCTCTGGCTCACTGCAAGGGGCTCATTTTGTGGCTGCCAGGGAATGGTTTGGGGAGGGTGGGCCCTCAGCCCCGGCCCCAGGAGAGGACCGCGCTGCTCCCCACCGGAGGAGAGCTGGGTTGGGAGAGCTGCGTTGGGCGCTCGCAGCGCTGCCTGCCCGCGCGCTCCCTGCCCACCCCGGCTGTCGATGCTGAACGGCACCTCGCTCGCTGACTCGCCTTAAATTATTTTGTGGGTAGATGCTAATCTGACTGACTAACGTTAATCTTTCCCATGTGAAAATTTCTGTGAAGTAATTAATTCCTTGTCTCTACTTACTTGCTCTGCCTGATAGGCACCACCTTGAAACAGCCCTTGAATATCAGGGTGATGAGAATAGCTGGGAAGCAAATGTATGTAGTGCCCAGGAAGACAGAGGTGCCCGTTTATTCCCCAAATCCTACAACTCCACTGAGTGCAGTGGGACTGCCCCAGAGGAATCGAGTGTGAGTACGCTTGCCAGGAGCTATTTAGGAGTTAGCGAACTGCCTCTACTCCTATTTGTATTTCCTTTGTTGAAAATTATCCAGATGTTCATCACAAAAATAAAATCAAATAATGTAACAAAAACATTTCTGAACAGCTCAGAATTCGATTGTTCAACCTCTCACATGAAAATGGTTTGTTTACCAGTTTTAAAACAAAATAAGGCCACATTGCCAAGGAAACATACTGATGTCTTTCTGTTCACAGAGGAGATTTTAAGTCAAACTACACAGAATTTGTTCAATTTACTCATCAGAGCTTAAAAGCCTTTAAGACGTGTTTGTGTACAAAATGTAATGAACAAAAGGAGGTTATCAAAAATGAAGACACGCTGACAAACTGTGATGCCACATCCTTTTCAGCAGCATCTTGGAACAGTAATAATAAGTTAGTTGTAGATGTATCTATATAGATATATGTCTGTATCTTTATACATCTCCTATGCTTCCTTTCAGAGTAGAAAAATCATAAATGAACGTCCTGCTCCTATGGTGCAAATGCAATCAAAACCACTACATTTGGACAGCCTACACTCCATTTAAGTCCTTGTGTCTAGTCAAAGGAGAAAGCTGGGCACCTCTGAAGGCCTTTGAAAAGTGACTTACAAGGCCAAAGGACAGCACAGAGGATGGACCCACCAGGGGCCAGAGAGGGGACGGTAGGCATCTGGGCTTCAGCTGCACTGAGGGTATCTAAGTATGTTTGGAAACTCTCTCAGGGCCAGACTGCTGCAACATAGAACTGATCTAAATTCACAAGTTTCACTCATTTAATTCTGTAAAGAAAGGAGTGTGACATTTTCATCAACAGAATTACAGTGCTTCGATATCTATCACAGATGGTCTGAAATGTGCCTCGCATTGGAACAGTTTATTCTTCCTACTGGGTAGGAAAAGGCTCTAACGTGGTGACCTCTTTTACACAGATTTGGTTTTGCCACCCCATACAGTTAGCTAGAAAACCTGTGTCTTTTGTAGGACAGATTATACTGATACAAGTCCCCCTGAATTTCATCTACAATAATTATCAAGTCCTTAAAACTGAATTTCTGAAACACTCATAGCACAAACCTGACAACAGGGATTTATGTGCTCATTCGGCACTTGCATCCAGATTCTTCAGTTTCTGATACACACAAAAGTATATATCATACATTAAATGAAGATAAAGTTTTCGAATTTCACATCAACTTTACGGAAGTGTAAGCTTTACAGAAAGAGAAGATAAGGGTGAAATGACTCTGTTTTTCTAGTATGAATATCTTATTTCAGTTATTTAAGTAGTAAGTGTTTAAAACAAAGTTTCAGAAGTGTTATTGATCATGCTACGTAATAACAAAGATGTTATTTTTATTTCATAATTTGCTTATGTAAACTGTTTACAATGTGAAACATTTAAAGTTTCTGTACTCCCTTTGATAACATTGCATAAAATGGCATTTTAAATTCTGGACTAAGTTGTGCAATCAGTCAAATAATTAGGTATCTCCTTCCTCACATTACCTAGAAGGTGAAACAACATATGGAAAATGAAAAATCCTCCTGACAGTACAAGTTACTTTATGTTCTTTTCCAGATGTGAAGCCGATCATGTTATACTGTTTTTCAGATCCCATTAACCACTCTCTTTCTTAAAAAAAATGTTTTGCGGCATATATGGTTTCTGATTGCTGCTCTCCAAACAGTCAGGGAGAATAATTTCTCAAGGATGTGAAAAGAGGCTGGTTTCTCCTTCGAGAATGTAAGCACAGCTGCAGAGGGAAGCCTGACCCCGAAAGCCCCACCAGCTGTCGTCCCAGACTTGAACAGGTGTTTACGGGACTCCCTCCCCAGATCTTTACAATGTACAAGATTGTTTTGTTTATGGTATCCATTTCCCATCCTAAATTGCATGCAGCACCTTTCAACCTCAAGAAGCATAAAATAACTCTCAAACTGTGGCCCCGTCCAGCAATCGCCTTGCGGGCTCAGCTTGCGAGCAGCTCTGCCGCCGGGATTTATATGTCCTGCCCTTCTCTAACCGGGAGATCGCTTCCATTTCAGCAGCAATTTAACACTTACAAGCAGGTAAAGGGACAAGCCGGGAACGGGAAATGAGGGAAAAACAACCTGTGTTGCAACTAGTCCTCGCCTATGGTCTGTAGCCAACCCACGGAGTTTTGAACATCCCCAAACTACCAAATTGATGTCTAAGACCAGGGCTGAAGACAAGTTTGGCAAAAGGAATCAGGAAGCTGTAACCAAGATGAAAGTTGGCACAGGAGGGGATCTATCTGAGTACAAATAGGATGGATAAATTGCTACAGTACGCAAAAGAACTGACCAAAACATTTGTTTGAAATAAGCACCAAGCTATGCCTTTCTGGGTTTCCAAAAAAATAACTGTGGTTACCATTTCTCTTTTTTATTGTTGCATTCAACTTAGATGGAATCTTGCTGCTCATGGTTCCAGCACACATTGGATGTTACCACCAAAAAGAAGCTGTTTTTACATTGTATTTGGCAAGAAGCAAACAGAGTATGAGTTTACAAATAAGCAAACCAAACTTTTTTGCAACCTCAAATAAATTTCAGCTTGAGTTTCAGGCAAAGATCTTACTATGCTCTTATGTTAGGGAAAAACAGAGCCCACCCACAGAAAACTAATACAAAGCAGGAGTCTGAAAGCATGACTGCTCTGTATGAGAATACCTTGAGAACATTCCAGTTGACTGATCCAATCTTGGGATTGGCCCCAAATGAAAAATTATCCACAGAAAGGGTACAGTGACAGCAATCAAGCAGTTGCAAGAAGTTCCTGGGATCAGTAAGTTCAGCTGCTGCCCTATGAGAAGTCTGTTGGCAATTAATTTACTGACTGATTTATTTATTTTTACCTACACAGCAGATTAGTATGAAGTGATTCACTCCTTGCTAGGAAGCCTGGATCTCACTCTTGCAGACAGTTCTGAGAAGCTGTACACAATTCCTGGTACAATTCCAATTAAACTGAATTACACTGGAGTAAATGTGGCTTATTTACTTCAGGTGTACTACTAACTAAGAGACACATCTTTCCTCATTCAAACTGTAAGTAATTTGAATACACTTCAGTGTATTTCTTATATCTAGTTAAATGCTGCCTGGGGTGGCTTCCCGGTAGCCTGCAGCTGGCAGTGACACCCCTTGGTTTCTGTGGCATTCCTGAGAGATTAAAAATATCGCTTTCTCCACACACAAATGAAAAACACTGAAATGTGGAGAGCTTTCTAACTTACCACAAAAAGGTGTAAGAAGCACGAGCGGTTAGAAATTGAAATACGACATCGCGTATCAGCGTGAATAATTTGACTTTGCAGCAGAGTCCCAAGGACCTATCCGAGTCTTCACATCAAGAATAAATGTTGATTTAAGAGGTTATATTCTAGTTATATCAGAAGCTATAAAGCTAGATTAAAGGCTGTCCTAACACAAGCAGACTAGACAAAACATGTAGCAATGTGTTTTAAGGGGAAGAAAACCTGTAAGTAGGGGATACTGCATGATTCAATCTCACAACTATACCTTATCACAAGGAACATTCCTTACACAGGAGCCACATTTAACCAGTATAAGTATTCTTGTTTTAATTACTTTAATTAATTCAATTATGAGGAAGTTGTAAAAACACTTAAGGGATTTTTGAGCACACCTATTAGTGATACTTATTCCCAAAATCTCTATATGTGCCTTTAAAAATCTCCCCTCCTCCCTCTCCTACTTCTAAGATACTTGTTTCTACTGAGAATGAAATCATTCCCCCATTACTTTAAGCTTTTGCATCACTCATGGTGGCTACATTTCCATCCTGCCCCAGATACTGATTTTTGAGGAGCTGTAAGAAAATTTCATTTTCTTGGTGTTTCCAAAATCCAAAGGACAAGAAAAAATACCAGAAAGAACAAAAAAACCCTTGAAAAACAGCCGCCCAAAGCCTGCAAAATACAAGAGCTACAGAATTCTTCTCATCTTTTGTTCACCAACTGTTGCTTCCTTGTCCTAACTATTGTACCCCTGAAAGGGAACTACAAAGCACCCAGCCACTGGAGATGTACACTGGAGTGTCTCTTTATGCCCCACATCGAAGCCAAGAGGGACTCATTAGTCATCTGGAGATTTTGCCCAAATGCCCAAAGGCATGAAATACCTCCAACAAAGCACCAACTGAGATATGTCAGTGTGGCACTCACTTTGCATCTCTCTCTTGGTGCCTTTCAAGTTGTTTTCTAAACACTTCTTTTGTTGCCGTTGGCATGAGGGCACTTAAAAGAAGCCTATCGTTAAGTACAGAGAATGCTCACTGTTTTCTGTCCTTTAAAATCTCTTCCAAGTGCTTCCCTATGAGCAATTAAGCTAACTCTATGGGATACATTTGATAACAGATATTCTTTGGTTTGGGTGACAGTTAACAAGCAAGGCTGTAATGAATAATAAAGTACTTTTTAGTGACACACAGTCCCTATTCACCCTGAGTGGGGACTATTTTTGTGCAAGTTCAACAGAAGATTCTAACAATGCAACCCTCTTGTATAACTTGCACAAAATAGGCATTCATCAAGGAGGATTACTCTCCCCAAAATGGGGCTCTCAGCAGCTACGTGCTGTGGGTGGGGATGCACAATTCCAGACAGGGGTGGAGACCAAGGAAAAGGCATGGGTCTAGCATGAAAATGCATGCTGTGTCAATTCATAAGCACAAAAGGGATGCATTTAGGGGGAAAAAAAAAAAAGAAAGAAAAAAAAGGAGGAAAAAAAACTAGATGCAAAAGCTAAGGCTGCCCCAAGAACTTCTGTGAAGAGTTCTTAGGGAGTTCACATGCTGCAAGTGACCATGGCAATATTTCAAGGTAACATTTTGCTAAGTATGAACTCTCCTTCCAAGTCCACCCCATCCCTATGGAGACAAAGGCAGCTCCCAGCTTTCCAACACCAGTCCCCATTGACATCTTCTATTTGTTCTCAATCACGCTCACCCAACCCCACATAATCTGCCGCACTGTCACCACCACAGGGCTCTCGGTAACATGCTAGAATAATTTGTTCACTGATCTCCCTCTTTTTCTCCCTCTGCTTGGTAGAGGTGTGTCCCTCACGACTATACAGTAAAGCTATGCATGTATGTATACGTGTATTCATGCTACGTCCTCTACATCCTCCCAAAATATGTCTAGGTTCCCATTCCAAATACCCAACTTCAGAAATGTTAGGATAGTAAATGTATAATTCTCTGATCGTTCAATGTTCTCCAAAAAACTACTCTGGTACACCATGAAGGTTTGTTCTTCTTCTCTCATGACATCGAAACACTTTTCACCTTGACATATTCAGAGAGAACTAAACCTCAGACATTCAAATCATTTTAGCCTTTACTTAGTATGCCAGACACCCTTTTAGCTTACATACAGCTCAAACACAGAAAAGCAAACCAAAACAAATAACTTATTACATCCAAGTTCAGGATACACCTAAAAACTGAGAAAGTAAAACCCAATCTCAGCTATCCAGAACTTTGAGTCACCAGATTTTTTCAAGGAAAGCACTGCCTGCTGATGGTGGGAATAGCATCTACTTGCTCTGTAAGGGTGAAGAATAAATGCCAGAGGAAATGTTTTCTCTCTTCTCTGAAAACTGTCTGGAAGTTTTCCTCTACCTCAATACACCGATCTTCCACAGACTAAGGAGTATCTGCTTTTACCTTTACTGACGGCTGTAGTCTAACTACATTTACATGCTTGCTCCCAGAAGAGGACTCTTTCCTCCGAGAACACTTTCTATTTTTAAAGGAGGAGAGAAAATTTAAGGGGGGGAAAGAGGCTAAATTCTCCCAAGAGGCTAGCAACTTCAATGCCCACTTGAAAGGCTATAAAGGTGTTTCAGAACATCTTCTGAAAATCAGGCCACGAACAAGCATCTCAAAACTTTCAAAGAAACCAAAAAATGACCCTTCTAAGAGTTTAGACCACGATGCACATTTTCCAACTGATGATCATGGAATAAAAACATATTTCTAAAACCGAAAAGAAAAGTAAGTTCTTTCATTATAGGCTGTACATATTTTATAGAGTGCAGCTAGGCATAAAACCACATACTTTCAAGGGTACTATCTATGAAAAATTCTTTTTTAGTAGGAAATAATGTAAATGATGATGGTATACACTTAACACAGAACGTGTTTTTAAAATATTAACTAAGTATTTAGTTAATTTTTTAATTAAAATATTAATTTTAATTAAAATATTAATTAAGTATTTGCATGTCCAGTAAAGGCAAGAATTAGATATTATTGAAATAGCATTCTAGAACAAGTTATTCATTTTATAGCAATCCCTGCTGACTGGCCAGAAGAAGCTTTTGCACAAATTTTGTTTCTCCATCATCTTTGTTTCTGGCCTTTCCTTCAAGTAGGGAAATATTTAAACCGAGCAACTTTTTCAAAAGACGTCATTCCAGTTTAAAAAGAAACCTTGCTGCCTAGAACTGAAGAAAAAGTGAAGATGGAGAAAACCTCAGGCTGCGAGCAAGCTTAACAGATCAAAGTGTTTCTTCTGTGCCTTACCTACTCAAAAGTGCAACAAAATCACTCATAGCACTTAGCGTAGCAGATATTTGCCTGCTAAATTAGTGTTTCAGGAAAAATATCAGGTGCTCTGTAACAGGAGGGTCTTGCTACAGTCCTTCCCTTTCCTAGCTCAGTTGTATTTGTCATGGGATGCCAGTGAATAAAATCTTTGGAAGAAGAATGGAATTTGTATGAAGCCATTTTTAAAGGATGCTGAAAACCTGCGAGAAGTGCTGAAAGCCACAGAAGTGCTTTGAGTGCTGGGGAAAATGTCCTGCAGTGGAATGTTTAAAGAGCTCGATCTGTTTATTTTATGCAAAAGAAAATTGAGGAGTGACTTGATTACAGCATATAAATAACTTTATGGAGGCGAGATGGGGGGGGAGTAGACTTTTTAATATAGTAGAGAAAATACATAGCTGGAATCTGACCCCAGACAAACTAATACTGGAAATCAGGAATAGCAAAGACTCACCATTGCCACAAACTATCAAGGGAAGCGATGGATCCTCTATCACTGGACGTCTTTACACTAGCTTTGGATGCCTTTCTAAAAGGCTTGCTTTACCCTAACAGGATCTATGAACTAAGCAAGCACAAAGTTTGTGTTTCTTTTAACGGTTAATAGCTGTATCTTCTGAAACCTAAGGCTCCAGCAAGCATTACATTCTGTGAGCTAAGAGCTCATTGCTTGATAATCAGAACAGTTATTTTTTTTTAATTATTATTAGTGATTTATTTAGACTGAGGTTTTTGGGAAAATTATCTTCCTTTTGAAATATGGAGAAAAAAAAATTCTGAAAATCATCAGTCTGAAATTAGATAAATCAAATATTTGCCTAAACTTCACATAGTGAACTAACAGGGAAAAAAAGGAAATATTTATGCTTAAAACTCCCTTTTTCTGGAAAAAGTTTGATTTTATAAGATCTTGACAAATAGTAGGGGGAGCATACTAAGCATTTAGTTTTCTTATGATGAAATGTTGGTAAAAATCCATATTCTTAAAGCAAAATCTCGCAAAATTTAAGCAGCAGCTTCAAAGATTGACTAGTTCTAACACGATGAAGAAAAGACAGACAACTTCTCCTAGACCATACCCTAACAACTGGCTGTTTCTCTGCTCTTGAATTGCCTCTCTAAAAGTTATTATTCAGGCAACTGGGGGTGACAAGTCGTCATGCCGGGCCTGATTGCCCTTTCACTCACCCGTGGGACAAGGTGTCCCTGCTCCCCCGGCCCCAGAGCAACTGCTCCAGGCTGGATCTCAGGTCGCTGAGAGGGGACCAAAGGTGTGAGTCCCTTCCCCTCTCACGGCCCCTAACCCACCAGCCACCAGTGCCTCTTGGAGGGGATGCTCTACTGGAAGCACCAGTGGAGCTTCTGTCCTGCACGCCTGTTCCCAGCCGTAGCCCCGGCAATATCTAGACGACCACAGAAACATACCTAGAGAATTATGCCAATACAGTTGGGCTCCTCTGAGGTTGCTCTACCAGACCAAGGACAAGTACCAGGAGCCCCAGTGGTTACTCTGGAAATCCTTTTCAATATCTGGGTCAAAACACCTCCAGGTGAGGAGAGGAGGAATACCGCGGGCGGGAGCAGCCCCGGCTGTGCCCCAGCAGACGAGTACGTGGCCAGGCTGGGAAGCCAGTGGGATCGGGCCCTCACGCCGGCGGGATTACCAAGAGGAAGCTCAGGCGGCACCAGGACATCCAAGCTCTGTCGCTGGCCGGCAGGGTGAGGGGAAACGCACCTCTGCCGCCCTCAGCCTGCCACCTCCTTCTCCACCTCGCTGGGAGAGACTCTGCCATGCCTCCCCTCTCCTCCTCGGGTCTAGGCTCAGAGGGCCGGCAGGGAGAGAGTGCCCAAGGAGAGAGAAAAGGGCTGTTGCATTTTCTGGATAAAGAGGAAGGAAACCTGACACCTTTGACGAAACCCACGTAGAAGTTGAGAGGGAAGGTTGGCAGGGAGCGGACCGAAAAGGAAGAGCTCCTCCGGGGGGAGAGGAACACAGAACAATAGGAATAACCAAAAAGCTGGAAGGAAGAGGCAAGGCGGTACGGAGATGAGGGGCGAGGAGGCTGCCAAAGACAGAGGGGCAGGGAGAGAGGGGCGTCCCGGGAAAGAAACAGCAGGGGGAAGGCGGGCGGACGAAGAGGACCCGGGACGCGGGGCGGGGAGCGGGGTGCGGGCAGCGCTCTCCCCCGGCGGGCGCCGGCGGCTGGCGGGCAGGGGAAGGAGCCGGGCCTTACCTGCAGGTAGGGCTGGCCCCTCTCCACGCCCCCCACCACGATGTCGGCCGAGGCCATGCCGCCGCTGGCCGAGAGCCCGAAGCCCACGTAGCCGCGGGTGCGCACCTCCAGGCGGAAGGCGAGGGCGCTGCCGCGGCGGCCCCAGCGCAGGCGGTAGGCGGCCGCGCCGTCCAGCACCGCGCTGTGCGGGTAGCTCCGCGCCGGCCCGGCGGCGGCGGCGGCGGCGGCGGCGGCACCGGCACACAGCAGCCCGCCCAGCACCAGCGCCCAGGGCCGCAGCCGCCGCATCCTCCCGCCGCGCACCGGCGGCCGCCTGTGCCTCTGCGTGTGCCCGGCCGCGCGTGTGCGTGTCTGTGCGTGTGGGTGTGTGTGTGCGCGGAGAAGGGGGGCCGGGTGCCCCGCTCACCCCGCCCCCGCTGCGGGCGGCACCGCGCCGGCCGGCCCCGTCGGGGCAGCGCGCCCTCGGCAGCCGCTGAGTTCGCTCCCCGCCCCGGCCCGGCGCTGGCGGCCGCCCCCGGTTCCCCCGCGCCGCCCGTCGGGGCCGGGCCGGCAGCACCTGCCGTGCGCTCGCCGCGGCTGCCGGGCTCCCGCGGGGGCTTCCCGGGGAGCCGCTCGGAGTTAGCGCTGGCGAGCGAAAATCCTCCTCCTGACGCGGGAAGCGGAGAGGAGGCGGCGGACGGGGCTCTCCCGCTGCTCGCAGGGGACCCCCCCGGCCCCACGGGAGCTTTCACCCCAGTGGAAGAAGCCCGCGGGAGGAAGCCTGCAGGCAAACGAGCGCTTTCCAGCTCTCAGCCGCGTCTTCACTGAGCCTGAGAGCACGGTGCCGCGGGCGGATGGCTAAGCACGAGATGCCCCGTCGGGAGAGGTATTTTTGCTCCGTAAGTGGAAAACGAGGACCCCCAGAGTGATTTGCACTGAGACGGCTCCAAAAGCACAGCTCAAAACTCCACGCGTGTCCCTTGACACCCCCCGCACCCGTCCCCGGTGCCAGCACGGCTCGGCCAGCCTGGCCGTGCGGTCCCCGACCCACCAGCGAGAGAGGCTGCATCCACTTCCCCTCCGCCCACCGCCACCGCCATTTCGGTAGGGAAGGAGAGAGCCGAAAGATGGTTTTGGAGGAATGTTCCCCAGCCCCCTGCAAATCTGGGTGGAAAGCAAAAATAGCATAGCACCCAAAACGGGAAGGTCACGGTCCACGAGAAGTCGTACTGGCCCTTGAAAGCTCCAAGCAATATGAAATCAGTTTTGAGATGAAGTTACGCTGTTGGAAATGTGTTTTGTTCATGTTTAAACGAAAGAGAGCGAGCGTGGCACTCAACAGAAATTTAACATTAATTCTATGAAAACCGATCAAACTAGTACATAAGGGAAATTAATAATGCTTCCTTTTTAGACTTTTGCATGAAAATCGTTCAGAAGTATCGCTGGGGCTTCCAGGATATCACCACCTACTGTGATGTGAGGAATACATCAAACTACAAAACAACGTCTAGAAAAGAAAATGCTTAAAAAATGATAAGCACCAAAAATTACTTTCACCTAAAACATCATAAGAAATAAGAGCAAAACAATAATTAGGTACTGGTGAAATGAAAATTATTTTTAAAGGGAATGGATTGGTGTGACCTTTCTCCCAATTACAGCAGTAACTTCAAAGGTACAAACTCAGATGACTGACGAAATAGAAAATGGGGAGATGCTGAGTGTTTGGATTCTCTTCTAAAAAATTGCTGACACCTACAAGTGGACGTGGATTAATTTAAGGAGAAATTGCAAGTGCACAATACCTCTCAAGGCCAAAGGTGTGACCTCAGCACTCAACTGGGGGGACGCACCCTTTGTAAAACTGCGTCTTAAAGAGGGGATCCTTAGGACAGTTACAAAAGAGTATGTTTATGTCTTCTGGGCGCAGGGACAAAGAAGGAATGAAGGATGTTTCTTAACTTCTTCAGCTTTTTTCTTGGTTTTCTTATAAGCCTCTATAATATGTTCTTACATCAGAAAAACCCTGAGATAAAGTTTCAATCATGTGGACATGACAAGCTCGTACAGCAACTTCACTCTCAGAAAGAACGAATGAATTACACAGCTGGTAGCAGGATCGCTGCCTTTCAACCACAACAGTGGGCACCAAGTCTCACTAGTGGTTTCTATAGCATGTGTTGTGTGTTTGTACAAAAGAATGGAAAATAATCATTTTAAAGTACTCCATGAAGTCTCACTTTGGTAAGGATGGCACTGACAACATTTTAGAAGCCTGTACACAACATGGGATATTGTTATATAGGGAAGGATGCCGGACTATCCCATACAGCGCACTATGCTGTACAGCACAGCAAGCAGAAACAGGGTTCCCCAGCCAGCCGGGATGGGGGTGCCGTGAGGGAAGCCGAGCTGGAGGTAGGTGTGCACCGTAGAGGCTGTCGTCAGTAAGAGCTGCACACCTCCCCGTACAGAAAGCCTGGCCTCCACCCCCTGCACCTCCATCCAACTCCCCGCTCCTCTTAGAGCAAACAGGCTCTAATGAACTCAAACTTGGGGTCAGCTGAGATCATTCCAGTAATTCAGCCAAAAGTCAAGACAGCAGGATCATCTAGTGACTCGGACAGACTGCAGTATCTCAGAAAAGCCAGAGGTTTGTTATAGTGGGTCTGGTAAAAGTGGTAACGCTCACGGGTAACAGCCTGGTGCTCTGGTGAGCTGCAGGGGCCTTGGAGGGCAGACAGCCCCTGCACAGCCTGGCATGCGAGTGTCCTGTGCCGGCAGAGCCTGTGGCCAGGACATCCCTGTTCCACGGCTCTGGAGCTAACCCCAGATTGCTCCCTGGCTTTATTTTCTTTTGTGGAGAAAAATGACATTTTGAAGCTGAGAGCTGGAATGGAAACAATACTTGAGTTCTTGAAATCTCCCATGGGATTGAACGATCATCTCTCCACACAGTCTGCTGCTGCTCGGCAGCTCTGGAGCCTCTATTCCCAAAGCCCTTGTGACCCTTTACCAAAACCTGGGGGTGCTGGTAACCTCTCTTCCAGCAATGGAACCGCACTCAGCAGCACTGCTCATCCCACCACGCTGGCCACGTTTAGACTAGCAGAAGTGGAGGAACAGCAGCCCTATTGCTTTCCAATCTCCAGCAGATACTTTTCCGTTAAAACAAACCATCCAAACAGTTTTGCAGAGCTGCACAGTTGATCTACAAATACTGTGATGAAACCAACCTTTTCCAACTCACTGCTATTTATAATTCTAAGAACAATACTCATGTAATAAAACTTTCCTAGTAGAGTTAGAAGAGGCACTTTGTGGGCAGAGTAGTACGATCCCAAAACTCACATTAAGAGACTTTGGTGACTTCACCAAGATTTTTTTGCATCATTAAGAGACCAAACTCATATGAAGAAAAAACAGTCTAAATCTGAGCCTTGTCCTAGAAGTAATGCTGCTGGCAGGAGCACAGGGCGACATAGGATCACCACCTTCTCCTGGCTGGACTCAATCACACTGCTTCTCTTCTAGAGGAAGGCAGGCACCGAACCAAGCACAGAAAGATTCAGTGAGTGGTTTTCTTTGTAAAATCTCTTACTGCCATTACTGAAGATGATCTTGCCAATTGCTCCCTCACGCCATTGCACAGCATGGTTCATATACTAGAATACTGATTAAAAAATGGCATTTTTTGTTCATATCACAAATATTTGAGAAAAAAAGCACGAGATCTATAAGGGATTAAAAACTTGCTAGAAACATAGACATCTTTTGATAGAAACCAGTGCACTTTGCTGTACGAGACACTCCACCCATCAATTCCCAAAACCATAAGTAAAGAACGAACATGGCACAGCTGAAACAACAACCTGTGACTATCCAGAAGAAAGCTGGCCCTCAGCCAATGAGCTAATTAAGCTGTGTAAAAAACCAAATCTTAAAAACCTCTTGGAGTCCACAGTGACACCGCGTTTCATCCAGAGCAACAACATGACTGTCTCCCTTGAACACACCGCCTACCTAAAGACCACTCCTCCACCAGACACCCCTTGTCTAATTAGTATAGAAACATTTGAAACAGTCTGTGTAAGGACCTTCTCGGGTCCTGCAAGAAACGCATGCAAATGCATGACATACAAGCGTGGCACCAAGTACCTGTGAGTAATGCTGTGAAGAACAGTACATAGCAATTACTGTAAAAAATTTCTGCTATTAAACCTGTGCAAAGAGCATCTGTGTATGCCCTGTGTGACAGGTAGCTGGACAGACAGGTAGAATTGTAATTACATGTGCATTAAGTTAGTAAAGATATATATGAAGCATAAGTAACCATTTTACAATGGTACTTGCACTTAAAGGTACATATGTTAAAAGGTATTCCACTGTAGGGAACATCAGCACTGGAACAGGTACACTCAGTGAAAAGTAAAAAAATTGAGATTGAGTTAAATTCAAATGAAAGGGAGTGAATTCTTCCCCGCACCTGAGGAGACAGACGGTGTAGAAATGCCATTGCTGAGGTATCCCCTTGAGGCGCTTGCTGTGAATCAGCTCCCAGTATTACACTGCACGACTGACTGCAGCTAAGTGCCTCCTTTTGCAGAGGTACTCGTAAAAGAAGGGAAAAGACAACAACCACAACCAAGAGAAATGAGAGACTCTTTGCTGTAAAGCCTGTCGGCTTTTCCAACTGGTCTAATAAAATTCTTGCCCTCCAATTTTCTCTCCCAAGAGAAGAAGTTTTTATGAACTTGAGTCAAGGTATTTGGAAATTTGGCAATGTCTGCAGAAACCAGTCTGCCAGGGTGGAAAAGAAAGCTAAATCATTCTGCTAGTGCCCCGAGCACAGGATCGGGGAAATAATTTTTTTCTAATATTGATTTAATTTTTCTGTCCTTGGGCAAGTCATTTAAAACATCAACCGACATGAGTCCAAACTCATCGTAAGAATAGCTGAAAGCATACTAGTCTTTATTTATACTAGTTTGACATTAACAGAGCATTTAAAACATAGGTTGTAGGTAGCACAGGAGAGCTCCAAAACTATCCTAACTTGAGCCAAGGTCAAGCTGCTTCAAGAACAGAAGGGTAGAAATGCTCCACCTCTGTACCCACTGGTGCCAAACATTGCTTCCAGCTCTGGTGATTAATGTATATTACTTCATAAGAAGAATTTGTATCACCTCAGTATGCCAACCTGAAAGCAAAACCAACTGTGTCTTCTTCTCTACCACCTCCAGCAAAAGAAAAGAAAAATGCAAAACAAGTACATAAAATGCATAGAAAGAGAATTAAAAAGACTTATAAAAGCCTTCATGCAGTTACTGTGTTTACAGCGATCAATTAAATTGTAGGCATTTTCCACTTCACAATATAAAACTAATTTTCAAGTATTTGGGAAATGGGGTGAAAAAAGGACAAGGGGCAAAATAAAATTTTAAAGACCAAAAGATGAAGTAACGGAGCAAATGCCAGAAAAAATATATACTGAAATGCTGGAGAGCTTGTATCCCCACTTCGGCTGATATCTCGCTTTCAGAGGGCTTCCATTTTCAGAAGACACAATGGAGCCATATAATTCCCCTCTCAGAGCTAGTCAATGCCTTTGATATCTTTTCAGAAAAACACAGGAGTGCATAGGAACGGTAAATACGCAACTTCTGGTGTATTTACATGGCCATGTTGCTGTTCTCCTAAGGGCAGCTTCAATAAACATCAATAAAATAAGCACGATGCTCTGTTCTCCCACCTTAATCGCGTAGGTTAAGACAAAACAGGTGTTCCCAACTTGAAGGGGTTTTTCTCGAAGTTAAATACTTTAAACAAATATTTAAGAGCAGCCAGATCATCGTGTGTGCCCAAGGAAATGTTTGGCACTGGCGGGGGCACAGGTGGAACATTTATTTCCACCTTCCTCTTCTTGAACAACCTTGGCCTTGGATCAAGACAGAAGAGTTTTCCAGCTCCTCTTACTTGTGCTGGTGGTAATGTTCCCTAGGAGCCCATCCTGCTGGCTCAGCATTTCGGAGACAGCTTCAAGTTCAACCCACAAACCTTCCCGCTCTCGGTCCCCCATCTACATTGAACACAAACAGGGTTGCCAGTGAAGCTGGGTTTATTCTGCGTAGGTATTCTCCCACTGTAACAAGCTTCCAGCTGGACCTGCAAGCTACTTCTCTAACCCTCTTGCAACACGTTGCTGTCAAAATCTGGATTTATGCAGGTCATTCCAATGGGCATAGAAATCATTACATTAAAAGGGTAAATAAAAGGTGCTTCATTTCATTTTCACAGGTGAGAACAGGCATCTTGTTGCCCTCTGTTAGCAAGATGGCGTTGCTGTTGGCTAGGTAGTTTATAAAACGTTTATAAAAGACTTTGCATTAGTTAGTACTGTATAGTCAATGTTCGATATGCATGGATTTCCTGCATGTAAGCCAAATTGCATAAGAGAACAGCCAGCAGGCGTCTAACCCAAAGTATGCCACAGTGTGCTGGTTTTGGCTGGCACCTGGCAGAGCATGGGAAGCTGAAAAGCCCTTGATTTAGTAGAAGCACTACTTAGCAACAACTAAAACATCTCTGCATTATCAACGTTGTTTTCAGCCCAAATCCAAAACATAGCTCCTTACTAGCTACTATAAAGAAAATTAACTCTATCCCAGCCAACACACAGAGCACAGGATACATTAGAAACAGGCTGAAACCAAACCCTTATATGTCTCTGGCATATCCTGTTGCCTGCAAATAGAACAGACAGCTCTGCTGGGCTGCTCTCTAGCAAGAATGCCTCAATGCCGCAACACACCAGCACGGGTAAATTAGGTGTTAGGTCACTACCCATAATCAATCAGACTAAATCTTCATAATTAATTGACTCATTAAGAACAATAGAGAGGCATCATCTCTTTGCCCTTCACTCCCCAGCTCCTATCAACACCTAGGCGCATCCTCGATAGGGTAGCACCAGGAGGCAAAGTGCATCTCTTATTTCCCAGAACTCGCTACCAGCTGCCAGACCTGGGCATTCCACCCAGCACTAAACCCTGCCACGTTTAGTTTATGTACAGGTGTTACAGATGTAACACGTAGGCCTGAATTAATGAGTAACTCATTATGTATAATGAATATGAAAACAGTACGTATTTTGGAGATAAATCTTTCTAACTTTAAATGCACACAAACTGTAGCTGAAAAATTAAAACAACAAAATTCAGAGTTGCATACATGAATTTTTCAAAACAAACAAGGAGTCTGAGGCTTCTGGTTTCCGCTGGTTTATGATACACCTCTAAATTGGTTTCTCATAGTCCCATTAAAAATTCCATCCAAAATTTTAAGTAATATTTCAAAGATTTGGGGGATTACTCAAAACATCTGGATGGATTAAACACTATAAAATTGTTCCTCTTTCCTAATATTTCTTCGTCTAAGAAGCACCTCCTATACTCTTCCTCTCGTATGGCCAGATAAATCTATTTATTTGGAGCAGAGGCAGAGTGCAGGAAGCCAGGCGGCCCCAGGAAGAACCACAACTGTCATTCACCACAATGACACCAGTGAAAAAAATGGAGTCAAACTGCTTGTCCCTGCTGTGTCTTCATAATTTCAAACACGAGTAGAAATCTAGAAAACCACGGTTATACAACTCATTTTTTTACTGGTTATAACAAGATTGTGGGGAGATTATAATAGATTTTATTGGTTAATTAAATATTGTCTGTTGCTATCTCCACATAATACTAAATTTCTAAGAGACACAGTACGTCCTAATGGGTTTATAATGATTTAATATTAACACCTCTTTTACTAAAAAAAAAAATAAATCATGCAGGTTGTCAAATAATTGTCAGATTGAGAGTAGACCTGTGGATTTTTTTTTCTTAAGACAGACTGTCTAAAATCAAAGTTCGAGTCTTTATCGGAGTAATGCACTTCCCCGGTGAGAATTAATTCCTGAGACCATCTAAGCCAAGCCCTGACTCCAGGGCAGGATCAGCTTTTACCTGTGTCAGACCCAGGAGATGTCTGTCCAGCCTCCCCTCGAGGATGTCCACCAGTTGGATTTTTTTCTCTTCTCCTCTTTCCTCCTCCCTTTGCATAACATCGACTCCGATCCATCACCATTCTTCCCAATAGAAAGCTCTGTTAGGTGGCTAATCTTTGTAAGCGGTTTAAGCCCATAACTGCTGTCCTGCACCTTACGTATTGATTTGACTGACTGGAAGCCAACACAGCTGCTCTTGGAGGGGAGGAGGGCCCTTCCTGGTCCCTACCCCTCGCTGCCTCGTTCTCTGTCTTGGTATAGTTCAGAAACCAGCTGGTGGATATAGGTTTTCAACCTGTATGACTTTTACAAGAAGCTGTGCAGCCTTCACAAAGCTCGATAGGCATCCAGTTTTCTAAATCTAAATGAACAATGTCGACTTCTTCCCTAATTGGACAGATGGATTCAGAGAGCATAACTTACCTCTGGGTTTAATTTCCCTCTCTTATTTATGTCAAAATTAGCAGAACAAACACAAAACAGAAGGAGAGCAGAAGGTGGGACTTGATGCCTTTGGGGGAGTGTGTTGTTCTGCAGAAGTGGAAGAAGTGGAAGAGTTGTTTACACACCCTCTGTGTAAAAAACTTGCATAGCCAGTCAAAGCTGTAAGTACACACAAGAAACAAAAATGTAGCACAAAGAGGGTGCCAACTGTACTGCATCCTTTGGACGACAACAGTAGCATCTGTCTTCCCAACGAATTATGAAGATTAGCTCGCAATTACACCATCACATAAAAGTTTCCAGAATTTTTCAACACAGCAAACTATTGAACCCAATTCTGTTTCCACGGAAGTCAGTAGTAAATTCCCAATGCAAACAGGAGAAGTAACCTTGCTTTTGAGAAGGAAAACATTCCTTGGTGTTTTAAAAAATATCCATCTCTAAAACTTTCAAGCCGGGCTTTTTTACTCAGAACTGATGCAATATATTTTGCTCCTATATATAACACACACCCCCAAACACTTAACATACACACACAAGATGGCTTGTATTTAAGCAAAGAAAAAAGTTTTGTTGAAATGCGGAGCTTATTTATAAAGTGTATGCATATAAAGTGTACACAGGTTGAGGAACAAGATTCTTGCCTGACGATTTGAAGGTAAGTTTACTGTAAGATTTCCGAAATATGGTGTTTAATGTGGTCATCATTAAAATGTCTGTATATTTGCCCTGGATTTGTTGAGTTCCTTATCATGGTCACAAATGCTTTTGTCAAGTTTCAAACCTAGAATAACAAGCGCTGTTACTATGAAATTAAAAGGAATTGACAGAAAGCAATAAAATTAAAATCCTTAGTATTAACAAATGACACAATCTCTTGACATCAGTGATGTCAGCAAAGGATCACTAACTTCAGGGGACACAAAGCAGACCCGAAGAAGGAGCACAAAAATGCAAGACCATAACATCAAGTGTAGAAAAAAATGGAAGTCACAGGTATGTGATAGAAAAAGTACCCTGGAAGCAGTGATGCTGAAAGACACCAAGGCACCATTCTAAAGAATCTACTGAGCAGGAACCCCCACGTGAAATGATGAGAGAGAGAGGAGAGCTGGCTGTGCCTCCAGGGAACAAGGCAAGCATTGCCACGCTATTCCCCCTGTTCCAGGGTCCACAGGCTGAAAAGATAGTTAAGAAACTGAAGATATACAGAAATACTCCATGGTAATCAGACATCAGATCACAGTAGCCGTTCTGGCCTTTACATCGGTAGAGGATAGCAGGACATAAATTTTAAATTTAAAAAATCTTCATGGGAAAGCTAAATTCCAATGCCAATGGCAAATTATCATTGTAAGAGATCTTAACTGAGGTAATACAATCTGAAGCGTGTTTGGGCTGCCGCACATGTCCTGTTCTTACTGCATCTGAACTGGGTAAAAAGATTACTGTCCCAGCCAAGTCCAAGGTAATCACCATCGCTTTCCTAGTCGGGAGCTTGCACTTTTTCCCCCATCTCTCCCTTCCTTCCCTGCACTGCTTCTGCTCCTCGGTTTACTGCCCTAACCATTCCCTAACCCAATGCTTTCCAAACGAGCGAACCCAAAATTGTGCTTTTAAAGCTTTTAAACTAGCCTAGCTCGTTATAGTTTTGACAAGAAATCAGGTTGTTTTTCCAGGTTTGTTATACAGCCCTGCCCCATATTTGTACGAGGAAGTCTCGTAATCTCTACGCAACAACATCATTCACCTTCTCAGTAGCTGGCTGTATAGAGAGGGGTCTGCACAGATGGTTTATGACCATATGAGAACGCCACATCTGGTAAAATATTCTCCCATGTTCAGTTTGGTCATTTAAGACTTACTCTAATAGAATCATTTATAGTTTTGCATTCTTGTTCTTTTATAATACAGCTATGTTGAGGATACAGTGATACAGTGTCATCAGTACATATTATTTTATGAATCACTGACATCTTTTCAAAGATGTTATGCAAGTGTTGCAGAAGAAACAGTAAGTATGATGGAATGATTTCTAGACTTTCTGAGAAAGTTTAAGTCCAGACCACAGCACATCACACATGTTTCTTCTAAACATTAGGAGAAAACCAGGTGTCAGATGTTCCCATATGAGCACTGCTGTTCAGATTTGCAGCTGCCTAACGTTCATAGGCACAAACATTTTCAAATTAGGAGTCTTCCTAATTTCACTTCACCAAAGCTGGAGTATTCCAAACAAAACTAAACAAATTGCTTGGAGCACACAATACCAATCCAAAGTATAAATACATGTTATTTCAATTTTTGGCAATGACAGGTTTGTTAATAAACCCACGAGACTGAAGCCTGAAACCCATACTTACATAAGCAACCTTTCTACATGTGACTGTACCAGCTGAGCTCAATAGCCACGGACTATTTGTGGGGACTCCTGGGTGGAGCTGTATTTAACACTTTCTGCTGGTGATACGAATTTGGGTCCTTGTTTGCTTTATAAGCCATCGGATGACTCCAGGTGTGCTAACTGCATGGGTGTGAGGGGAAAACAAAGATCATGCAGAAGCGATTGCCTGTTTGCTGGCTTTTGTTTTAACTGAGGCTTTAATTCCTTTTGTATTAGTCACAAGTCATGATATTAACAAGATACATAGATAATTCCATTTTGATACAACATCTCTGGACTGCGGGGAAAAAGAAACTACCTCTTCCCCTAACCGAGCTTGCTTTGAACTTCCAGGAGCGGCAGTTCTTTAATATGAAAAGCTGAGAAGTAAAAAAAAAAAAAAAATCTTTATTTTCATTTAGGAAAACATTTACTTTTAAATATGAGGATCAAGACTGATTACTTGATTCCTAAATTTACTTCAGGTCAGGTTGTGTGGTCACTTCATGGTTGGGGTGGAGGAAAGTAGGGAAGAAGTTGCACAAGACAAGAGGGACCCCCCCCCCCTTACTCTGCTACAGGAGCGCCAAAGCAGGGGCTGTCCTTTCCCCACTCCCAAAGAGAAAAGACTTCTATGAGAAAAAGTCATAAAGATAAGAAAACAGCTCTGGTCCCCATTCCTTCAGGCTTGGGGGTTAGAGCTGGCTGGTCTACAAGCTGTAAATCGACAGGAGTGCTCCTTTGGCAAAGCCAGGGTCTCCAGGGGTGCGCTGGGGGCTGGGCAAGCAAGACTTCTGCAGGAATTGCACAAGCTAACTATTAACAGTGCAAATACAAGAGCAGTGGCTTTTGTGCAATCTGGATATAGGAATATGTGTGTACAAAACAATCTTCCCAAACCTCCCTCCCAATGGAGGTCAGAGGCATCCCCAAACTGCATTTTTGCAAAGGATTGGGGTTTTTTGCCTTAAATGCCCCATGCTGGTGCCAAGATTTCAAGCAGCTGGCTTGGGTGATGCTGTGTGATGATATGGCCTGTGAAGCACCTTGCAAACAGAAAATTCTTCCAGTCTATGATTTCTTTATGATACAGCATTTTGAAGACAAGTAATGTTTTCGTACACTATTCTAGCTCAGAGCAGGAAAAGCAGCTTTTTGTTTGGGGTGTGTTTTTTTTTTTCTTTTTCCTTCCTCCAATAAGAGAAAAATCACCCTACTGAGATCAACTGGATACAGGAATTGCTCAGCAGGGAAAACTACAGGGAATTACAGTCCCTGCTGGGAAGGGCAATTCCATTAGAGAGGATCTCCTTTTCTCCTTTGGGAAGGGATATACGACAAACTAGAAGACAGGCCACTGAGACAGCAGTGTTGGGGAATCGCTCTGGGCACAGAGAAGCTCATCCCTGGAGGTATTTAAAAGACGTTTGGATGAGGTGCTTAGGGATGTGGTGTAGTGGTGGTCTTGGTAGTGTTAGGTTTACGGTTGGACTCGATGATCTTAAAGGTCTTTTCCAACCTATACGATTCTGTGGTTCTGTGATTCTTCAGGGACTGGTCCCAGTGGCTCTGCCTGGGGAACTTGCACTTCCACCACCATTCCACAGACTTCCCGTCTCTGAAGCTAAACCCTTTAAAGACACCAGTTCCCAATACCACATCTTCCTTTCCCAGCCAACACACTACTAGCACCCATCAGCAAAACTTACCAACAGCGTTGCTTTCTGATGGCCCCTTGCCCTGCTAGTGTTTTACAGATCTGCTTTAAAATACTAATACTGCTATTGGCAGCAGACAGTGATTTGTTCTGGCAGCATAACGCTCTGGGGTTCACATATCTGGGCCCATAATAGTTCTGCTTTTGAAGCAGAGCTCCTCGAGGAAGCAGTGAATTCAGTGCTCTCCCCCAAACCCTCTGTGGAAGCTGGAGGAGGTAGTCACAGTACACATCCATCTGTGGTCACAACCTCAGAAGACTCACGTAATACCAATGCTGTTGTCAACCACTTCTTTCCAACCTAGTTGCACAATGTGTCATTTTCAGTAAGTAGTGGCATTTCATGGACTTTAAATCATAATGTCTTATTTTGTTTAGCTTCATTCATCTCTCTCTATTCCTACAAGCCTGACATTGCCACAGCCAAACTCTCAGTTTTCCATTAAATAGATGGTCTACAAATAATGAACTTTGGTTTGTTGGCGCTGTACTGTAATTTCACAGGGCTAAGTATAGATCAGAGTCTGACTCCTCAGCATTTTTCAGGAGCTTCTGTATTATTTTAACACCATACTCTTGTTATCCCTGATAGGATGAGAGGTTACAGTCCAAACCCAGACTTCCCTGCAAATTGCTAGTTTACGTGCTCGCAACCTCTTGTCAGAGATTTCTTTGTGAAGTACATCACCGCTAGTTCAAGAGACTTCCACAGTCACCTGTTTATTCTTCCAGAAAATCTTCATCTGGACTAATGATCTAAAAAACACCCTCGAGGGTTTTCCAGGCAGCATCTGCAGATCTCAGGCTGCAGATCGTGGGCAGATCTTGCCCTGCGTATCACCAATCTGGGCTCTTACAGGTGGTGGAAAGATGTCACCAGAAGGGTGCCTGCTGCTATTGTGGAGGTTGTCCAGGTTGCTCTGATCCTCTTGGAGGGAAAAGACAGCCTAGGTAGGTATGCCACAGCATCTCAGGCTTCAGACTCTACCACGAGGCTGTTGCCTGAGTTTCAAGCAGGCAGTTAGGGTTTGTTGGTTTGGCTTGGGGTTTTTTTTTAATAAATGATTTCCCCATCACTACCTCAGAAACAGTGCGGTTCTGAGGTGCAGTTGTCACCTACTTGTTCTCATCTGAGATGACACCCATGCACCAGCCCAGACTAGCCCCAGTCTTGTGCCGTCCTCTTAAGTCTACTTCATTCCCCTGCCCACAGCATCTTTAACAAAGTAAACACTCAAGGTGCTTTAGCACCATTAAAAGAAAATCAGTACTATTAGCATCGTAATGACTAATAGTCATTAAGCACTACTCAGCACAGTGGGAAGTATTCTGTAATGCATATCCACAGAAAATTTTACAACCCTGGATAAGTAGAAAAAACAAAACAACAAACAGCTCCTAAAAAGAGTTCATGTTAGAGGCTGGGTTAAACCTTGTTAAATTTGCATTCTCCTTTCCCGTTTTGATTTACAAATCCCATATGTTTTTTTCTTTAGCGCTCAGGATTTTTTGATCAGACAAATGGTTTCCTGATAAAGCATTTGATAATGTTGTACTTTTTGCCTTCCTTAAATGCTTCTGGGCTGATTTTGTTAAGGACCTCATCACAAGATCCTCTGTGTATCTACATGGCAAAGCCTAACCAGGAAAGACTGAGGACCAAGCTGAGAAAAACTCCCTTCTCCCTTTAGGAACAACTACTGAAGGCCAGCCCAAATTTGGGACTCAAAAAAAAAAAAAAAAAAAAGTTCAGTTGCCAGATGAGAATATTCCAGGTGTCCTTGGCATCAAAGAGCAGCATGTCAGATAAGCATAAGATTTTACTACATCTTCAGTACCTGCAGTGGTATTTTTAACACACCTTTCAAAAAATCAGTCTTAATTAGTCTTGCCCTTATGTTCCTTTGGAGATCAGAGTTGCCGCATCCAAGTGGAGAACACAGCTTCGGGAAGGGTTCTTGCTAGAAACATCCCAACAGAATAACATAGGAATATTGCAGATATGATTTTGGTGCAGGGGAATCATGGTGAAAAGCAGAAATGAACAAATACGCAGTGGGAACAGCCCATTTCCTTCACCAGCACCTTCCTGATAGAACAGCAGAGATGAGGACGCACAAAAGTAATTAAGAACCAGAAGTAATTAAAATACCAACACCCTTTGGCCCTTTGCAACCTTAAAGATGCTGTCAAGGCAAATATATTTATGCCTTCCTGAAATTTTGAATATGATTTAACAAAATATCTGACTTGCTAAATGTCTAAGTTTTTGAGACTGGTATATATTTTGTCTTATAACAACTCATGCAAAGCCAAACTGAATTATGCCTGTATATCTCAATTTCTTGATGTTACTATGATGCCATTACTTTGGTCTTCTTAATCCTTTTACAAGCCTTCCTAACACATTCTGGCTCTGCTCCAGTCCTCCTTATGTTTTTTCCTCTGCACGCACCCTTCCCAGAAAACAAGAACATAACTGGCAAGTCAAGAAAAGTTCAGGGATCCGAGCGCTCCCCTGGACTCATACCAAAAATGACTCCACCAGACTACTGAAGCCTTAGGATACAAACGAAACACAACATGCAGAAAAAGCTCCTGTTTTTTCCCTCCCAAAGCTGTAAAACAACAACAGCAGAGATGGTTTTCCTGGCTGAGAAAAGGCCAGCTTTAGAAGGCTATTCATAGAAAAGCAATTTCCTAAATTTGAGTCATCTGTACTGGGTGACAGTCAGCCACCATTTATTGCCCAGAACAATGTTACATAGTGTTAGTCAGTACAACCCTCCACAGTCACGTCCCGTTTCTCAGACCTACAGTTGTTATATTTGTTTCTGCCCTTCACTATAGCACAAGCTATAGAAAGATCCTTTTCTGTCTCCCCTACCTCATCCTCTCCCCTCAAATATTTTTCTTACTTTCATTTAGTCTTGTGGTCTTTATGTAATATTTCTGGGTTTTCAGAGCTCTTCTAGTCTATGTGCATGGTTTACAAAATATCCCTTCAGCCTTTTTATGCAGAGCTGTGTTTGCAAATGGATGAATCACAAACCTCATACTTTTTTTTTTTTTTTTTTTTAAGAAATAATTTCAACTGAAAATCCAGAGGAGTTGCAGTTTAGCTAGAGAGTTTATGGATATCTTATGTCTGGGGGAAAAGAGAAACTTGAGGTCAAACTTCCACTGTCCTGGCAATGTTCAGATGTAAATGGAGGGGGGCGGGGGGCACAGGGGATGACGGGAGGGTTGACTTGCAAGGAACTGCTTGGATCACTGGGTACTTGTCTGTTTTCAGGTGCAGTTCCATCATAAAATGAGAACCGTAGGGATTGAAAAAAAAATAAATCTCGCTCCAGTGTCTGCCAGAAGAAACAAACAGAATTTTCCTCTTCACTAGGAAGAGCTACACTGAGATCAAGGCCACAACTGGTTGAGAAATTCATGGAAGTTACTGAATTGATGATGTCAAATTGCTCCATCACTGAATGCCTTTGACACCGAGTGAATAAAATGTTTGTTCTCAGCCTAGAACTACTGGCTTGCATAGCAATCATGTAGCCAACCTAAATGACCTTATTTGCAAAAAGAAAGTCGGCACAATGGGGTAGGCAGAACCTTAAAGCAGAGCTGGGTCTGCCCGTACGGGCTGCCAGGCGAAGCCTGGAGCAGGGGAAAAGCTGCCAGTAGGAGAGGCGAGACCAGGATAAATTGTGCAAAGAGTTGCTTTTAAAGAAATTGCCTCCTGTCTGGGTGAGCTGGTGTGGGGAGCGTAGGGAAGATGCTGAAGGAGGCGAGTCCAAGTCCTGGAGAGGGACCTCGGTTGCCGAGGGCACCACTTCAAGGGAGGCAAAGCCTGAGAGGTGGACTGTAGAGCCGGTTGCCACCTCTGTGCTGGTTTGTGCACCTCTCACACTCTGTTTGTGAATCAGATACAACCCCCCTTGCAAAAAACAGTGTTTGTTTCTCCTCTTAAGTTTCTGCAGGGACAAACTGTAAGCGGTGCTTCACAGAGACACTTCCAAAGGGAGGGGGATGCTACGTGGTCTCAGTCCATGCAGACAGTCACGATCTGCCCCAAACCAAGGGTTATGGAAATCCTGTCGAAACAGCCCATCTTTCCAGGTCGCTGCTCATTTAATTTAGCATAACAAGCAACCAAGAAAATATCTTACACATGTTATAGAATCATACTGATATTTTTCCTGAATAAATCTCAAATATCATATACTCCACTACCCTCAGTTTATACAGCACTAAAAGCAAATCTGTATATTTCAAAATATATTTTATATTCCAAATATATTTAATAAAATCCTGTCTCCTCAAAACAGATTAGGAGCAGGTAATTTCCACCCTTTACTGAAACATCCAGATACCAAAACTGTGAAAGAAACTTCCACAAAAAAGAATAACAAAGAAATTCTTCACTCATCTCAAGGCACCACAGACTTTAACAAGAGCCAGCCCAACACTCATCTGCAGAGCAACTATTAAGAGATACCCAAGTGGCTCTCACCAATAATCCAGCTACATTTTCTCACTGTAATTTCAGATTCTTCAGGTGCTCAAACACCTGACTCTGTTCCTATTTGCAACCAGACAAGCTGAAATAACTACCACATCCCACTGCAGCATGTGACGGCCGACCAGGCTGCAGAAGAGCCCTTTCCCTGACTCTAAAACTCTGGTCAGGCATCAGAGAGAGGGGCACGCATCTATTCTTCTTGCAGCAGCTGACATTTAAAATTATTTCATCCTTTAAATGAAAAGCCTGCTTTTGCCTTAAGACTCAGAAGTTAATGATGCCCTGTGCTTTTGCCTGGCTGCTCAGGTGCCAGACTGCCCTTTTCCAGACTGCCCTTGTCACTGTGGTCTGCAGTGGAAGGACGGTGGCTCATTGCTGCAGAGACAGCCCCTCTCCCCCTAGAGCTTCAAGGTTTGCAATTCCCTGCTTGGGAATTTACAAACTAGTTTATAAACTAATAGCAACAATGCAGGTCAGGGACAAATGCTCTAGTTTCCTTCTCCATTTAAAGTTCTCTTTTTTATTATTTTAAATAATGATTTGCTGAAGACATCAAAACCAAGGCTGACACAGGATGAGAAAGCCTCAGCTTGTTTTTGTCATCTTACAAAGACAGTTTAAATCTACTTTTTAATAAGCATTTCTAATCCTCCAAGCTTCTTCAGTCTAATTCTCCCTGACAACACACTGGTTAGTCTCCAAGATTATATTTATTCTTTATCCGGTTGAAGAAGAGCTGTCAAGGAACGGCCTATCAGACAATGAGGCTTCTCACTGTCTCAGTGACGCCCTGTGGCAGAGAAGTCCTCGAAGAGCATGAGATACGAAGGTCTAATTCTTCCCTTGTGCTGGGCTCTGGGAACCCAATTTTGGGTTTTCAGTTCCCTCTCCAGAGAGAACATCCAGGCGTATGCGAGGGCGGGTGCGAGGGAGCAAACACGCACAGATGGCAGGGAATATATTTATCTACCCTCTCTGCAAGTTGCTGGCTGATGTTCTGCTTTAGAGGAGAAAAGATCCTCCCCTTGTCCCCGCTTACCTCCTTTAGAGAAAGGTCCATCCAGTGGGCAGCTGAAGCTGTCGCTGAGGCACTGGCTGCGGGTCTTGAGCATAGCCGAGTCCTCTCTCCTAAGCTGCAAGCTTGGCAGTGACAGCAATAGCTCCAGCAGCTTTTCCTTTTGTGAGTACAGGCGGGAAGGTATATTATCATTTATACTGCCTGGATTATACCCTTTGCCTGCTCCTTCCCACTCTTATTACGTCTTCAGACTTCTGCACTGCCAAAGACCAAGCATTTTCTGCATAAACATCACATAAAGGAAAAGCACGATGATAATTCAGCCCAGGATGAATCTTGAAGAACTGGGGTGTGGGGGCGTGTGCGTGAGGGTGAACAGTGCTGCTAGTAACCGCCAATTGTTTTATTTTTTATTTTTACTTTTCCCCCCGCTTTTTGCGAGGCATATTTTAAAATGTTACATTAATAAAAACAAAGCTGCAATGTGATTGATTTTCTTGTGCTAACAAGCCTTTTAATCTGGGTTATTTTTTGTCTTAAATCAGAAAAATCTATTTTCTCAGCAGTAGCAGAGAAGTGCTGTGTTGTGGACTGAGGCAAGACTATTAACGAGCAGACACTTATAGTGAGTATTTCTTCTTTGGAATATTCTTGCAAATATCAACAAGTGTGATGCATTCCCTTACCCCGTGTACCTTTCTGATATTTGGAATAGTTTCTGGTACTTGGAATAGGAGCGAAAAGAATCCTTGCAGCTGCATTGAAGCCTAGACATTCAAAATAGCCAACGGGAAAAGTAGAGAATCAATTGTATAAATAGCAAATGACGACATCGTTTGGTGCTCTCATGATGTTCTAACTTGAGGGAATACAGCATGCCCTTCAAAAATGAACATTTTGTTACTTTTTCGGGTTATTTCTGGGTTTGTAGAGTTCCTTACTGTTGGGCAAACACTTGGCTTCCTTTATCACCAAATGTGTTCAGGACACACAAAGAACTAAACAAATGCCTTATTATTTGCATGCTTAAGCTGTAGAAACTTCTGCAGCTTCAGGGGCACCATCAGAGACACGTACAAGGACAAAGATGTCTGAAAGCCGATCGCTTTCAGATATTTATTCTTGCAACTCTATGTTGCAGTAGCATCTAGAATGGCTCTGCAGGTGGGCACCTCATCAGAGAATAATTACTCCTCACTGCACAACAACTTTGCGTGACAGATTTGGACTTAATTGCAAACTGAAAAGGAAAGCTGCATGCTATGCACTTAAACACCACTTTGTACCGTAGGTATCATAAGAAACAGAAATTAATCAAATGTTGATATCCAGCAGCAAGGAGATCTCTGCTCTTTCCTCTCGTGCTAACCTTCTGCTCCTGAAAGCATCAAATGGGTTCAACCAGAACTAAACAAAAGCAAAACAAGTCATCTCTTCCAAACGTGATACCCAGCAACACAAACAGTCCTTGAAACATCCAAAACCAGTGATCAACTACAAGGGTATTTGACCTTTCAAACTTTACTAACAGATTATGTCATTGTCTCCCTCCCCCACACCTTTTGACCCCTTCCTTCCCAAGATTAAAATTTTTTTCATGGTTTCAAACCAGTTTTGATGCCCAAAATCTAGCCCATACCTCTGACATCAAACATATTTGCCAACTATATGCACACAGTGTGCGTGTGGGTGATTTAAGAAGGCTCTTAGGTATGAAGTTGGTTTGGGAATATTGTATACCCTGCTGATTATCAAGAACAATTTCCAAGGGGGGAGGTGGGGAAGTGCCTTTAAAAAGCTGCCTGCCCCTGTGATTTTCAGCTGTTTGAAAAAGCAAGAAAGAGCAGAAAAGCACCCCTGGTGTGTGGTTAAGATAACTACAAAGGAACTATTCTTACCAGGTTCCTTCAGTAAAATGAAGGGTGCTTTGATTGCATTTTTTGGCCTCGCTAATCTGACAGATATTGATGAGTAATTTGGAACAGCCAAAATCTTTGTTCTGAAAACATTGACTCATGCATGTTACATCGAGATGTTTTACCAGATTCTTAACAGATATCAAAGCTTTCTTTAAATACTTGGAAATTGCGTTTTATACAGTTAAGCGTGCACGCATGCAGGGGAGGGAAAAAAATAGAAGGAGAGGAGCTCCATTAAGAGCAGATTAAAAAGAAGTATTTATGCCCCCCAACATGGACACTCTAAATACAAAAAAGCCCAACACTTTGTTTCTGCCTAATCAAGTCTGAAAATTAATAGCACCAAGATTCTTAATGAGCAATTAGGCCCTTGCAGGCTGGTCTCTCCAACAGGCAGAGGAGCTTGTGTATAAACACTCCAGTGCTGACTTCCCCACCACCCTCTGCCTCACAGCCTCAAGCCCAGCCTGCTGGAACCAGCCAGCCCCCATCCGGTTGCCCAAGTGGAGAGAGACATCCCCATGACTTTTGACAGCTGGCCCTTCATTCCTCCCAGAGGTAAAGGGCTCCAGTGTCTCCTCTCCACTGGGATTCAAGACAGGAAGAAATCATCTGAGAGTATGTGGTGGAGGGACCCCCACCCCATAAGTAGTTTTTATGAGTAGGAGATCGTGAATGAAAGCAAGCAATGCATGCACCATGGCTCTCAGCAGCGCTCCTCTCCCTGACAGTGCCTGAACCACTACCCCGGGAGAGCAACTGAACAGATAAGGTGCACGACTGTCTAAAAAGAAAGAGCCGACTGCATGTGGGAAATAAAGACGCGCAGACAAATCGGATGCAGAAGAACAAGAATAGAGGTAGCAGGTTGCAGCGTGAGTTCGGGAAATGCAATGCTGTGCAACTCACAGAATTTGCGTCGCTTGAAATTGTTGCCCCAGTCTGATTCTCACCAGCTCCTGATGGATGAAACTTTATGTACTGGCTATTCTGCTTTACAGTCACTGCTTGACAGACTCAATAAGGAAGGTATCAATCCCTTTATAAGGTAAATAGGCAATCAGTAAATACACCATTTCATCCCAAGATGAGCAATATTCTTCAACTTGATAAGCCTTTTAGTAGAGAACCCTCCTAGCAGAAAAACAAACATATAAAATCTGACAAGTATCAAGCACAGACAGAATTTCTGATCTGCCAGGAGTCAGGGATGAAGATCTGCTGCTGAAGTGCTGCTTTTCCATCCCAACCATGTCAGTGGAATCAGTCAGTGACAGAAGCAGGTATTAGCTATTGCCACAGAGAAACGGATCTCCTGGGCAAGTAGGATCAGGCCATTCCTCTGCGCCTGTTTGCAATAGCGTAAAGAGTTTGTTAAACGTTAAGGTCAGTTCACTGTCACATTAGACAGTTCACTGGTGAGAAAACTACTCAGCCAAAATCCTGACTGCTCTTCTAGTTTAGACTAGTGCAGTCTGGAAACAAAAAAAAGGCATTAGCCTTACTAGTGCCAGCCTTACCATGGCTGGTAGTGGCCCAAAGCATATCTGATGGTTATTTAACAAGTAAGGGTAATGGAGTGCCAGCCTCACTCGCAACACAAAGGCAGCCACAGGAACACAGTAGCTGGGATCTCAACACACAAGAATCCATACTGCAATTTACAGGAAAATTGAATTCCCTTTTCAATCTCAGAGGTGTTTTCCGTGTTACATAGAACATAAAGATGCAGTTTCACAGGACTTGCTTTTGGGAATCCAAATACAGCAGCACAAGCCTCCTTCCCGCACCATGGATTCCCATCCCTCAAAAGTTTCATGCTATGCTGAAGCAGAGCTAGTAACAGCCTGCCCCCAGCACCCACTGTCAGCAGCCACACAAAGCGAAGCAACCTTTCCTCCTGAGACCAGGCTCACACAGGTGGGAATGCAAGATCCAGGAGTGTTTTCATTAACCATGTGAAGTGCAGCACAGGAACTGAGGTCTCTCTGGGCTGATTAGCCAGCAGAGCTGAAATTCTCTGGAGTTGTTCAGAGAAGTTTCAATCATTTACATAAAAGCAAAGATGACAGCTGTGCTTGTAGAGATGGATTCTGAAAAAAAAGGAACTACTAGAAAAAACACACTCTTTAAAAGACCTTTATTTTCTTGCACAGTTACAATTCTGAAGTCCATTTATGCTTACAGTTAGATTGTTCCCAAATAACATTTCATAGTTCACCATGTAAACAGTGCATTCTCTATCAGTCTAGTGTACAAGAACTTTATAAAATACAGATTAAGTTACTTTTTCATCTGTACACTTTTCAGATTAGTTCACCAAGATCAATTAAAAAGGCAAATAGATTAATTGGCAAAAAAGTGTTGTTACATTTTTAATATATTAGTACAAAATGGCACAGAAGGAAAAAGGTCATTTTAAAGGCTATAAGCATCAAACGCCTTACACGGCTTGAATCAGTTCAACCGATTTCAACATAATTTCAAATACCACTGTTAAACTTGGAATTGAACTTGTAATCTTCTTTTCTTCAGCTGTATGAAAGACCTCGCATACAACTTTGGATCTGTTCATGGAAACCGAATCACAGCAGTTTCAGAACAGTAACATTCAAGTGCAGTTAGGAAGTTGGGAATTTGTATTCTTCCCAGTAAATCTAAGAATTCACAGACTAGAGCTTATTTTCATCTAGCCAAGCTCATTGATGCACACTTCAGATGCAAAGATACCAGATGTGTGCACATAAAACACAGTATTTCTTAATGCAAGAACTGAAACAAAAAATCCACATAATTACATCATCCACCCTACCTACCTTTGTAGGAGGCTTCCACGCATAACCATACTCAATGCCAGATACAGAAATATATGAAGCATCTAAAAGATTTCAGGCAAACTGAAGGCTTAATTCAAAGGCTTCAGTTATAAAAGAGATCACACCAACTTCAGCAACCTACATTTTATTTTTAAACCACCCACATCAAATGGGCAGGTGAGTGGGATGGAAGGGAAAGATAGAAAGACATTTCTAACTTAAAAAATAAATTCTGAGATGTGAATTCGTTGCCTCAAGCAAGAATTCAGGAGTTTGTTTTGGCAGCAACATTTAGCAATATCCCAAAAGATAATTACCCGCCCCGTCAAAACAAATTATCAGGATTTTGATTAGCCCCCTAAACCTTAAGAGTTTTTTATGTTTAAGTTAACGGAACAGTTTATGACCTTGACTGTTTTTTTCTTGTAAGACAGCACCCACATCCAAGAGGGTAAGCAGTTATACTGACAGTAGTACTGAGAACATTACTTCTCAGGTTAAAACAAAAAGTCTTATAAAAAAAGTGAGTGTGATGAAGCACAGAACCATTATTTTACTCAGCTTCACAATGAGCAAACCATGACTAGGAATTACCTTTCATAATTTAAATACCAATTACAATGCTTTCTCCAGAGACTTATTTTGTAGATAACCATATGATGATTCCAAGAAGCAATACTCCAACAGCAAGTATAATAATGAGGATGCACATCTTCTTTCGGGACCTTTGCTGCCAATAGAGAAAAAAACCCACGTTGACTGAAAACTGCACCACCACATCAGAAGACTACTTACGCTTTTATGGTCCTACAGCTTGTGCAATCTAAGTAAATTGCGTCCTTACTAACAACAAGTCATATAAAGTTGTTCAAGAAAAAAAAAAAAAAGAGCTAAGTTAGCCACGATTTACTTTTATGGCTATATTATTCAACAGAATGATTTCAGTGGTATTTTATGACATACGTAATAAACTAATGAAAGAGAATGCAGTAACATAATGAATCATGTAATTAGGACACGGGGGGAAAGAAAATGTGACAGAGCAGGTGACCACATACAGACGAAATTGGACAATCAATCTGCACAGTAGAGGAGGTAGAAACAGTCTGCTAGAAAAAAAATATTTAAAGACTATTAATGTATATAGATGAGGACAAAGGACTGCAATTTTAGACTCTGCAAGATTGACTTTGCATCTATTCACAGAGTTATTTTCAAGTTGTTTTTGTCAAGTTTTAGGTACAACTTGCTCTTAGGAAAAAAGGAAAAAAAAAGGCAAAGGAAAAAAAAAGGCAAAGGAAAAAAAAAAGGCAAAGGAAAAAAAAAAGGCAAAGGAAAAAAAAAAGGCAAAGGAAAAAAAAAAGGCAAAGGAAAAAAAAAAGGCAAAGGAAAAAAAAAAGGCAAAGGAAAAAAAAAAGGCAAAGGAAAAAAAAAAAGGCAAAGGAAAAAAAAAAAGGCAAAGGAAAAAAAAAAAGGAAGAGACCTGACTAGATACCCACTTATATAGGTGTCACTACAATAAAGTGTAAGTTATGAGCATGTCCAGAACTTTCACATCTCCCGTACAGGTCTGTAACTTGAGATACCAGAGCACCCAAGAGTAGCAGCAGTCTGTCATCCTTTATCTGAAGGATATGGAATCTGAAGTTTCCTTCAGAACAGGACAGGAAATTACTAGTGAGTTTTCACAGGCTTTTGCTGATAGCCAAGGGACAATAACACTCAAATCTCTGGACTCAGCCTCAGCCCCAGAAGCAAAGCCACACTTTGCTTTATTTGGCAGAGGTTCTTCTGCCTGGGTGTTTTTCGTTCCCCCCTGCCCTGCAGAACTACCTCTGTGTCAGTTCTTCACTGGAGCTGCCAGTTCTCTGCCCAGTACCACCCACACTACCAAGTTTCTTGTCTTAACTGTCCTCTTCTTCTAGGGTTAGTATCTCACTGTCACTTCTCGTCTCCCACTGTCAGGGTAAGATTTCTTAATTTCATCATTTTACTTGCTAGAACTTAATCCATTTGCTAGAGTATCTTCCTTTTTATTTAATACATGGCCAGATTCTCTCCTTAAACTCCCAGTCTCTTCTTTTTCATCCTGGAGACCACCTCTTGCCAACATTGCATTGAAGTCAAAACATTTTCCCTGTAACTACTTAAGCAAGCTAGTGGACTAAAGACACAGAGATCTTATTTCCTCATACACTTGATCATTTCTATGACTGCTGAAGCAGCAGTGGTAAAGGGGGAAAGAAAGCAGAGAAGCCTGGCTTTGCCCAAACAGCTCTGCTGTGTGAATGCACCCCACATGGCAGATGGGTGGTGCATACCTCATCCAGCCACAAACAGGAGTTGTGAGGGTATCAACCACATGCAGCCTCATCCCCACCAGCATGCGTGGGCCTCTCACACTTCCTTGAGGGCGTCAGGGCATACAGGTATAATAGCTGCTGAAATTAAAATAAGTCTGCTGAAAGTGGAAATGATTTTTCAGTGTCTCTGAACAAGGATAAGTTTTCAAGCAAAGGGAAGTTCAAATCTGAAGCAAACTACACAATCCTTTCAAACACAGGCCAACCCTGCAGAGTAGCTGGTCTCTGCTGCAAGACCCACTAAACAGAAGCTTGTCAAAAGGCTTGATAACCTTCCTTTGAGAGCAGGAGATATTAATCCTTTCCTCCTCAAGATAAAGCATGAAGTTTTTCATTTAAAATTTTCACCAGAAAACACCTTCCACAGAAAATTTTGGCTACTACTATTTTTTTTCCCTGAACATTGTCAGTATCAAAATAGGAGTCATCAACCGTACTTCATGTGCCAACTAGTGCCACCTAGAATACAGTTCAAGGATGCATGTACCCCTTCCCCTCTCCCACTTCTGAAATCAGCAGGCAATCCTTCAGATATTTTGTCATTGATTCACTGTCCTGGCTACTACTAACACACATAAGAGGATTAAAAAAAAAAAAAAAAAGTCTTAAGGACTAACTCTGACTAAAGAGGGAAGATTTATTACTAATAAGATTATTCCTAATAAGTTCCAAAATGTTATACAGAAGTGGCATTTAAAGTTATTTAAAAGGCTTTTCAAAAATGTTTGAGAGTTTGAAATACATTTTTAGCATCAGGGTAGCAATTAAGAGAAGCTGGATATATATAGCTTTGAGAAGACTTTGGACAGCAAAAATTGATGCTAGCTGGCAGCATCTTCAAAAGACTTCCCTGCCTCTCTTCTCTACTCCTTCAGTGATCTTTAGAGCCTCACTCTCTGTACAGAGGAACCTTTTACTTCTTGAGCTGTAAAAGGAGGGGTTTGTTTGTTTTTAAATAAAGGTATAACTCCACGTGCTCTGAAACAGCCTGGCTAATTTTACAGGAAACCCGAAGTTTTCAGAGGTCACTGACTTTTGTCTTATAGTAACCTAGAAATACCATTGTAGTCTAACATAAACCTTTAAGTAAGTCTCCAAGCCTTGAGGAAAACGATAAGCAAAATCTGAACTGCGTAAGTAAGTGGAAGTCAGGACTACTGAGAAAGAACAGTAACACACAACTGGCAGTCGGCATTGACATTACCTGGTAGTTTGCTGCTCTGGACAGCTGCTGGTTTGCTTGCTGCACATGTACATCTGCATTTTCCACATTGGCTTCTATGCTGTCTTTATTTTAAAAAGAAAGATTTCAAATTTTGGTTAGTCGTAACCCAGCCAGAGGTCTGGAATGCTGAAATACACTTGAGAGCATATGTAATAGCTGCCCCTCAGCTGCTGGTGTCTTCATCAATACCCAAAGTTTTATACCTTGCGTTATGGAAGTTTGACCCATCCTATACTCATGCCTGAGTTTACATCTGAACAGCCCAAGCAATGAGTGGCTGAATTTCTGTCAGTAACAGCTCCCCTGCTCTAGAAGCAGGGCTGAGCCTTAGAAACTGACCAGGGTAGAAACTTTCAGTACTTTTCTGTCCTCCAACTTGCTACTAACTGCTCTCTGCTCAGATTAAAAAAAGTCCTAAGACCTATGAAATCAGAGGAAACGGACATGCAAAACATCCCAAGAGGCATGACTCGAGTTTGGTATTCTATCATACTGACACAGATGGTTTTCTTCATGGAAAAATATAATGGAATCTTGAACAGATTATGAGCTAAGGTGATAGAAAAAGCCACAGCATATGTGCCCATATGCTGGACACAGACAACAGCGTGGCTTAACAGCAGACTCAGAAAATGTATTTTCCAGCCATATTTCATTAAAAGAATACACCTGGCTGCATGGAGGGTAAAGCAGGAACCTTTGCCGAAACTGCACACTTATATCACCAGTCAATGCAGTAAAACTCCCCACATGAACTCCAATTTTATGTACAAAGTTCTAAAAACTACTTTTAAACACATCTTATACACATTAAGAACAACTTAATTTTTTTAAATTACACTTTAAGCACACTTTCTTAGTGTTTTCCCAGTCACCTCAGCCAGTCTACCCCTTATCAGGTTGCACCTGATTTACTTTAGCATTGATATTCTCATTACAGGATTTTTTCCAGCAAAAGGAAGTTCTACATTGCTACAGAGAGACAGAATAAAAAACTTTCAGAGAAAAATTGAGTTGGACTTACCTATCACATCACCTTGCTCATGAATCATCATTCCCAAATCTTTAAAAATTTCATTGATGTCCATAATATCTGCCTGCAAGCAAACAAGCAGCACATTAATTGACATAACGTATGCCAGGATCTCTGTGCACTTAGATACAAATACTGCTCCTTCTCCTACCAAGTACGCATCCATGACTCTCTAGGACACTATAGGATAAAAAAAACCCACCTTAATAGGTTTATTTGGAAGGCTTTTTTTGTATTATGAGAGCAAGTTTATTATAATCAAACTAAATGAAGATGAGTATGTGCACAAATCTTTAACCCAAATGAATAAAATCATAAGCAGAAAGTATTTTGCATTAGTTTTAGTGTGTCTTTTAAATTAAACACACACAAATTTCACAAGCAGCACAGTTTACAGAAATTACCTCTATAATATGGCCAGGCTGCTGCACCTATATTACATTATCCTATTACCATGTGGTTAAGATGAAGGGATAGATGTCACATTACCACTGCACATATGATCTATTCTCAACTAATGATTGATACATGTTTAGTTCAACTTATTGTATGTTAACATATGGATGGCAAGGGAGAGATTATTGCAAACTTTATACATAGAATGGATTTTGCCACATGCATCAGCAAGATTTCCTGACAAACCCCAGTTCCAGCATCTTTCTTGTTGATGGTATAGATGTGGATTCCAGACTGGCTGGAAAAATTAATTTTGTCTTCACATAAGTCTCTTGATGTCAGTATTTCATCACATGTGACAATTTTTTGTGTAGTTTACATCTTGTTTTTAAATGCTTTTAACTTTTTGACAAGCCCCCAGAAGTTTGAATGAAACATAGCATCTCAGTATTTCCAGGTGTTCAAAAAAGCTGCTTACAAAACGAAGATGCCTAACAATACATTGGGAATACCTGGGAGGAAAGTTACGAATTTGCTTCTTTTATAGTCACCGTTAAAAAAGGTTACATAATATGACCACTATGTTGGAAAAAAAGGATATCTATTTTTTCATGCAATCACATGAGCACTCTCTTATTCCATAACTGAACCACTGAAGTTAAACACAGTATCAAAACATGGCTTTCATACGGTAGATTTCTAATGCACGTTTCACATACCATCTAAAAGCAGTATTTGTAGTTTTGAAGGAAAAAAACCACACCCTAACCCCTCGAGATTAATGTCTGCAATTAAAGCTCATGCCACTATAAAATGTTCTTTCTCTGGAAACATTAAAAGCATATTCTGCTGTAAAACCACTTGTACATACCTCAAGCTGCCTAATGGAAGATTCCCTCTCCTCAATAAGACGGAGGTCGTCTTCTGTAATTTCCTCATCTTGCACTTGTGCTTGTGGTTGACTATCAAACAAAAAAATACCCACCCAGAATTGAACAGGCACGATGAGAAATAACTTAGAAGCATACAACGACAGTTAAATACATAGCACATACTTTACATTATCAGTTAACAAAATGCACATTTTTACCCTTGCCTGTCTAGCTAACAGGGAAGGTCTAACAATCACACCTTTAGTATAGGAAGCTGCTGCTGTAGCAAAGTTGCACATAGCACTGAGTTAGCTGATTGGAAATTCCAACTATGAATACAAGGGCAAAATTTCTTCTCAATTATAAACTGCAGAGTTTATATCCATCTGAGGCAAAAGCAAGCTAGCCAACAAAACAGAATCTGAGACTGAGAAGCAGTTCTTGGAGAGTATGAAAGCAACAGGAGATCACAGTAAACACTGGACCCTTTTATCACAGCTTAACAGTTTTACTCTGTTCACAGGTTGGACTGTGCTTACTTAAGTTTGGGTCTCACAAAGACCAGATACGGACTTGGGGCAGCTTAAGGAGATGACTGAAGCCAAAGCATGGGGAAAAAAAGGGGGAGATGATGTGCACTGCTCCTTTCTCTTCCCACCTATCCCACCAAAAAGCCTCTTTTCTACACTTGCCCTATGGAAGAAAACCTGACTAAACAACCTATCCCAACTCCCTCCAAGAAAAGGCAATTTATCAGAAAAAAAAATTAAAAAGAAAACCAAAAAACATTGGCAGCTGGCTTCCCTGCAGGCCATTTATTATTCTGAGCTAGGTTAAGACTTATTAACAAATTCAGCCTACCTGTCCCAAGAGACAAGTGTTCCTTCTTTGTAGCTATCTTCAGGAGCACCACCCTACATGATCAGTGTTTAAAAAAAATAAAAACATTATGGCCCTGAAAGGAGCACTGTCAGCATTTCTATGAGTCAATATTACAAGGTTTATAGTAATTCAACTTCAAACTGAAACATGATTTAACATGTTCTCATCCCAATTTTGCTTTATGCATGCATAAAGCTGAAATGCAACCAAAAACATTCAGCTCAGTAACTGCCTGCTAAAATTTACAAGTACAGCAACACGTATTTGGCACAGAGTAAAAAGGCAAAATTGATATGTTAACAAGGAAAAGCTCAAGATCTCAAGCTCCTCAGCACTTCTTCACTGTAATACTGCATAGAAATCTGGCAAGTGATTCTTCTCTGTAGGAAAAATCTGTTATATCTAAAGGTCCAGCAAAAGCATTTAAAAATCCACTAAAAATTTCTTTTGCAAGATTACAGCATGAACCCAGGGGAAGTTCATGCCTTTGTGTGACAAAAGCAAGGGAAAAGTAACAGTTTTCAGTGGGGGTTCATTACAACTTAATTCAGCCTTTACTATAAAATGAACGGCGTAATTCAGCTATGCATAAAAGTGAGCAAAGAAAGCTTATAATTATATACTTATATTGCACACATTCTGCAGTATTTGAAGTTAGATATAAGCTTTTGTAACTAGTATTACAGAGGCAAGTTTGACATTGAATACCACCAACACCATTGTAATCAGAGTATAATGGCTCATTTTCTGATACTTACAGATACCCTTGAGCTGGCTCTTACTCTGGCTACAAAGTCTTTTTCTTTCTCAGCAGCTTGCCTTTGGAGTCGTTGGAAATTTGTTAGTGCTGTGGTAAACTCCCCCACAAGACGGTCTTTCTGTATTTTTCTTTGACGCTACAGGAGAAAAAGTTTTACCAAGTCAAATGAGCTCAAACTTTTCAAGGCTCTGCCATTTCCAGGCTGCTCAATGCTAAGGCATATACTCTTTTTTTTTCTAAACAGGTGTAAGGGAATGCTGTCTACAAAACCATTTGCAGTTGCATGGACAAACCTTCCTTCCCTCTGGGATCACATAACCCTGCCACAATTTCAGGCGTTTAAAGAGGAAACCAACGCATTTAGTTTCATTTAACAGCTGGAAATGAGCAGCGACAAGAAAGCTTCTACCTTCCTTATTATCTGTTGATTATAAAACCTACTGTTTAAGTGTGAAATATTTTGATACCATGGATGCTAAAATACGCAAAGGTGACTGAATGGGGGAGAAGGGTGCAGAAAAGAAAGAACAGAGCACTTCACATGTATTTTACATAAATGCTGGAAATACATATTGAGCTGCATCCAGAAGTGGGTTCACATCCTCCCTTAAGTGCTTAAGAACTGGTACAAAGTTGCCTGTTCTAACCTTTCAGGCTTTTTTTTTTTTTTTTTTTTTTAAATGTAGGGGAGGGAAGAGGAATACTGGGCACTCAGGAAAGCCTCCACCATATTTCCCTAAATGTATACATTACATCAACCCTTCCTTCCAAATTTCTGAGAGGCTATAATTTGCCATTCATCAATCTGTTATTTATGTATTTCACTGGGAGGTGGCTTTGATGAAGATGCTCATAATAAAAGGAGTAAAATTAAGCAGTAAAACATCTCACTGCCAACTTTTCAGCTTCAAGATAAAGAAACAGAGAAACCATTAAAAAAAAAAAACACCAAACCAAACATACTTTGCCTGAACTAGAGGTAATATATCAAGACCAAGTTTTAACACCTCTGTTAGAAGTTTACAACTTGACCAGGATGAGCACGTGTGGATCATGGCCTGCCATTTGAATTCAGTGTTTCAGAACAATTCATTTTCCTAAAGGCTCCTTGGCAACCAGCCACAGACCAGGCAAGTTGTTTGAGTGACAATAACCTGAATCCATGTTTTCTGGGATCCTGCTGCTCTTCCCTTATTTAAGCGACAGATTTCACTAGGATAAGAAACCATAGGATGTCAGACAGGAGCATGCTAATGACAACAGCCACTTCACATGTTACCTCCTGCTGAGATTTTACACAGACCTGGGAAAGCAGCAGTTTAAAGACTACACAAGTTGTTTTAGTAACAAGTCCCGTCCACTCCTCTTAAGAAAGAAAAAGCCTGCGGACAAACATATCATATATGCTGATCTGAGTGATGTAGAACAGACCTACTATGCATAATCAAATTATTTGGACAGTGGGTGAACAGGTCTGGCCACCTGCCCTGCAAGCGGTTTTGGCACACAATTCCTTGACCCTGGAAGCAGTCAGAGTGCCTGTGGAGTCAGACTTAGCATCACTGCAATGGATTACAAAGTGCCCAGCTACCTGAAATCACAGGCACAGTGCACTGCCTTGATTCCTCCCATTTCAGTCAAACCACCTCATTCCTGATACATAAAACCAACTTTGGAACAAGTCTGGACTGCAACAAAATATTCTTATGTTGTAAGTGCCCTGTTGTGCAAACATGTTGAATAACTAAACAGTGCTTTGAAAGCCTGGTGAGGAGCACAAAAATAGGCATGCAGAACAGAAGTCACTCAAATACTCTACATGAGCCAACATAATAGTCAAACAAACCATGCTCTTTGGTTTTATACCTGTTCACTTGTTGCAGGCAAAGATCCAAACTCTTTAATGTATTTGTCAGTTTCTTTGGCAAGCTGGTTGGTGTATTGCTGCTTCTGTTGCCTAAAACCAAATGCAAAGTTTCATTAGAGACCACTGGGTTACTTTGTTTGAATGTCACTGATTCTCAGAAAAGCAGCAGTACTAAATGCTTCTCTTAAAGTGCACAAAGCCATCTTTATTCTGTTCTTCACTGTACAAGGTGTGACACCATGGATTCCAGGGGGGACAGATGCTGAAGAAGGTGTGTTCCTCAGTGTGACAGCATCTCATTACTCACCTTTTTTTTTTTTTTTTGAGGTTTCTTCTATTTTTCTAATGTGCAGCAATACATTTCCAGTTATTATGAATATCTAAACATGCTTTTCATAGTCCTTTTGAGGCTATCAATAGTTGGAAACACCTGGTCATTTCCAAGTTCAAAATAACTGTAGAAGAGACCAAGTTTTTCCTGTGTGGAAGAACATACTGTGACTTGAAAATAATTCCAATACCATAGTTCATGAAAGGTCAATTCCTGATAGTTACTGGGAAGCTTATCAAAAGAGATCTGTATTCTCCCATGATAAAATAGCTGCAAACTTAGCTGAAAATGTCATTATTTATCAATAGCCTTAACAGTGCTTAATAAAAAAGCCTTTTCTTCAACAGCAAGGCTATCTTTGGGTTTTTGTCTCACCACTTCTGATATCATCACACACTCCTTTACCAATTTTCATATTTTTTTTTCCTGGAGCAACTCAAATTCTTTACCTGCTTTTGCATCCTCCTCCCCAGTGCATATAAAAAGGTTTTATCTGGAAAGGTATTAGCAAACAATCAACATCAATATTTAAAATAATCAAATAACTCTTCAGATACATACCAACATGAAAGGAAGGGCCAAATGTTCAGAGAAGTGAAAAAGGGACAGATGAAAACTCAAGGAAGCTTATCATATATATTACCTCCAGAAAGGGACTGGAACATGTCCTTCACAACAGTTTCTATCCTGATTAGTTGTGAATTTATGCCCAGATCCTGTCTGGTTATTGCATAAACTGTGTATGTTGATCTTCACCTATTCACAAGTCTCCAGTAGGACATCCACTGTGGATTGTACCTGGCTAATGTTATGGGCCCTGAACTTGGGCTATTATTAAGCAATTTGGCTGTTCACACAAAATGAATGTGATGTCTTTGGTCCAATACACACCTCCTCCTACTATTCAACAGCCACAGTGTGGCATTAACCACACTGAAGACTGCCAACTTTCTCACCCACAGAGTCAGCACAACATGTCGCTTACATGCATTTATGATGCCGAGATTAATGTGGTAAAGGAGTTTAATGGAAAAAACCATACCAGTTCATTAGACTGTGCAGAGAAGCGGAGAGCAGCTGACTGTCTCTGCCAGTGGCATATTAATGAAAGTCCACCTTCAGGTGACTGAACTACAGCACAGCATCTGCCTTGGAGCCTTATTTCACTTCTGCTATTTTAGTATTTCTGGCACATGTTTATTCTATAATGTCATCCCTTACTGTAGCTTTCATCACTAAAAACACATTCCCCCTCTCTCCTCCAATATCATGCTTCACAAAAAAACCCACCCCAATATATTCATTACCGTGTGAAACTTATACAGATAGATTAGAAGAGTTGACTGGGGTGGAGGGGTGCGGGTGTTTGTTTTTAAAATAGTGATATTGCTTTCTGGTCCTGCCCTTTTCCCTTTGCTGACATACAGCATAGGTTTTATAGATGTATGGATACTGCAGGCAACGTACATGGGCAAACCAGCTGAGTCTAGTTTACAAAGACTATCCAAGATTAATTTTAAAAAGGGCATTGCAACATTTACATTTCAAGCATTTCTCTCTACTCACTTTTCTTGGTGAGATCAAGCACTCTGCCTAACAAGAAACGACCTCAGCACCTACCAGGAGATTGTTTACAATGCAATAAAATTAAACATTTTCATGTGAAGTACTCACAGCTGTTGCCTCAACTCAGGCGTGTCTTGTGGTGTTCCAAGCTGATGTAGTATTCTCTGTATTTCGGCAGCTGTTTGTGAAGAGGAAGAGAAATTTTAATGGGGCACAGAAAATTCCCACTTAATTTTCTGCATTTTTGCTTGACAATTCTAAAGCCATAAAAGTTGACAGAAACTGATACTCAGGACTTTTTCAACCTACTACAAAGACTCCACTTAAGAAGTCCTAGAACAACTAGTGAATGGTTTTTGCCAAGTCAAAAACAAAGCCCAAGGTTTCTTATAAAGGATAGGAATGTATTCAAGTGTCTAGGTAGAAACAGGCAATTTAAAGATCAGTTAATAGTTCCACCATAATAAGTATAAATCAGGCCTTTTAATATTAATTTTTAAAATAAGCAGCACAATTATTATTCTAGTTTAATCATATTTTATGCATGTCATTCTGGAAAGCCATACGAAAGACTGCCATGACATTATCATATCCAAGTATTTCAGAACCAGTGCATTAATGAAGAGACAGCAAGAAAGGCTTACAGTACATTAAAAAAAAAAAAAAAGTCAGGTATCCAGGTTTAAATTGTAATTTTGAGATCCTTACATTTTTAAATGTGGGATAAAAGCCACCAGTGATTTTTAAGTGTATTTCATAAAATATATTAGTTTTGAACTGCAAAAAGAGACACCATTTCAGCCTTATTTTCAGCATAATATATTTTACTGTCACATGAGAAAGCAAGGAGAAAAATGGACAGACACTTCACGGATATGCAGTTTATCACACTGCAAAACTAATATCCTTGACGTGCTTTATCTCAGCTTAACACTCTCACATCTTCTAAACTGAAAGAATACATATGCAAAATAACTTCTTTGTGCTTGACCTCAGCTAGGAGTAGACTTGTCTTCCCTGTATTTCTGTGGCCCTCCCCAGGCAGACTGGTATACCACACAATCAGTAGAAGATACGACAGTATGATAGTACATGGGATCCTCACTTTACTAGCACACTTTTTTTCCCATAAATACAGTTAAAATTGCAGTAAAAGGCATCTCTAAGTAATGAAGAAAGCCATTAAAAAAAAAAAAAGTATTTTTTCATATACCATGGAAGAGATCTGTAACAGACAGAACTTCAGTTACAAGAAGAAAGTTACCTGTGACTTATGTTAAGCAGTTAGATAAAACTGGGATTCCTTAGAACATTTTTAGTAATAATATTAATTCTAATCTTTGCTTCATAACAAGTCTCCAGATTGGATTTTTCTACACTGCTTTATGAAATGTCACCATGTCGACAACTGCTATAGCCAATTCCCTCTGTGCACACTCAGGTAACGAAGGTATCAAAAAAAAGGGGAAGTCAGTACCCAGGTTTTGCATGAAGTGAAAATCAAATACTTCAAGACAGAAGCCTTTGGGGGAACTGAGTGGACATGAGCTACTAAAAGAAATACTGAGGGGAACAGCACTGTAAGATGGGTTTCATGCAGCTTGTATTTTAATTGAGCTGAAAAGCAGCAAAACATAAGTGAAAATTTCTGAATGTTGACTACAGCCACCACCTGCTGCCGAGCACCAACCCCTCCCTGCCCGGTGGGGATCTCCTACCTGCCAGGCCAGGAGGTCCTCCGTGCTGCTCCTCAGCAGCTGGAGCTGGGCACATGTACCGATAAATACTGACTTTGGGTAATTAAGCCTTCTTTTTATGTTCAGTGTAATGCTTTGTTTTAAAACAAACAAACAAACAGGTAACTGGCCAGTGTTCTCTTCAACAGCGTGAAGTTTTAATATCTATAAAACTGAACACAAATTACCCTTTATTTGTTCCAAGGCACTCTCCCTTCTGACTCATGAGCCAAGGTGCTCAGGTATTCTGTATGTACTTTTACAGGGAGAATAAAACAAAAACAAAAACAAAACCCAAAACAAACTGCAAGCACTCTTGTTAACAGCTGTTTTGCAGACAGAAGTAGTACCGGTGTGTCCTACCGCCACCTAGAGATATATTATTTAACTGCAAATAAAGAAAATACAGGTTTGTGTTTTAAAAAAGGCTCTCACTTGAAAAATTCTCTGAAACAAAGCCTATACTTAAAATATTTGCATTCCAATAATTAGCTATTTATCCTACTTCTAAAACTGAACACACGTAGATAATTGAGGGGAAATTAAAAGCCAACACCATGTAGCTGGTCAGCTATACAATTCCAGGCAGAGGGAAGTTCATCCCAGTTCAGGTCTTGTGATTCAAGAATTCAGCACAAAATTAAAACACAGGTTACCAAGAAGTCTGTAAGTATGCATCAAAATAGCAAAATGCTAACAGGCTTTCAAACCTCAAGGGGAAAAAATAAAGAAAAAAAACCCAAGGACTGAACTGACACCAATTTTTCTGGGCTTCCTGTAATTTAGCATTTCCCACCTTAACCTTTCACAATAAGGATATTATTCAGAAAACAAACAGCATTTCTCTTTTCTTTGTTCATATGAAGTATACTGCATTGAAAAGTGAAATACTGCTTATTCAAGTAAGCAAACAGAGAAAAGGTAGAGCAGTAAAAGTAAATTGTGGCCAACAGTCTTCAGCAGCACTCTTGAAGCTGTCTTCATTAAAAAGCCAAAAGCAAGTTGGTAGGACCAGTATAACACAGGAAGCAGAGAAGCTGACCTTCCTGAAATTTTGATATACAGCACATACCTGCAGGTTGATGAGTTAAAGAAATCCATCCTTTGTACTCCTTCATATTAATATAAACATGCTAGAGTGTATACAGGCTAAAAATGTCTTTCTTATATAGTCTTATAATTCTTTTGGTTTGGCTTGTTTTGTTTTTTTTTTGTTTGTTTGTTTTTTGGTTTTTTTTTTTTTTTTTTAACAGATTTCTTGCTGTAGCTACTACTCAAACATTTGATATAATATTATACATATAATCACAAAACCACCTAAACTCCAGACGTTTGTCCAGACTCATGAACTCGTACAGCTTTACCGATAAAAACAAACTTTAAAATAGGCTTTAAGACATTACCACCCAGATCACAGAGGTAAAGTGTCTTGTTCCCTCACATGTACACACAGAGATCTTACAGAATTTGATTCAAAGCAAGAACTGGCTTCAAAACTTCTTAGATAAAAGTCACTATCTCTTCCTTTCCTCAAGGGAAAAGCAGGGTAGCCTTAGCCTCTCCTCCTGAAGATTAGACTGTAGAAACATCTCTGCTGGCTCCTTCCACTGACCCATTTGGGAAACAAGCAGGGAGAGGGTCTTGGCACTGAAGGAGAGCAAAACTGCTGGAAACCTAGGATTACTTTTCATAAAACAGAGGCCCCTAAGTTCCCAGATTCACTGCTGATGGTGGTATTTATAATGGCACCGCCTCGCTCATTTAACCAGCTTTTCACCCCTCTGCAGGGAGTTCGGGCTGGCACATCAAGGCACCTGGCAGCTGCTTTGGTGCCTCTCAATCCATCACTAATGGTCAAGTGTCCCAGAGAGCCAAACGCTTAGGCCCAACTCAAAGTCCTATCTCTGCACTGTAAACATACTGGTAACAGTCAGGGCCCAAAGATCAGAGCACAGTTTTGACGAGTTCCTAGGTTACCTATGGTTCTCCTCTCCCCACTTCCCGATTCTTCCAGCTTCCCAAGGAGCTCTGAAAGACAGGAGTAACACAACTACCAGAGGTCCTTCCTGTCCTTCTGGGCATTACCAGTCCTGTAGCAGAGCCTGACTGGATCTTGTGCATGATTTTAATCCATTTCAGTGCAAAATCTGCACTTTAGCTCAGGTTCCTTGGGTGCATACAGCTAGCTGCTGGACTTTGCTCAGGAGCTGCAGAAGGGCACACACCATGTGTACGCAGGCGTTCTTCACCAAAGTCACCAGGATATGGCAACAGCCTCCGTCAGAGGCGTGCTAACTCCTGCAGCCACTTCTACACTGAAGATCAGGGTAGATGTTTGCATATAATGAAGATCAACAGCTCTTTCAGGGCTCATACAGCAACCCTGCAGGAGCAGCACCTTGACAGCTGTGGGCTGGCAATGAGCCACCACAGAAGGCAAGTCACCCTTGGGAACTGGGCAGTACAGGAAGCAAGGTGCATGACAACATGCAAGGAAAATGCATTTTCTCCCAGCAACTGCTGTCTTACATGCAAAAGAAAAGAATCTAACTTTTTCCACCTGAAAATGAGTCTTGTATTAGAAGGAAGCAATACCATATTAGTAAGAAGACTTTTCACTTGTCTTTGCGGCATTCCTGATCTAGATCTCGTAATACATAACTATTAGCTGATGAAAGCTACTCGGTTACTCTCAGACCAGTCACATGCTCAGGAACAGGTCAGACACGGTTAATGATGAGCCAGAGAAACAATTAAGACCTAACCTGAATTCCTACAGAGAAAATTATTTAAGAGTCAGCTCATGTTTACTTTTACTAAGCCAAACAGTGGTTTCATTTCTAGTCAGTGGAAGCTCTCCCTCTAGTTAAAGAGAACAAAAAAAAAGGGCACAGAAAAAAATAGTAATACTGTCTCATATAAAAGGCCTCCTTTTCTCTACATGAGTTAGAGGAGTAGTGAGATTTACAGTGGAAATATTTACATTTTTTAACAGGTATGAGTATTTGAGAAACATGTTCCTGCCAGATCTGCAATACCTACTATTTTTTCCATAGATGAAAACATATTTCATATTGGATCACACATCATCCTTGCTTAACAGCTGGCTTTTAGCTGGCTGGGAAAGAAGAAAGTTTCATCTCCTTTCTCCTCATCTTCCCTTGTTTTTCAGCTGCCTCTGCAAAGCTGTTGTGTTACCACAAGTAAATCCATGTTGATATAACTGCTGGTTTTGATCCTTGAACATGAAAAAGTTTACAATGACAGAGGAAGTTTCAAACTTAAAATAAAGATCCAAATAAATAAATTAATACAATGAAGACCAAAATGTAAACAACTTCCTGCCTCTAAGAACACAGGAGCAAACAAAGTTATCCCCAACTGAGAATTAGTAATCACTGTACAGGCTGTAACACCATAGTATTTTTGCAGAAGAAAAGGTAAAAAAAAACCCAAACCCTTGAGTAAAATCCTAATGTTTGAAAGGCAAAGAACTAACTAAGAGGAGGGAAATGAAGAGTGGACTGTAGGTCACCCACCTTCTCTGGCAGGGCTGAGAAGTGTCCAAGCACCACGTTCATCCCTAGCACGAGACAAGGGAAACTGAGGATGGTCTTACTTTGGAACACTCACCAGTAACTCCAGCTACAGGAAAGAAGCTTTCCCAGGTTACCTACAATCAGCTGTCTTCCCATCTCAACTTCCATTCTATTTAACATTTGGAAAACCAAACTTTGAACCCACAAGTGGCCATGACCAAGCTAGAGAGTGAGGTGAATCAACACATAACCCAGAGAGTCCTAAAAAGAAGGCCACAACATAGAAGCATGAACTGGGGGCGGGGGGGAATGTTTAATGAGTGCTGCTTATTACCCCTTTGCAGCCTGGAACCTCACTTCTTACTTGGATCACACAAGACTGCATTATAGCCACACAGCAGCAGTTTCCTTCAGTGCTACAGAGCAAGCCAGACCCACCACATAGCCCGGTTTCATAAAGCTACGGTCTAATGCTTCCACGTGGCACCCATTGGGTGTGCTTGGAAAAAACACTGACAGCAACAGGAGCAACAAACACCGAGGCATTGTAATGCAGAAGACAAGAACAAGACAAGCAGGCAGGGCAACTACAATGAAACCTGCCTTACGGAACAGCAAGGCTTCGTATCTGTCACAGAAGAAGGAGCAGAGCACTGTTCCAGCCAGCAGCTACAGTTGCTCCTGAATATTAACTGTAATGGTAGGGGTCCCCCCATGCCACCATCTTTTACTTAAAAAGGGACAGATAGGGTTTTATTAACTGCCTGAGGTTCACAGGACTAAAACTAACGATGAGGACTTAAAGCCATTGATTTTCAGTCATCTTCCCAGTTCCTCAGCCCAAGCAGAATAAACAGAATCAGCAAAGCATTCCTCTGTGCGCACCAAACACAAAGTCTACTCTGTGTGAGTCTCGGGCTCAGCTATGGCTTTCTATGGCAAATAAGCAGTGTATACAACACCAGCACAGTCACCATTCAGAAATGCTCTGTCAAAGACCTTACATATGCTGCCACCGGTTGGGTAACTATGAAGAAATCTCCTACTTGTTTCCAGCTGAACAAGTGAGTCAACAAAGAGCGCATCCAGTTACAGAGTAAGTTGTGTGGAATCTAATAAACTTCAGAGTCACTTCAGAGCAGGTTACTGGAATAGAAGAATTATTTGTAAAATCTACACCAGTTCAAACTGCTTTTGCCTGGGGACAACAGGCTTCCTCAATTTATTCAAATCCAATTCAATGTGTTCTCCTTCTGCACTTCGACTGAAAGTACCTGACTAAAGATGGACCGATGCTGCAGAAAACATTCCTGGATCAATCTTTTATAAATGCTGTGACATATGGCAACCTAATGTAGTTGCAATAAATCCAGCAGTCTGGAGTTTTCTGTATGAGTGTAAAGCTACTCCTGTCGTTCACGCTCACTAAAGATTTTAAACAAATTACAATGTTGCTGTGCTGTACACCTTGCTATCCCTACTTTAACCAAGAGTGACAGTTCACTAGAGGAATCAAATCCAGGACACCAGTCAAAAGACCCCAACTTAGTAAAAAGCAGCCCCATGCCCTAATTGGAATTAGGCAATTGCTCACCTAATTGGAATTAAGTATCTAAAAACTTCAGTGATTTGATTTTAAGTGATTTGCTTTATTCTTTCTTAATCTATAACACTGATTATTCTAAAACAGGATAATACATTGGCACAGAGAAACAGTAACTGAAGTATGCATGGGAAGGAGAAAATAAAATGAGGATGGGGATGAAGATTGTTCTCAGAGCTCTAAGGACTAAAGGCTTGGTAAGTACTTAAGAGTGGGAAACACCAAGTCTTGTACCCTTTCCTGTTGGACTTTATTAGAGCTTCTAGCATTTCTAAATAGAATCATGTCCCCAAGTGATCAGGCACATCGGTAACAATGTCTGGAGTTCAGGACCTGCTTTCAGTTTTTTCAGTGCAGCTGTAATTATTTCATGCTAGTGTACTATCATTTACAATGGTCTTCCAAGGACACTGGGAAGTAGGATTGAAGTAGTGCCTGTTCTTCTAATGCAGGTGCAGAGCACACTAAATACATATTAAGTGCACAATAACTGATCATGTGATCAATTATTACAGCTCAGCCAAGGGGAAGTCATTAAGCTGTAATCACTTCTGTAATCACTCTACATTCATATCCTAAAATGTCCCTAGTAACTCCCTGAAACCCCAAAGTGTGAACGTTTCTTCAAAGAATACCAGTAGGTTATTAAGTTATGAAAATGATCATGATTCTGCAGTAAACACCAGCTGCGCAAACACCATAAACCCAACCCACCTACAAGAAGAAAGCTTGTATTTTTTTAAGAGGTCAGGTCATTAATACAGGAAGCTAACTCAGGAGCTAACATGGAAGCAAAGACATGCAACACATCACAGACTGGTCAGCACAAGCAAGTAGCTGCTACTCTGGGGGTCACTCGCAATCAACCACTGACCTGGATTTATTCTGAGTCCTAACTGGAGTGCAGCCTCCTGCACAGCAGTTTTATAGGAGCTTTGATAGAGGGCTCTCTGGATAATCAAACTGCCATACAATCTCCTCTTCTCCTGTCTGCAAGGAGGAAAATCCAACAGAATTGAACTGGAATAGGCATTTTCAGTACCTTAGAGAGGCTCTGAAATGTAACTCTCTAGAGATAGGAAGGAGCATGAGGACCCAGGCCACATCCCTTCCCCTCTCTGCTGCAAATGCAGGCTGTTTTGCAAAAGTTATCTTGTCTAGGTGAGTCCATTTATATTTGCTCCATCAGCAAAAGCAACAGTTGCAGGCAAAATTGTGGATGTCTTCACTGGTCACCTTGCTGTTCGTAAATTGCACAGTGGTTTTACAACTATTATTTAAACCGTTTCCAAACTAAGATGGCTTAATTTACAGAGCTCTTTTGTCCCCACCTCGCCCAGACTAGTTAACTAAGATAATGCAAAACAGTGTAGGAAAAGGAAGTATTCTGTCTTTTCTGCACATACTAACACAAACAGCATGCTGGGGTGTACATGGAAGACCCATTTTTCACTCTGTTCTGCTGCTAGCATAAATAAATCCCTGTCCCTCTCGTGCAATGTCATCCACATAAGACACTCTTCCATATGTCATTTTCCACAGAACCAAAATATTTTTAACAAACAAGAAAAAACACAGAAAAATATTAACAAAACTCTCCAAATTAATAAATCTGTGACACACACTACCTTAAATATATATGCTACTTTACATAGAACAAAGCCTTTAGGAACAGCATGCAAATAATTCATGCTTGTAGTTTTCAGAAATAATTTCTTTCTAAAAGAACTATGGGCTTCGTGACTTCACCTTGTTGCAGAAAGACAGGCATTTAAAAAGACCCAAAATACCTGAATTCCTCCTCCTATTATCCTTCACATTCAGGTTATGAATCAGATATAGCAGATTCAAGTTCAATTCCTCAGCCTTGAAAAAGCCCACAAAATGGAACATGGAGGACTGTAATAGGTGCTTAAAATCCCTAAATAACCATCCTTTTCCAGATTTTACTGAAACTTCATCCTAAATCCAAGAAACCTTCCTGACAACAGCAACAATAATAAAAAAAAAGATTTGTTCCAACTAGTATGTTCCAACTGATTAACTGCTACTAACTGGAAATTTCTGACAATATCATTGTTAAAAGTCTCAAAAAGCTCTACGTTAAGCCTATTTACTTTAAAACCACACCTGTAAAAAACCACACTTTAAATATAGACAAAACAGAATTTTGTTTTCATATGGGCTCTGATTTCAACACCTGAGCGATTTCACTTACTTTTCACTTGCCCATCTGTGTCATTCTTTAGCTAAAGAACAATCATGCGAATCTGTTGGTGTTATAAACATAGTTGCAGACATAGTTTTTCATGAATGTTTCAGCTTGTTTTAGCTGAACATTTTAGCTACCTATCGGGCTTAAACCACAAAAAAAAGGCATATATCAGAACTCTAATATTCTTCAGGGTTTAATCTGTGTTTATGATTTCCTACAGTTATATATAAAGTGAGAGGGAAAACCATATGATTGATGTAATTCAACTCCCATTTTAACAACATTCAGTGAAAATACTGCTTATAGAAAATTAGGATACAACAGAAACTGGACAAACTTGCTGTCACAGGAGAGGTATCACATGACAGAGGGATCTCCGCTGGCTGGAGCTGACCTTCTGGGAATGTGCTCTATATGAACTGCTGTTTGTGCTACCTTAATGAACAGAAGAGGAAGTCAGCATAAAGCAAGAGTCCTTATGAGAAAGAATCTCTCAAAGCCAGGCAGACTCCCTCTAGCCATATGTGGATTGTGGTTACTGAATTTTATTTTATTTTTATTATCTTGCAGTATGCAGAGCATATATTTCTGCAGCTGGGCTGATTTTCAGTGTACACAAACAAGCCAAATACTCTATCACTGACCTTGCCAATACTGAGCAAGGGTAGATTATGCCATTCGTACTGACTTTGCAACTACCACTGCACAAAATCCTGCCATGACCTTTATAAATTGAAGGAGTTGAGAAGGGAGAGGTAGGGAGGGAATATGAATGCCTCACTTCAGTTAGCGTAGGTTCTATGACTGTTTAATTACAGTTTGCAAACCAGAAATTCTCTAAAACTGAAACATTGGGTGTACGTTATCAACGCCAGGCTTTGTTTTGTGTTCCCAAGCAAAAGACAGCATTCTAAACTGGTTCTAAACCAACAGCTCCCAAAGCCCTGCTTAAGATGCCAGTGGAGACACAATAGTTACTTATCTAGAGTGTATCGTTCTGGCTTTTCTTTGAGGATTGCACTGAGTGACATATTCGGTAGCTACAAAGAAAATATTAGGAGCAAAGCAAAACGAAGGCATACGAGTCTGCTTTCTCAATGACCCACACATGGCACAGAGACTTGAGAAGAAGTAGGTGAGGGGAGGAAAAACCACAGCTTGTTACTTCTTCTTGCACAGTTCCTGTCAGAGATACGAGTCAAATCTTTCCAGCTGAGTAGAAGAGGACCCTACTCCTCTAACCATATCCTTCCTACTCTTGCAACTGTGGACTTGTCTCTGTAGATGACTGCAACTCCCATTTTGCTCCTTCTTGGGAACACCTTTTTAAACAAAATGCTTTCCCTCTTTTTGCTACACATAGAGAATCAATTCTTTAAAACACAGAAAATTGTCAGATTTCAAAGAACTGCTCCCCCTCATCTTCACAGTTGTAAGAAGTCTGAAATTAACATATTTTAAAGCTTTTAAATTAGGCTTTTTGTTTGTTTTACTTAATTCTACTTTAATCTTGCCATTTGTTGAAAGATCAGATTTCCTCTTGTACAATTCACTATATGCTCTTCAAGAAGAGGAAGAGGAGAAAAAAAGAAAAAAATATCACAATATGGACTCGATGTTCTCGTCCTACTAGGCATATCCCTAGTATGGTAAATGGACATGCCTGGTAGAAATACAGATTTGTAAGCAGGCAGGACTTGTTTTGTCACAGAGAAATATTTTTTGCTAGCTCATCTTGTTTCTGAGCATCACATTCATTCCTTGTTTATCCAGTTGCTGTAAAGAAGTGACCAACAGGAAATATTTCAAGGAAATATTGAAGGAAGGCATTGAGATTTCTCTCAAGTTAATAGCAGCTGTCATTAAGCTACCACATAAGTGAGAGTGCAACCTATGAAACTCAGTTCTGGAACTACTGTTCCTTCAGTAAACACTGATTAAAACACCTTGATAATAGGTTCTCCTTCTGCAAAGACCAGACAGGTTGGAGCTCTACACCCTGCATCATTCCTTATATTCTGTTCTCCATATTCCTGTTCTTCATATTCAGAAAGTTAGGGACAAACCTCAGCCACCTTTAAATTCACATTTCAAAAGTCCAACACAATGTGTGTCATCTATATTTTATAATCAGATATAAGATAGGCCTGGAATGAGAATTACAGTTACTTTGGACCAGATTCCAGACAGACAGACTTTCAAATCTTAATCATTAGTTGTGTTCTAGTAACACAGAAATTTAGCAGCTGCCTAAGCCTAAGCCATGCCAAAGCTCATTATGCACTTCTTTGGTTTTATTATTTAAATCTGAAGGTTCCCTAGCTGTTTGCAGATCTGCTTCTCATCACTGTTAAGACAGACCTGAAACCAAACCAGCTAGACACAGCTCGCAGGCATCGCTGACCTCACCGAGGTTCAGCACACAACACTGCAGCTCATTCAAGCCCATGTGATTCAGGCTCCCCAGGTTTTACAGCACTGCTCAAAGAGAGTCACATGGATTCTCTAAGAACACGAGGACTGGGTCTGAGAGCCTAACTCTCCCTCTCCTGCCACTCTGCATGGGATATCAAGAAGAGCCTAAAGTTTTGCAATTCCAGCTGCTCAGTGGAACAGTTTTAACAAAAGGCACGGAGAAATGCTCCACAGACTAGTTCCCTAAATCTCAGCTTGGAGATGTCGCTGCTAAGAAAAACATGAGTTTCAGGCTGAGGAAAGTAGGACTCCATTCCCTAGATGTTGCTAAGTGATATTATAATCACTTATGTCTGCAGAAATGCTGGAAACGCAAAACAGAGCATAGATCCTTGTTTAAAGAACAGCTGAAACAACCTTCTTTTCACAGAATGCTCTGGGGTTGGGGATCCTAAACACATATAGGTGCCCTCCTGGCTTAAGTTTCCAAGTGAGCTCAGAGTCCAGACAGCAGTGTATGCTGCTTCCCATTAGCTAGCTCAATTATATCTTCAAGGTCCTAAAAATGACCCACCAACATGGTCTCCTCCAAAGAAACTCAAACAGCCCACTACAGGTAGCATTTACTGTAGTAGTTCACTAGCCGTTCAGGCAAGGCAGAGGCAATTTACAGCTCTTACATCTTCAACAGAACAACCAACTGCATGATTCAATCAACAGCTCAATAAAATATGTTCTTTAAATTTAAAAGGGTACAAAGCTAACCCAGCTGTTACCTGATACAAATATAGGTCCTCTCCATTACTACACAGAACAACCCAAACCAAAAAGAATACTATCTTGCAACCGATTTAATTATTGAAGTGGTGTGCTAAACCAGCACAGAGATGAGCTTTGCTTGTCCATCAGTAATAGTGGGCTACATGAACTAGGAAAGAAGGGAGGTAAGGGTCACAAGTATTAATACAACAGCAGCATCATGTGGATGCATTATGAAATGTGAGGTATTTAATATATGTATTTTATCTTTTATATGGCATATTATGGCATAGTATGGCATATTAAAAACAGTTAATCAAGAACCAGATCAAATTTATTACTTGGAGGGGGTGTGTGTAATAATTCAACCTTGAAGAAATGTTACAGTAAAGATTGTTGTTCCGACCAGTGCTGCCTCCTATAAAACTCTGGTGTATTATGAAATCTCAGCAGCACAGGGTTGTCGAATTCCGGAAGTTCTTCTGTATTTCTCCCACAAGTTAAAGGGCCAGCTTCTAGCTGGAAGAGCCAGCTTCCTTTCAACTAATCTATATCTCCTCTATATCTCCGTAGTAGTATTCACAGTTTGCTTGCATGTTAGCAGAAGTGTGAATTAGTTTTGAGGGACCTCCTGAAATGGTTCAGTAATCTGTAACGAAAGTCTCTTAACTCTATTAATCTCATTCTGAAAACCAGAATATCTACACAACTCCCGGTTAACCAAGATTTCAAATGTGTTGACACATCTCGCAAATGCTAAGCATTTCTGGACAGAAGTGCAAAATCAAGTCAATTGTTTAGAAGGAAAAACATGGATTTAGGGTCAAGATTCCTCTTTCTCTCCCCTTCCCTCCTTAACCAAGATCATAAATTGCAGTCTAAGAGACACCTGCTCAGCAGCTGACTAGCTCTATAGGTCCCTAAGCTTGCAGGTTTCTCCCCATTTGACCTGGAAGTTCTTGCAGCTCACACCTTCCAACAGAAAGATGGACAGGTACTACACATGGGAACAAAACAGCTAGAAGTGTACATAAGCCCTTAGAGAGCTCCGTCCAGGAAACAAGTTCAGCACGCCCATAGGATCCAGATCCTCATAAAATCTACCAGAGGAGAATGGACTACAAGAGTAACTGAGTGGTTACAGTTCAGTCGGATCCCTCACAGAAGAGTGAGGAATGGAATCCAGCTGTGTACCTACCAGGCCTAGAAAAGTGCTTAGCTGGAGCTTTTGAAGGCAAAGCTCGTGTTTCTGAAGCCATGCAGCAGTAGGGCCAAGACAGATTTGGACTTGGGTCTTGGAATGGCAGAAGCACCTGTCCATTGCTCAGACTTTAGCCATCTAAATTTCAAAATGGAAAGAAGAGCAGGATTGCAGGCAACCCCCGTGGGATGGCTCCTTCTATCTAAGCCTGAGCAGCTTGCTTTTAGTACACCTTGTTTGTCACAAGGGGAGGGGAGACACAGCAGAAGCAAGAGAGGAGATGGAAGAGGCAGGATGAGACTAAGGACTCGCTGAGTCCAGCACAAGATGGTTAATTATGTTCAGCAACTGTCTTCACAATGCTCTGGTTTCAACCACTGATTTCACTTCATGCTTTCACCTGACAACTGAGACTTGTTTTTTACATCTTGAGGCCTTGGTGTCTGTCACAGCTTGGTAGGCATCTCTGGAAGACCAGGTTAGAAGCCATAAGACTGAGTGAATTCACTGAGCAGATTTTAGGAAATAAAGCATAAGGGCTTTTACAAAGCCAGTTTGTTAATTTTAGGTTGAGGAAATACAACTCTGATGTACAGAAACTTTTCAATAAAGCAAAATTGCAATTTTTCTTCCTGTCCCTTGAGATTTAAAGAAATTCTTTCTGGAAGAAAATACAAAATGTAGCTGAAAAAACAGGGAAAAGCCCAATCTATGCCATTAATCTGTGCTACAAATACCAACTCCTAAAACTTGTCTTGTAAAACAAAGATCAAAGTTTTTATTAAAACTGACATACTTAACTGATCAGAATTCATTTGAAGTTTTAATAATAAAATACCCATTTCTGCATGCACACTACATCCTGCACAACATTAAAAATATGCATGCCAAAACCTAGCCATATGGTGTTCATGGCTAGGTCCCTTCTGATGAACAGTATCCTTTGTGTAATTTGTGAGATCAAGTTGTATTTGCTTTATATATACACACACACATACTAAAAATATAATGGAAAATGGAGGGGAAATGGAAAAGGACTGAAAACCCCAGCAGTCTAACTTACCTCTAACTTGAATACCCCAGTTAGGTGGCATGAATCTAAGCACAGGTATATTAAACTTGCACAATCTTATTTACATATCTAACATGTACTTCCAAGGGCAAGTTGCAAGGCCACAGCTTCTGTCCCTGCTGAACAATTCAAGCTCCAGCAAGTATTTGATGCAATCCTGGCTCAGCAAATATCTCAACCTACCATCTTAAGGGGCCACACAACTGGCCAGGACAAAACTGCCTTATTACCAGCAGCCATCTTGCTAATTATTTATTCATTTGGTGAATACAGAGTGATACTATACTTCCCCAGGATAGATCACACTTAACCATATATATGAAGGACTAGATCTCCTGTGTGGAGTGCCACAAACCTGTCAAATGAACAGGTGAAGACAAAGAGTGAATTCTGATGAATGAATCCGAGAAACTAACCTCAAATGGGGGGCGCATTTGAGGTTACCATTATTAAAGTTTTATATAAAATATGCATAAATGCAACTTACAGCATTGCGTGATCTTCTGGATGTTAGAAGTTATGCGTTGGGCTAGTTGATTAGGATCCCCAAAACCCGCACTGTACGACATGGCTGAGTAGATTCGCTGTCAAGTTCATCCACGATGGGAACAAGTCAGACAGTTGTCCACCTATTCAGGACACCTAAATGCCCCCCCCCAGAAAACAGAGTTATGTCTTGGTCATTGGTTTACAAAGGTCTTCATCATCTTAAAGAAGAATACATAGGAAAAGATTACAGAAAACTCCATATACTAATGTTTGCCCTCCGTGAAAATACAGTACTTCAAAGGCGGAATTTAAGGGAACGTTTTCTTTAAAAAGTATTAAATAACAATATGACGTCCTTTTTGAATTTCCTACAATAACTCTTCTTACTGAGATTCTTAGTAATACACATGGCTTAAGATCTGCAATTACTCTACAGCAGCTACATCACAGAAACTACATCCTTTGTCAAACTTCTCACGTTTTCCCTACTGTAAGCAAAGAAAAAGTATGCATTTTCATTTGTTGCCATTCTAGAAAAAAGCTGTACATTTAATCTGTCAATGCCAAATCCTCTGATGAATTATGTCCCAAACCAATTATATGGTTACTTCCATACCGTGAATCACCCATCCCACCAATAAAACCCTGCATATATAAACCACTGGAAAAAAACCCAGCTGATATCACACAAGATACCAGAATGAAGGAGACACCCACCTCCCTCTAAACACCAATCATCTGTATCAACTTCAGTTTTAGTTGTAATCCACTTTCATCTGAATTCTACGAATTATCACTCTGTCCTGTTTCAGCCACTGTCTTTCTCAATACGAACTCATTTTTCAAAAAATTGGGTACACAAATACATTTTAGGGGTGTATTTGCACCCAAAACTATATCTGATCTAAAAAGGTCAAAATCTGACAACACAAATACTCACAAATACACTCGCCCTAAAAGCACGCATATACAATCATGCAGCACGTAACTACTACAGATGTCTTAGCCTGCCTTCCATTCATACAGACCAAATTTCAGCACGAGCTCAAAGATACTCTAAATCTAAATTAACAAGACATAGCTTAGGATATATGCACTAATCAAAACTGGCAATTTATCTTTTCTGCAGTGAGAATGCAGACTAATCAAGCATATGTGCATTCAACTCAATCCAGAATTTCATCCAGGCTAGTCTTAGTCTTAACTGTGCTTAGTCTTAACTTTATTCTTTCCACTCTCCTGCACATCACCTTCACAGGTTCATTTTAACCTCACCAGTTCCCCACACTTCCACTGTTCAACCCAAACCACATGCCTTCCAAGCAACGTCCTCTTCTGTCAGGCCTGTCAGCTTCTGGTTAACAAACACTGCTAAAACTCAACTTCAGGGAGAGAGAGAAAACACATTTAAATGTTTAAACAGAAAAGAAGGAAATGAAAAGGCCAACTGATTTGTCAAGTGTGATACCAGCTGTGCTACAGTTTGCAAACTCAAGTCCTTATGAACTTTTTTAAAAAAAAGAAAACAAACAAAAAAAATCCAATTAACAGTCCTTGTTGCCAAATATTATTTTCTTTCACCGTCAGAAATGCCTGTAATAATACAGTGCAGCAACACCCTGGTTGTTTTAAAACATGACCGGTTTCATATCTCTATGAGATGAAATGATCTCTAGTGGAGCTGCCAAGACATTGCACTGGTCAGACACATCCCACCAGAACTTCACCAGGGATGTAATTATCAGAGGTCAGGCTCATCCCTGCTGCCCTGCAGGTTACATTACCTATGCTGGACGAACACGCTGCTGCTACTGTGAAGACAAATCCTGCACAATTTTGAAACGGGTGCTGCACCAGGGTCCCAAACCTTGCTTGGAGTCTTCAGGCCCTAAAGCATCCCCTAGCAATGAACAACCTGACTGCAGATGAGGCGACAGGGAGTGTTATTTGCACTCTTCTACGTACTTGCTGCACAATCGCCCGCGAGTCACGCTAGCTCTCTGCAGTATAGTTTCCTGTGTGTCTGTACCACATGCAGATTCAAGTTATTTTGGGTCACAGACTAAAGTCTGAAGTCGGTCAGCCAGCCAGCTTAAATCCCCCTTATCTGGTCCAAGGCTGGCATAACAACCCTTGATCTTTTTGGAAACTCTAGGCAATATTACATTGAATTTGTAGTGTAAGACCAAACTCATGCAAACTTTGTAGCGCATAATGGCTCTAAGTCAATATACAAATAAATGGCAAAGTAAGGAAATTCTATCAATTTAGTGGAAAATACAATCATAGGCATAAAATCCAAAGAAACCACCTAAAAGAAGTTAGTTTGAAGAAGATGATTTCTCAGAACTGTTGACATTGTTTGTTTCTTTTAAAAGTTATGACTATTTCTAGACACGTTAGTAGCATGCTAACTACAACACTAGCACTGGCTAAAAATGCTTTTTAGTTAAATATTATATTTAATGTTAAAAGTTAAACATTAAAATGCAGCTGCTCAGAAGAGACAGCAAAAGACCAAATTACCTTGTGTAGACTAAGTGAACTAGTCCTTCACGATTGTTTGTTCTCCCTTCATATTTGTATTCACCAGACAGCTGCCTGTAACACTGTTCTCAGCAACAGCATTACAATCAAGATATGCACAGAATACTTCATCCAAGTCTTGACAAAAGCAGTGATTGGCTTTCTTTGTCTTGAAAATTTCTACAGCTAACCATAAGTATCTTTAAACAAGTTACACTGCACTATACTGACAAATGTACAGATTGTACAATACGTAAGACTGAGCTTTTGAACTTTCTAGCTACGTAGGTGGGCAGCCAAACACAACACATAATAAGAGGATGTTCAGACGATAGATTGCAAGGTTCACAGGGTATAGTTTAGCTTTTCGTCCGCACATGTAGATTTCTCTAATTGTTGATACAATTCTTTGTATCAACACACATATTTCAATTGAGATTTATCGTAAATTTGTAGGATAGCAGTGTAAATTCACAGCTGTTTTACTCCATACAAATTCTTTCCCCAGCAATGCTACTCCTGAGCATGTTAATAATACAGGTTGGTGACAGGGTAAGCTACTGGTCTGGGTAACAGACAGAAAGAGAGGTAAGTGGTCAGCCATCAGCTCTCACCACTTCCCCATCTTTACCACAAACTCCCCAAGTCAAGAAAAAACAAACTGAACAGCCCAAAGGGAAGGAAAATTTTGTATTTGTTTATTATTATTTTTTAAATGGTAGGTGTGAACTTCTTCCTCATCCTAGTTCTCGCAGCAACATGGGTGTCTGAACCAAACGAACACCCTACTTCCACTCACATACCCTTTGCTTGTTAGCACCAAGTTGCTCAAACTCCTCTGAAAACACAGATAGCTGAGCCCTTGGGAAGTCAACAGGAGTTTTGCTAATGGCTTTGACAAGGTCAGGGTTTCAACCACCAGGAAACAACACAGACACGTGCACCAAGCATTTCCTTCCACACCAAGGTGATAGGAGCATTCATCAAGACTCTGAATTTCCATAGAAATTACCCTTTTTCAGTTCCACAGCATTTAACTACTCTGTCGTGACATATTTTGGTATTACTGCCTGCATAACTTTTAAAATGGGAAGTTAATAATCAGCTGCAGTTGAGGGAAGTACACTTTGCATTCAAACTGGAACAGAGCTTCATCTGTGGTAGTCTTCAGTTCCTCTAAAAGTTTCAGTCAGGTGTGAGCTTTTGATTGTACCTTTTATCTTCTGCTCAACATCTCTGTCTTTGAATGGGAGTATACCTAGTGGCAACTCGGCTTGTCAAGCTACTGAAGAAAGTCCAGCTAACTGAGTCTACTGGCACAAATGAAATAAAGAATCAGAACACTTCATCAACACTCACTGAAGCAAGACCTCTCTGTACATACATGAAGTTTAAAGAATTCAAAGGTTTGCTATGTATTTGTCCTAATTTCTGCATTAACTGGTTCCTGCATCACACTGTCACTCCATACCCAAGCAAAAAATGAACCTCAGCATCAACTTGTTTTCTAGAAAGGTGTTTGTCAGGCATGGAAAAAAACCCACTTCTCCCTTAGCTATTTCCAGTCAGATCACTGCCGAATGTAGAGGCAAGAAACTGGGAACTCCACAACCGAGCAGCTCCCCAATGCCATTCTTGAAAGCTCCATCAGGACAAAACGATGCGACATGACAAGCGCAGCGCATGTCAGATCTCAGCAGCAGTCACCTAACTATCTTGCAGCAGCAGTCAGCTATAGTTAATAAGCACCTAATCTATTTTGTATTTTCTCATTTAGATATTCTAAGAGTCTTCCTTCTCCTATAAATCTAGCCCATATACATTAGGATAAGAACACATAAGCAATAATGTTACTGTTTAAGCAGTGTTTTAGCATAAGGACCTACAAATGTTTACATGGATCCTTAACTTTCGGAGAGCAAAAAGTACATGCTGCATTCCATAGAAATGCTTGAAAATGTAAATCTGATCTGAATTAGGATTTTATGCCTTTAAGTATCCAGAGACAAGTCATGGGGCTTTCTTGTATGTGATTATTTTTTTTCTAAACAAAGGCCACAGAAACAAAGCTTCTCCCAAATGACTCCTAAATGTGACTTCCTTTGTAAACTACTGCCAAAAAAAAGTGCAAAATCCTTCAAGCAGGGTGAAAATACAGGCAAAAATGATGAACTGCTGAAAAAATTTGGCAAAAAAAAATTGCAGCTGGCCACAATGTTAGCTACAGAAAATTTGTATCATGGTAACAGCCAGGAGTAGTAAGATTTCTGCAATATAACATTGCTCAATCTATTTCACCTCAGTAGGTTTTACCACCCAAATACTGAGATGAGACAAGGTGCATCTATGGAGTGATTCTGGCACCTACCTACGGCAACCAAAAACACATTACCATCTTCAGACAGCACCTGCTGCTGACTTTAGCAGTAACTTTGCAGCAGGTAAAGTTAATCTAAAAAAAAAAAAGTTCTTGGTATAAAGGGCAGACTGTATGCTGTAAGATAAGTACTCCCTGCTACAGCACCTGAGGGGTTATCATAACCGACTCATAGCAACTGACTTAGTAATATATAGGTGAGCACTAAATCTACCACTATTTTCTCTAGTGGGGATGAGGGAGGTTAAGTTTTTTCTGGATTCATCTATTTTTTCCCCTTATATTTACACTAAAATATTTAGAGACAGAGATAACTTTTTCCACTTTGTGCTTTTACAGCTCCTAATGTGCTGGAATCCTGGCCCACAAAGGCAGGATGGGGGCTTCCATAATACAAAACCAACTATGGAGCATAATAAACATGCAAACGAAATAGCAGTAAAATTAATTCCTTCCTGCCTTCTTAAAAGAAAAAAAAAGTTTCCAGATTTTCTTTTATCATCTAGTTTCAGGTAGAAATCAAACTTAAACCAATATAGGGTAGGGAAATGCAAGCAAAGTTTATTTAAAACTTTCTTTGCTCTAACGTAGCAACACTAACATAAAAGATGTCAAAAGGTAATTTTCTATTCCACTCTGCCCAATTCTCTCAGCCTTGCCACATTAGTCATGCTGAAACATACCAAAATCAAGCTTACAGCGTATAACAGCTAGAAGTATTTTTTTTTTTAGAAAGGAAAAAAAAATTATTAGTTTGTGCCACTGGTCAGTGTTTTAGTCATTTTCCCTAGAAATGATTCTGTCCAACAAAGATGTAATTTAAAGCGGTGGCATTTAGAACTGCCCAGCGTGGAAAACTAAATTATGGAAGCCTGAAATAGTATTAGGCCTAATGCATCACCAGTGCTCAGCTTATATGGCTGAAAAAAAAAGAATATGCTTATCATTGTCCAATTCATCCACACTGATACTTATAATGAACTAGCTGAAGGAAGCACATAGCTTTCACAAGCCTAAAAGAACATATTAGTTCTCGGGGAAATGCCTTAAGTAAGGGAAATATGTTTCCTAGGAGTGCACAAAGCGTTTAGAGGCCTGACAATGAAGCAGGAATAGGAAAATGAATGCTGGGTACTGGAACTGTTGGGGAGGGAACAGGAGGGCTGAAAATGGACCCGAGATGACTGTTTTGAAGTGCCAAGTTTCTTGTGCTGCTGGTAGACAAACAATGTCTCATGGGAAAATGAAGATGGACCAGAACCACAGGACATCTAGTGCGCTACGTGTTCTCACCCAAATCTCCCTACAGCAGCTTGTCCATTTTGAACCAAATGCTCAGATCAAGTACATAGAGGGAGAAGTTATCTTTGCACAAAATCTGATTAAGCTGGATGCTGAGTTTCTCTGCAGCATACCAGGATGCTAATGACTACATATAGCTCATGGTCCCTTTTTTTCTCTCCCCCCACCCCCCAAAGAGTTTCACTTCAATGTAAGCCACCAAGAAGAGCGCTACTTAACATTCTGATACAAGAGATGTCTTCATGAAGGGAACACAAATACAGTTTATAACAACGCGACCATTTAGCATCACTTTCTTCTAACTTTAACATACTTGAACTTTTTTTTTCCTCCTCTCTTCCTTCTTTTCTATTAACAGTACTTGCACAAAACCCCAAGCTCCAAGCAGAAGGGCTGCACTGCCAGCAAAGCACACGCCTGGATGATGATGGGGCAGGAGGGCTCCGCTTGCCCTGCTGGCACAGCTCTCTGCCTTTGCACGGCTTGTTCATCAGCGGAGGGGGTCACAACACATAAGCGCATTGGTTCTGGCAATAAGTACCGTAGGATTTTATCACTGAGCTTCAGTTAAGCAGCAGTGCATTGCGTTTCACGCAAAGCGAAGTGAAACCTTCCACTTCCTTCTACAGTTTCAAGAAGTGCCAATTTCCGATACAGCAGCGAGTGGTTCACCAGGAAAGCAGTGACAACATTGGGCCAGGGGCCTGACGCGCCAGGCCCAGGCTTGCTATTTACATAGGGGATTTTTATAATCTCCCTTCCTCCTGCTTTGCTCACCTCCGATCTGGAATTGCACGGAGAGTGCTTTAATACGGCGAAGGTGACCATCCCACCCTACAAGTCGACATAAGCTGCTGTGAAACACCAGCTGTAGGCCCCGAGTCTCTTCTTGGAGCATCACGGTCAGCGTCAAGCCCAAAGCCATGATATCAGGGGGATGTCACGGGGAGGGGTGTGGGGGAAAGGGGCTGGCGGTGACACAACCGACCCCACTCCGAAACCGCGCCCGCCCCGCGGCCTCGGCCCTGCCGCCCCACGGCCCGGTCACCCGCCTCCCGCCCACAGCCGCCCCACTCGCCCCAGGCCGGGCGGCAGCGCCGCGCCGGGGGGGGGCGGCCCCGACCCCGGTGAGGGCCCGCGGAGCGCTGCGGCTCCGGCTCCGGCTCCGGCCCCAGCCCCAGCCCGCTGCGGCCCCTCCCGCAGCCCTCTGACAGGCTCCCCCCCCGCCTGGCAGCCCCTTCCCGGCCGGCCGGCCGGACACCGCCTTGACCACCCCTTCCTCCGGGCGAGCGGCGGCCACCCCCGGCGCCCCAGCGCAGCTCCCGCTGCCCTTACCCAGCCCCGGTGAACCTGCTCCCGCTGGGCGCGGCAAGCGGCGGCAGCGGCGGCGGGGCGGGGAGGGTCGGACAGGCCCCGGCAACGGCCCCGCCCCGGCCCGCCGTGATGGCGGAGGCGGGGGGAGGAGGGGCCGCCCCGCCGCCCCGCCCGGCGGCTGAGCTACCGAGCGAGCGGAGCGGGGCGGGGCGGGGCGGGGCGGGGCGGGGGGCGGCCGGGCCGCCTGGCGCTACTGGCGGGGCCCCTGACGGCCGGGGCCGCTCGGGCCTGCGGGCCGCAGCTCCCTGCTGACAGGCCCCGAACGCTCCCAGGGGGAACGGGGCAGCTCCGGCCCCTCGCCGGCCGCTCCGGGAGCCGCAGCCCTGCGCGAGTGGAAAAAATGGTGTGTGTGGGAGAGTGTAATTTAAGGAAAAAATGCTGTTGTATTAGGAATTAATGGGAAAACACGAGTAAGGAATCAATATTAGAGTGAAAATACGATGTTATTACCTTAATTTCCTGCTTTGAAGCACTGCCTTCAGTTTTGGTCACTTTGTCTCTAAATGGGAATGAACACTTAGAAGAAAGTGAGTGGGAAATTAAAGGTGCCTTTAAACGAAGAGATTTACAATATTTAGTTGAGAGAAGGGGCAAGTGATGCCAGGAACAACGGAAAATGAAGGCTGCCGGCCCTGGGTTCGGCGTGTCAGAGGAGCAGGCCACCCGTGGCTGCGAGGGCAGCAGTAGCCACGGCACCAGGGAGCGACGGGAGCAGAGACGTGGGGAAACCCGGTCTCCTCCTGACCCAGCTGCCTGAGAAGAAGCGACAGGTAAGCCTCAAGGCCGCCTGCATAGCAGCTGGGGTGCTTCTGCACCCTCCCCAGTGTTTTAAAGGGAAAATTACAGGACCAGATGCTCCCCGGAGCCCTGGGGCTGGGCTGCTTCGTCTGCAGGATACCCCCGTGTGCATTAAATACCACAGAGCCTGTAGCACCTGATTTCTGGGAACGCTGTCTCCTCCGCAAAGCCCAGCCTTGGCTAGGGAAGAGCTGCAGAAGTTGGGAAGTGCAAGTTTATTTCTGCTGCATCACAGATCTTGGTCATCGCTAAGATTTAGAAATACCTGGAGCAGTGGAAACCTTAATGACGTGGTAACCAAATAACACTAATAGAAAAGTCCAATAGACTGCCAACACAATAGAGTGAAGTTAAGGGCCTGAAATAGACAGACTACCCTTTACATAGGTGGTTCGTGATGTGTCTCAAAGCATGCTGAAAGGAGAGACAACGTAGCCTCCAAGACTTGTATGGCTACATATAGTTCTTATGTTAATTGATGCTTGGAAATGCCCTTTTCCCACTTTCATAAATTAAAGTTACTAAGGAAAAAACATTCTGATATGTCTAGTTGCTGCAGGAACGCTGTATACATCTTCATTCTAGTTTTAATAGGCTACTTTGATTAGCAGTGATTTTAGTGCTGCTACATGCACAGGGCTTTGTCCCCGTGCTGTTAATATACTGAAGCTGATCCAGGATGATCCCACTCGACAGCGCACTAATGAGAGTATAGTGCACGTCCCTTCTGAATTAAGGCCTCGCCTTGATTTTTATCTCCAAGTGTTTGTCATATAAACTGTTGATTGAGCCCACTGTCAGTTTTTCTCCAGAAAACAATACATCTTTTGCTATCTGATTTCAAATATGTACTTCCAATTAAAAATATTGAGAAACAGCCCTTTGTCAGTGAGAATACTTTATCTAGAGATCCCTGCTTGGTTACTTTTTTTTGTAGCTTGGAGGTAATACACAGTCATCACTGATCAATGTTCATTCTCATGCTATGGAAAAGAGGTATCCAAACACTTTCCTAGTGATGCTGGATGTTTTATGAACAAAATGCTGGTGCTCACCTGCTGTTAGCTCACTTATCATCAGCATCCACCTTTTATTGTTCAATAACTAATAATCTTTGTGATATGATGCTTTAAAGTAACTGGTTGCAGCAAAGATACTGCAGCCTGGGAGGAAAAGCTGGATCATAAAAGAAACTTTTCATTAAAGTGTTGCCCATACTACGAAAATATTTAATTGGCCTCTTTAATATAATCATATAAAATAATTATGAAGATACAGTTAAGAGATCAGCCAGAAAGTCCTATTTATTGATCAGATACTGCTAAGAGCACGGTATGTCCTCAGAAGATTTTTGTTAACTCCTATAGAAAAGCTGTTGGCTGGGAGAAGGTGCTCCGTTTCACCCTTAGATACAACAGGAGGATTCCTTCGGTTTCTGCATGCTTTCATTTGCTAGCAAATAAGAATGTTTTCAGTGGTGCGTAATCCACTGACAGGAGTTGTAAAGCAGTCATCGCTAAGTGTTATCGTCAGAGATGGTGAAGAGGAGTGCTGCTACACAATTCTGTCTCTAAGCTCATTTAATTGGCTTATTTCTAGAGCTCCCACACCAGTGTTACCCTGGGGTTTGAGTTTGGAATCATATATTCATCTACTTATGGACCTTTCATGTTGCTTTTGGAGCGTGATCAGATTTCAGTTGATTAAATGAAACGGGGAAAGCTCTGGGGAAAGAAAGGGGAAAATGTTGAGACCCTGCTATTCATAGGTACGGTGTACCATGGAGGATGCTCTGGATATTCACTAACTGAAGGTCAGAGTATACGCCATTTATATTCCTGTGGTATGTAAAAGTGAGCTAAAAGGGATGTCACTTCAAACACATGCTGTTTGAGGATCTGTACTCAGTATGGTATCTGATGTTTGAAAGAATTGGAAATTAAACCAAAACCAGCAGAGTGTGATTTTGGAAGGGCACGCCTTCCCCCTAGCCCAGTGTCCGAACCTGCCCCAACTTCCTGACTCTCTATTTCTGCCTCCCACCTCCTGCTCCTGCCCTGGCACCAAACTGGCAGGCACACCGGCCCAGCAGGGTGGGTGCCACGAGCGTCGGGGCCACCTGTAACGCAGGAACGAGGTACTCATTCCCGTGCAGCTCCCCATGCCTGCGTGACACATGATGAAATGAGGGGGAAGCAGCCCAACCCTGGCCTCGTATTCCTGATGAGTGTCCTCTTTCCAAGGCGTGTGCAGTGCCTAAGTGGTGCGTAATTTACCTGATGGGCAAATTTCATTCTCTGCTATCACATTTTGCTTGCGTGCCTCTAACTTTGGATAGGAAGAGCAATGCTGCCAGTATTTGGTACTGATGACAAACCACCTGGCAGAGCTTCCCAGGTGGTTGTTACTGCTGCATTCCACCAGCTGGAAGAATTCCTGTTATTGTCGTCGTCATCTCCATTTGCTAATTTAATTAAAATATCCGCTCCAGAACCTGAAATGAGATTAGGTTCCTATTACACCCAATGCTGTACAAAATTATGATGGATGACGGTTTCCAGCCTGAACAAACTTATGGGTTAATTATATTACAGAATGGCCTGTAAAAGCTATTTGTTTAAAAAAACTGTATTGACCATGTACATGTTATTTACTCTGGTACTTACTCTCCAGCAACAGTAATTAATGTGATAACATAGATTTTAAATAAACAGAGAAAAATTCTGTTCCCAACATCGATAATGTTTCCTAAAAAAAAAAAAAAAAGAAAATTAAGTTTACTATCAATTTATTAACTTATTTTCAAATCTTTCTTTGCCTTTCTGTTTAATTTTCAAAGACCATAATATAATTTCATCTGCACTAGTGAAATGAGCTGATATTATTATTTCAAAGCCCAGTCTTTAATTAAGAAATACCTGAAAATACATAATCTTTCTAACTTCAGCCAGACCGTTTTAAAATGATGAAGAGTTCTAAGGGGCATAAAAGAGCAATATTTTGTTCCGATGAAGAAATACAAATCTACAGAAGGAAATGTATTACAAAGAATAAAATTTATGGACTTTGAGGTCAGCAGCTAGCTCTGATAGAATCCACTGGTTGTCATTTTGAAAATGAGGTCGTTGTGCAGTCACTCTTCATCATTTTACAGCTCTGCCTCATCATCATCATCATCATCATTTTACAATTCATAATTACCTTCATTGCTTTTTGTAACCATGGAGGAAAAAAAACACACAAAGGGATCCTAACAGAATTTGGATAGGTAAACCAAACAGATGTCAAAGGCAAGGGGACAGAGGGGGAGTTACAAAGCTGAGGAAAACATCACTTAATGATAGTTGCGAAATGCAGTGTTAGAAAATTGGGAAGGCAATCGTGGCTACTCCAGAGTTTTAGCAGCTTTTCCTTCTCACTTGTTTGCTCTGCCACTGTCACTGTACATATTGGTAGTCTGGGTTCTGCTTTTCCCTCTCTCCATCATTCCAGCCTGCTGCTTAGCCAAAAAGGAGATCTAGCAACAATCACACGATGTTATGGCATAGTCCTGATAATGTGGCATAGACAGTGGTAACCCATCAAGGGAATAAGGCTCATCTGCTTCCGCAGAAGAAAAGAAAACTATAAAGACAGATTATGCAATGGGACTCAAAAAAGAAGTGGCCAATTAAATACATTCATGGCATATACCTTCTGTAATCTGTTGAGGACTGGTAGAAAATATGTCAAAAAACAACTAGAAACTCAGTGGAAATTCCCTTTATTGCTTTGGCTGCAGTGAGTTCAGAGCAAAAGGTGTCGATGAAAGATGTTGTTAAGATGCCCCTAGGACATGACTCAGTTTGAAACTTGCAGATTTCTACATAGCTAAATGTCTAAACTTCTATTATATGCCTTGCTTAAGCTCGATGCCCCACAGATGGGTATCTAGTGCCATTTTCGATGCCCAGCTGCTTCATTGAACCAGCTTGAGCTGGTTCCCAGCTTCTGCTTCATTGGTGCGGGGTGCTAGCCCCGTGTGGACATCTCAGGTTCCCTAAGGCACCTTAGGTAGGACTGGGCAAATGATTCATATCCTAAATATCCGCTGACTACAGCCTGAGTTTAAACAGCCATTCTGGCTGTAGCTATAATCAGTGCTTAGACGTTTACCGTAATTATAAACACCTACCCATTAACATTAAATTTAAGAGTCTTAATCTTGAAACTCATCCTACACTCTAGGTCTTTCAAGATGTACCACAGCTTTCCTATATATTTCTATGGTAATTTGGCACCTGAATTTTTCTAAGAATCCGATTCTGCCTTTCGCTCTCTAGCCTGGTTCCTGAGTTTGGTACCCTTAATATAGAAAGTCTACAGCTGGATACAGTAGGGGTCAGGTTTTTAGCTTCTGCTACAGCATGAGGAGACAGAGAAACAGTAGAAGAAGCCTTGGCTTCTATCCTAAGAAGCAATGCAGGTTAATATAGCAAACTGGGGGTATATCAGACACTGGGAGAATGAAGTGAGATTGAATGACAGTCCAGCTACAGGCATAAGGCTTCATAAATGTCTGAGTTTAAAAACACCAAAGTTTTATGGTCACTCTCTATTCAGGACATCCCTGAAAATAACACATAAGCCCTCTTTCTCTTCTCCTTCCTCCAGACATATGCTTTAGCTTCAAATATTTGGAATACTGGTATTTTTTCTGACTGGGGTCTTAAGATTATGGACAAAACCAAAAAGGATTTGAGATAAACAGATGTCAGAACAGATTACAACATCCCAAAGCTGTAGCTCATTTGTACTAGTAGAGGAAACTGTTCTTGCCGTGCAAAAAACATAGCAATAAGATAAAAAAGAGGGAAATGAGTTTAATCATTTAGTTTATTGCATACATTAAAATATGCAGCTGCTACAACAATCACTGTATTGCACTGTTTTCCTACAGAGTATCTGCTGTGCAGTTCCTTTCTTTTGTTCTTACACATGTAGGGCCTGACTCATTTGCCTACTGCATTTACTGAAAAACTGACCACTCTTTTCAGTAGGCTATGGGGCATCTGCTGGTTTCTTACTATTAGTTACATGCTTTCTGTAGCTGTTTGTTCATTTAGTGTTTGTCACTCAGAAAATATGCAGCTGACTATAGGATGGAATTACTTTCTTTAGAAGGCACTAAAAATGTTAACAACTTTCAAACCTAATAATAGTTTTACATACCATTAACAGAAGAAGACAAAATTATTAGAATTGTTATTTAGCTGCTTGTTAATTTTTTATAGAAGAGTTACTGCTGCTTACTACAGTTTAATTTTTTTTCTGATAAAATGTTCATAACAGTGAGGTAGAAAATAACTTCCTTACAAATAGTACAAAATTTTACCATGTAGCTTGCTGCTGAACAGAGATCTCAACTTGTCAGCATCTACAGTTTTAAAATTGGCCTCGCCTCGTGGAAGTGCATAAACAGAGCCGAAGAAAACTGAGAACCTGCGCTGACATTTTTTGCTCAGCCCAAGGATGTAAGCATATGTTATGTCTGTAAGCAGACCTACTCATTTCTTTGGAAACAAGCAAACAAAAGAGCATACGGAATTTTAGGATTGTCAGGGAAAAGAAATTAAAAAGACCAAAACATAAAACATCATAATACCTATTGATATCTGGAGTTGGACTACCCAGTGCAGTTCCTGTCCTCCCTCTTCCCGCTTCTAACCCCCTTCATGCAGTAGGAGTAGAAAAGATATGGAGCAAGGCAAAAAGGGTGTTCAGAGGTATGGAGCAGCCACCTTGCACACACGGATCAAACAGGCAAAGATTCCACGGGTTTCAGTGGACACTACTGAGGAATTCAGGATTGTGTCTCCCTTATGTAGCCTTTGGCTCAGGGGCACGTCCCTGTGGGCTAGAAAAATAATGTAAAAACTACCAGTGTAACCTTGCTGTCTCATCTGCTGTTGGCCACTAGCTTAGGTAGACGTTTGATTTCACCTGTAGTTGCATCCTTATGCGTTTTTGTATTTAAAAACTGACATACACACTATGTAACTTTGTAAATCAGCACAACCTGCTTTGTGTAAAAATTAGAGAATTGCCTCTGAAGAAAGTCTCTTCAGAAACAGGCAGCAACTATTTCAGGATACCTGAGGAACAGTATGGACAGGGTCCTCTTTGGAGCTGATTAGCCAATTTTCAAATGCTTGTCAGCATCACATAAAAAATGCAAGACTTAAAGGCTGTGCTGGGACAAATGTTGTGGAAAGTGAGTCACAGAATGGCATGTCTATTTAAACGGGGGATCTGCTCAAGCCAGCTGTTTTAAAAAAATTAGAAAATAAGAAGAGAAATACTAGCTAAGTGGATGTTGAAGAATATTAATGAGAAATGCTATGATATAGCCTACAGTATTTTCTACAGTGCACATGAAGGCTCTGGTCATTCCTGGTACAAGTCTACTGTAGATGTCCTGGAACAAAAGATCCCATGAGTTAAGACTAGTTTCACAGCTTTCCGGAACCAATGGTAGGAAAATACATAGATCAAGGGATTGCAGGCAGAATTGAAGTAAGCAAACCAAATTAGGATGTCAAACAGAACTGGGGGGGGTAATGAAATCCAGAAGACTCTCTGCCATGGTGTCAATAGTAAAGGGCAACCAGCACAGGAGGTAGACTCCCACAGCTACCCCAAAGGTCTTTGCTGCTTTCCTTTCACTCTTGGATGCTCCTACATGTAGCTGAGACCCGATACTCCTACTCGTGTTGTTTATCAGCCTGGCTTGCTTGTTAGCCACAGTAAGTATTTTTACATACAAAACTATCATTATGAGGCAAGGGAAGAAGAATACTGGGAAGTTCAGCCACCCCCAGAGCTTGTTGAACAGCAGCTGACAGCTACCAACACAGGGCACATCTCGCAAAAAATGGCCCAGTCCTTCTGCAATCGCTTTAGTGTAGAGGAAGACAGAGGTATAAGCCATAGGCACTGCCCACCCCACCCCAATGTAAATGCAGGCCACTCTTATGGTGAACTTGGTGGGGTAGAGCAAAGGGTCACAGATGGCACAGTGCCGATCAATGGAAATGAAACACAGATGAAATATGGAGGTCAAGCAAAAGAGTGTGTCCAGAAAGGTGTGCAGCCTACAGAAGTCATCTCCAAAATACCAGCAGCTCTCTACGGACCGGATGGTGCTGAAGGGCAGCACGGTCAGCCCCAGGAGGAGGTCGGCAAGGGCGAGGGAGAGGAGCAGGAGGTTGGTGGGGGTGCGCAGGGCTTTGAAATGTGAAATGACAACGACGACAAGCAGGTTCCCCAGCACCGTGATCAGCGTGCCCAAGGCACAGGCCAGATAAATGGCCAGCTGAACCCCAAAGGGGTGTAAGTCCCTGTAGCAGGAGCCGTTCGCCTCGTAGCACAAGGTGACGAGCATCCCCCCCTCAGCACTGGGGCCCTGGGCTGAGCTCGTGCCAGCCTGCGCAGGTCCCGCTGCCTCCCCTGGCTCTGCCGCAAGCCTGGAAAAGGATTCACCTTCCAGCAGAGGTGCCAAATGACTAACCTAAAAAAAAGGTAATAAAAAAGCAGGTTAGAAGGAGAGATGTCTTTTAATCAAATACTTTTATTAAAGCCGTCAGACAGTTTTCGTATTTCAAGCGACAAAATGAGCCTGATTTATCTGTTTGATATCTCTATTGAAATAAAGCAGCTCCAGATCAGTGTATTCAATTTTTGTGGCATCATTTTTTATATTGTATTTTGGTGTTCTTTCAGCAAATACCACGAGTCGTGCAGGAAATGCAGCAAATCCAGAGGTGTGTGGGCAAGCAGTCAGTAAAGAGAAGGTCTGCCTTAGAAGGAAAACCAGTGCTAAGTAACAGGCATTGCACGCCAAAGCTCCTTAAAGGATTTCAAAACTGACTCTGGTATAATGGTACACTGGTTCTTGTGAATTTCCCTGGAAATTAAGTTCCAATTTAGTTATGATTCTTTTTATTAAGTAGAAGCTGTGAAGTGATTATTCTAAAACAAGCAATATCTGATTGCAACAGAAAACCCCTTGGGCAAGTTGCTCATTTTATAGTGTTCTGGCTATGGGGATATATGTGGATATCCATTGTGTTGATGACGTAAATATTCAGTAAGGCAAACAGAAATACTGTTATATGCCCTAAAGATTACCCCTGCTTTTTCCTTATGAAATTGCTATTTAAGTTTTAAGTTATTTAATTTTTAATTTGAACTGTAAGAAATACATTATATTAATGGATTATAATGGATTATTCCAGTAGTCTTTTTAATAAATCAGATAACTGAACGGTATGATTTTTACCAGTAAGACAACTACACTTAAGTACATGACATTTTTCTATATGTATTTTTGTTCTTGAAATGACTGGTATAATAGCTGGAAATTATTCCCACCTTTCCCATCCTTCCCAGTAGCAACAAAACATAATAGCAAATCTCTCTTAACTGTATTTCCATAAACTTTTAAATCGGGAATACTTACAGTAAAATATCTCTTTTTGTAGAATGGGAGCTGTACTGCAGTGCACTGAAATCCTTTTCTAAGTACATGTCTACTGCTGGAATGGAAAGCGTGAGATCTTATATAAACCAGATGGAGAGAGAGTCCCTATAGGTGACTAATGTACCTTAGGGGCATAGAGAGACTGTTGTGTATTTGGCAAAAATTGCCGTTTTCTAGGAAGTTTAAATGCACACGTGCTCAGCTGCTGTTGAATCTCTGAAGGTTTATATCAGAGTTTGCTGTGAATTTTCTTTCTTCGGGTGTTCCTGCAAGAAGATGCAGCTAACACCAGCTGATCCTGGGGCATCAGTGACCCTCACCCCATGGAGACCTCCCTTGCCTGCTCCTGAGCCTCGGTCTCCCCAAAACCATGTCTTTCACTCCAGAAGGAGGTCCATCGGGTACCTCTGGATTTTCCTTGCTTCCCCCACAGCAGTCCCCATTTCTATCCCACAGTATAAGCTGGCAGAAGATGTGGGTACAGCAGCCTTCACTCCTGGATGATTTTGTAATATTTCTTTGATGCAGTGGAACGGTCTGTTTTAACACGGACATTACAGAGACAAATATCACTCAGCAACATCCTGGATTTTTCATCCTAGACAGGATATGGGGTTTTAAAACAAGCTTCTCGCTTCTCAGGGAAAGTTTTCCTGGTGCTCAGATCCTCTGCTCTCGTCTCCTGCTCAGTCAGGGCGAGCTTATACCGGCTCCTTACGGGCGTCCGATGGTACATCTCTCAGAGCTTCTCTTCTTCATCCCTGCTCTGCAATTAGTTTTTTACAAGCTCTCCAATATGACCGCCATCCTTCGTCTTCCCTACTTTGAGTTTCTTCGGTTAAGAAGTTGCCTGCTGCCCAGCTCCCCTCCCCTCCCTCTGGATGCTTTTGAGGCGCTCTGTGCCAAAGGCTGCTGACGCCCAGCAGAGAGGCTGTTAGAATAAGGCTGAGGCAATTGTTTAGACTGAATTTTTAATACGAGAAAGAGCTAAAGGCAGCATCAGTTTCCCTATCATTCTGTTTTATGTCAGGACACGAGTAGCAGCTATTACTATAGGGATGTAAAAACTCCCATGAGAGCAAGATATTTTTATTTTTTTCACTTTTGCTTCAACAACAATTTAAGGTGACATTTCCATACAATTAAAAGTCCCCGTGCAAAAAGGTATAAATTTGGCATAGTTCTCTGAAACACCGTGCTTAGCTGGAGACTTGCTGCAAAACTTCGAAGAGATTTGTTTCTCCTTTTCCCATTTCCACATTTTAATAAGTGATCATTTACATTAAGATTGTCAGAGGCTTTTGGATAGCTCTTGATATTAACAATAGGTTTTTTGTCCTTGGTGCTCTGACACTAGTTTTCATTCTTCACTAGTTTTCATTCTTCCTGTATTTTATATGCAATAAAGTATTATTCTCATCCAAGTACTTTGTCATTCAAATTCCAAGTAAAATCACGTCCTTGTCAAAATACTTACCCTGTCTAGCTAGCTAGCTATCGTGCTGTTTCTGAAGGGATTATCACCACCCCTAAAGGGAACAACATGTAACAAAACAATCTCAGCTTGCCCTTCCTGCACACATTACTTGGAATCGCTTTGCATTTTTTCCGCCCTCTTCTCATCTGGTCATGGGAAAAGAGACCGGTTCATGATTAAGAGACAATGTAGGTCTTTATACTTTGGAACAAGAAGAGCTTTTTAACATGTATCAACTTCGAAAGTAAGAATGCTATCATAAAATAAAAAATGCCAAAGAAGAGCTTTTTAACGTGTATCAACTTCGAAAGTAAGAATGCTATCATAAAATAAAAAATGCCAATCATACTCAAGATGTTCCTTCTCTTTACCCTTCCTTCTTCAGACAACATTGCTGGATATAGTCTCAAACTGAACTTTTGTTGAATGTACTATGCAGCCTCGTAATCCACAGGAAAACACACAAAAAAATAGAAGGATAAGTGCACTATCTGATATGGTTCGATCTGTGGTGAAGACATGCATAGCCTATATCTTTTTTCTTTGAAACTGCTGCACATAACCTCTAAGATCTAAATTCCTCTAAGTAACTTCTGAGTCTGAGTTCCTTAAAATAGAGCAAGACAGTTTCAGAGGATTACAGACTTTCTAAGAAGGTCATCATCAGCGCCCCTTTACCGTGAAATTTTTCCTCACAGCTTCCAAAAGAGTCAGTCTGGGATCCCTAAATAGAATATAATAGTATGAGAAGGCTATGGGCTTACTAAAATGACCTACACTGAGCTAGCGAACCTAAACCTCAAATCTTCCGTGACGTGTATTACAGCCGTACAGCCTGTAGCGCAGCCTTTTGCTCTCCCTTGTAGTTGTGAGCAGCGAGCATCTCTGAAGAAGTCGGCGTATCATATATGAGTGTTTTATCATTACTGCAGAGTGGGGGAAATGTTTATAGAGTAAATACTCACCCAGTCCAGCTTAAAATGCTGCTAGGTGTAGTACACCCCACCTCTGTGCAGACAAGGGGTCTCCATAGGGTGCCATATGTATTTTTTCTTCATATTTCCTACGCAAGTAGCAGCATTTGGCCTTCGGTTTTGTAATTATGGAAAATTATTGTCCACAGCACTCACAAGAAATTGTTTCACCTGCTGCATCCCATTTTAATGTAACTTTTGCTTTTAGGTTTTCCTGCTCTTGGTTACACTGGTCTGTGTTCTGTCCATTCAAGTGCTCATGTAGGACACACCTATATAAGCAGTTTTAGAAGCAGTACCTCTGTAAGTTAAGTGTGGCAGCTTAAACTGTGTTAAAAGTGAAAGTGAAGATGGAAAGAGAAGAATTCCCTGGTGTGGTCCCCATCTGTAGCATCTTTGTCCAAATTAATCAGCTGAAGGATTAAAACTGAGGAGATTGTGGATTAGAGAAGGAGTAAAAAAAAGATATTTTAGTTCAGGAAGTTAATAAAAAGAAGTAATAAATTCAAATATTTTGTCTGTTATCTTTTAAATTAACAACTTGTGTATTTGCTTCAGTCTAGGATTGTCTTAACCCAAAATAAAATGTTTTTCTTTCAGTTTATTGATCTTGTTATCCTTTGTCTTTTTTTTCCACTTACGTCAAACCTGAAATTATTACTATCGTAATAAAGTGAAAAATCCCAATAGTTCATCATCTTCAAAACATTCCCTCTCATAATTTTTTTCTGTCCAAACTGTTTTCTGAATGTGACCCCAAAGTGCAGTTTTCAGTGAATTAGTGTTTAGTGAGGTGGCAGAGGAATTGCAAAAGATACGACAGAAAAAGTCAAAATACACACAGAAAAAAGTTGAATGTGACATACTCTGGTTCAAGAGTTCTCTGCAGAAGAATTCATTAATAACAGGTGTGTTAAAGGTAATCCCAAGACTGCAAAAGAGGGCTGCAGGTACAACCCATACAGCCCTTCCCCAGAGCTCCCAATTCCCTTTGCTGTTGTTTGCAGTGAGCAAAACACATGGCAACTGGGAATAATCTAGCCAAAGCAAGCAATATGTTAATAGGGCCTGTTAATTCACATTTCAGAAGAAGAATTAGAAACTTAAGATATTTTAAGCTGGTAAAAAAGGAAGGGAGAGGGAGAAGTAAGGTGTTGTACCGCACGGCACTGGCAGAACAAAATGAATGAAGAGTTTATACTGAAATACAAGCCCCCAGGTAGTCCAGCCTGTGAAAAGCATCAAATGGCCTTCAACCATCTGGATGTGGCCCATGCAAAGGTGCCTTTTTATACTGGGCAATTTTTTAGTGGCACAAAGTAGGCAGAGGTGGCTGAACTCCCCTGGGCAAGGAGCAGGAGAGCACATGGCAGGTTAAAGCAGGCCTCCCCATCGCCGTCTTCTGCTGGTTCGAGGCAGAAGCACTGACCTGCAGCCAGACCACTGATCCCAGGCTGGGCAGATATCACTCACTCCCTGCAATTTCCACCAAAGGAAGCAGAAATGGCCAATATAATTGCCCACGATTTCTTCCTCGCTCAGCTGGCGTGGAGCCTGTGAGACTAGAGGGGGTGTTCTGGTCCAGGGCTGCTCCATGGGCATCAAACATCACTTTCAAACCCTGTAGAAACACATTTTCTTCCTGGCTGACCTGGCAACGTTGCACTGCTGGTAGCCTTCCTCGAATGAGGTATTGATTTCTGCTAATTTGTCACGACGAGGAACAAGAATCACTTTTCTGCCCATAACGATATTAGAAAGGCCAGCTGCTCTGGAATGTCCTGCACCACCGAACAGGAGCATCCTCCTCTCGTACTCACACGACAGCAGCTGCAGGGCAGCACCCAGCCGCACTTGGGCGGCCTGGCCGTGGGGAAGGGGCACAGTGCAGTAACCACTGGGAAGGCAGAACTGGAGCTTTGCCCGTGAAACCTTTGACAAATATGATGGGGGTGTGTGTGTGTGTGTGTGTGTGTTTATATTTGATTTACTCCCTTTTTAAAAATCTAACCTTTAATTCCTCTGAGGGAATGTACCTACCTTCATAGATGACTATTTTGATGATAACTTATTTTCATAAGCAGTGCAGTGCAGCACATGGAGAGAGAGACAGTTGTTCAGAGGCTAGACCATCGTACCCTAAATCAACCCACATTTAAAATATTTTTCAGTTACAGAATGAAAAATTATGTTTATAAAAGCAGACTGAGGTTTGTTTACCAGCGCTTGTAAGACTGTGTCTGGAGTCTGGTGAGTAGATAAAGACGTCGGAGTGTTTTCAGCTGGAAAAAGTGTTTTGGCTCCATTCTGCTCCCCTGGTTTGTTTGGGAAGTCTGGCTAATAGGTCGGGATGACTAGGGTGCTAATTTTCAGACAATAATATCTAAATAATTTCCTCATGCGGCTTAAACATGAGAGTTCACGCTGGCCTGTGCACACAATGGTTCTTCAGTGTCGTGGCCACATAGCTTGTGTCTCTGTGTGCACAGCAGAGAATCTGGAAAATGTATCCTATATATGTTGTCAGTGTGCTGGGTCCTTTCCTAGCATCCGGACACAACATTTCTTAGGATATTGTATTATCTTGCTGAATGTAAGCCCCCCCACAGGTTGCCTATTACTGTATTGACAGTATATGCAAATACTGTAAAGATAAAAGAAGCCATAGAAATATTTCTGAAAGTAATTCCAGGAGTTGCTAATTCATTTATAAAGAATGTGACTAGTTAACCAAGATTTTACAGGAAGGCAGTAGAGTACACTGAAAATAGCAGGGTCTGAATATTGCACCTGCAATGACTGTTTTCAAAGGTTTTTTGAAACAAATGAAAAAACAAATGTTAGGGCTGCGGGCAGAGCTGAAATAATCCAGCCAGAAGGTGGCATTGCACAAGCCCTTAGGCACTGGGAAGTTAATAAAAAGATCAACTATTGCAAGGAAGGCAGCCAAGAACAACAACAAAACCAACCAACCCATCAACCAAAAAACCCCCCAAATTTCCATGATTACGCATGGTGTTTCCTTTACTTTGTTCTTGTTTTGAAGGAATTCTGATTCTTGTAACACATGGAGAATTTTGGTAATTCTTCTGCAATGTTTTCTTGCTACAGAAAATATGTGGACTTGTATCTCTAGCATCACTGTGCCCGGAAAAGAGGAAGCAAAGGGAGAAGCCGGGACTCCTCAGCGTTTGTTAAGTGTGAGAGAAACACATAAACTTCTGCAGGCAATAGGTGCCGTATATTCTCCAATAATGTCAGTACTTAACCCTGAGAAAACCATGCTAAAGGTGAACAAGAATAAAATTGACTAGCTATCTAAGAAAATTACTTCTCTCATAGGGATGGTCATTTTGGTGATGTAATGCAGCGCGTCACAGACGGTATAATTACAGTCAAGAGAGAGAAATCAGACAGGAAGGCGAGGTGCTACACACAACTGCATCACAAGATGCGTAGAGTTTGCAGGAGAGAGCCCCAAGGTGCCAGCACGATTTGATGGAGCTCGCTGTGCTGTGGGGCATACCATGGCGCTGAGGAAAAGTCAGTTTTGACCGTGGAGCAGACAGAAACTTGGTGGGAGAATGGATTGCTGGAGATGACAGATGGAAGAAGTCACAGACGTATTTCCCTCCGTTTTGGACAGGACGGTTCCACCCGTGTACGTGTGCGTAGCCCGGGGGCAAAGCCCACGCCTTGCATTTCTAGGCCCTAAATTGTTAACTATATCTTGCATTTCTAGGCCCTAAAATCTTAACAAAGTCAAAAGCAATGTTAAAATCTTAACAAAGTCACCGGCTGTGAGCTCCAAAGGCTGGATGAAGTCATGGTTTGGCAGCATGAAGTATTTGCCAAAATATTGCAACACAGCCAGTCCTGGGGAAGAAACCCAGATAAAACAAAATTGCTTAAACATTAAAGAACAAGATCTCTGGGGGAAGGTTTTTTTGGGAAAAAGATATTCTTGAGCACACAATTCCTTCTTTGGGTCAAATCTTGCCTCTCCTGAGTTATTTAAAATGTATCTTTATATCTTCAGAAGTATCTTTAAACCGTCATGATTACAGTGTTACATCAGGTCTAGAGACAAATGCGACAGCGGCGAGTGCTGTGACTGTCCCTTCTGTCACCTGGCATCTGAACTGAGGGACGAGGGGACAAAATCTGTCCCTTAGCTCTGCTGATGTCGGGTACCTGCAGCGTCGGTGCCCTTCGGTCACGCGCAGGCGCTGACATTGAGGTGTCTGAGGGCAGGGCCCCGAGCGCGGCACGGGGCGCAGATGTCCCTCGCTGCCTGGTATGAAAATGCTGATGTGGGCTGGTGGCACGGGCCAGCTGCCCCCCTCCCGGCCGGCCTCGCCTGCGAGCGGCTGCGGCTACAGCCTCTGCTTGCGGGCACGGAGCAGGAGCAATCGGAGCCAAACCCGTATCTGCCTGTTTTCCTCTCCCCTCCCGCTTCAGAAGGCTCCCTTCCCCGGCCTCTCCATCTTGCTCCGGTCTGCACCCCAGAGCACTACCACATTCATTCTTCTGTGTGTTTAAAAATCCTTTCTCTCATTAAAATCCACAGCTGCTCTGAGTGCTCTTTTTCTCCACCCTGCATTTTGGTGGAAATGTGTGATTAAAAATGCAAGTGAAATACTCCTCCTTTCTTACCAGAAAAACTGGAATGGTCTTGGTTTATATATAGCTAAAAAGACTCATGGCTGGCTGTCTCTTGAGAAAGTGCACATCCTTTTCTGTGCCAGTTTTCTCTGTAATGCTTCATCGATGCTTTGTTGCTGCTGCAGCCATGAAGACTGACACGCAACCAATCCAGTGGGAAGACGATTTGATTAGGTTACGTAAATGGAAGAATAAATAAATAATTTTAATATATTACAGTTACAGCTGTATATGCCCTTTTGTCAGGAGTTTCTTGGAACAGTTACTTTCATTTACTTAATTTTCACTAAAGCTGATTAAAATGTTGTGGGGTTTTTTTGCCAAAAAAATCATTATAACTGAAAATTGGATGCTAACTATTGAGCATTAATTTACCTGAACTTATCTGACTTCTTTGACGTATTTCCATTTTGAATAAAAAAACTAATGCCTCTAAACCAAAACCTTTAATTTAAATCTTGAATAATATATTTTGGAAATGCTACTGCAGTGTGTCCAGAGAATTGCCATTTGGATGTTTTATGTTATTGCTCAATTCCTTCACCTCCAGAATATGCCTGCCTTCAGAACCATAGTTATAGCAGTGACTTCATGCTAAATACTTAAGTGCTCTGCAGTATGAAAGTATAACATAAAAATCAGCACAGAGCTTGCAATAAATCACTCTATTTCTCAAAAAGTTTTCAGCTGGTATTTTTGCAACCCAAGGAATTAACTTTTTTTTTTTACCCCTGTCTTAATAACAGATGTTGTCGACTTTTTTCTTTAAAGCTGCCTTTGCCTGTGGACTCCACAAGAGGGTAGGAAATCCTTTCTCACAGTTTCAGCTGTGACAGAAAAGATAAAAAAAAAAAATACTGAACTTAACTCTTCTGACCACAAACCATTTAAGAATAAAAATATAGCAATTGTTTGAATAAAAATATAGCAATTGTTTGAATAAAAATCACTGGCTTTGAAGACAGCTCTGAACGTTGCTGTTAGAGGCATTGCAAGAGGGAGGCTGAGTGTGGATTAGCTGGCTGGGATGCTCTTAAGTGTGTCTTGCTGTCCCGCACGTTCAAACCAGGACGTACCAGAGAGGAAGAGGACCATGGGGGTGCTCTCAGACTGAGGTGCCCACCTAGATGTGGGAGCTTGAATTCCCTCCTAAATCCAGGATTGGAAATATATCCTCTGAGGGCAACATCAGCTCTTGCTGGAATCATTCACAGTGAAAAAGATACAAGAAGTCCTAACCGTTCTGGCTGCTGCCCTGAGGAGAAGAACGTGGTCTGGATTTGATATAGACCAGAATTCATACTAAAGCAGTTCACTGTGTAGTTTTGAAAAATAGATTAGTGGGTGAGCATGTGTTTCAGAAAAAATAATACAAAACAACTTACCACGATATTTAAGGAGAGGAAGAAATTAAGAGATCTTGCATCTGAACATAAATGGTGTACCCCGTTGAACTGAATGTGGTTAATATGCTATCGCAAAACCCACAGACAGGTTCTCCTCTGCACCAGCAGGTGTGGTCCACAAAAAATCCCTGTTACTCTCATGCCCTAGGTCTTGTGCAAAGCAGTGCATTGTTTAGCGCCAAGTTTAGCACCAACATCAAGTTTAACAGCAGGTGGAACAGTACGGCATGCCACAAAGTCGTTCAGGAACCAAATCCCACCGTCTGACAGATCTGCAAGTCCCCTTGGCCAGAAGAACTACTGAAGAAGATCTAGCTGCAGGCTGCAAGTTGGGTAGCAAGACTGACCAAGTAGATACTCCTTTAACATCCAAGGGCACACACTGGACACACACAAGGACATGACACACTGAAGCCTCACAGATACCTCAAAATTGTTCCCTGAAGATTTGCAGTCTGGAAGAAATGTTGTCTTTGTAGGAGATGTAATGTATTTGGCTGACTCTGAATGATTTATGCTATATGTTAATGAAGTAATTTAATCATTACTTAAAATGTCTCCAGCTGTATCATGTGTCACCAGCTAGATATTTAATACGTAGAAGAATTTTCAGAAATGCCTAAATGTGTACTTAGAGATTTAATTAGGCACCTAACATTAACATTACACATTCTTGTGTAACTAACAGAAGGGATTAAAACTCACTCTACAGAAGAGTTGAGCACCGTGCAAATACTGCTGGCAGCAAACATTTTGAAGCCACTGAAAAAGGATCTGTAGTTGCCTCCAAGTTAGTGTTATATCTAATTTTTTATGGCCCATCCTCTGACTCATGGTTTCACTGCTGGAAGGATGTCAGGGATCTGTAGTTGCCTCCAAGTTAGGGTTATATCTAATTTTTTACGGCCCATCCTCTGACTCATGGTTTCACTGCTGGAAGGATGTCAGGGACATTTAGCATTTGTTAGCTTTCAATAAAAACCCCTCATGGACTAGTTTTAACGCAAAGACAGATCTGATGGCACGCAAGTTTCTCTGAAGAAGCCACGTTGAGCCGCATGCAGACGTGACCTGGCACAGCTGGCTGCGACAGCGTCTCTGCCGTGTCCCCCATCACCTGGCATGGAGCTCCCCTCTCCCTGCCAGCACCAGCACGCCGTGCACTCTCCATATCACCCCCAAACACTGTGTATTTCCTGTGGCTCAGCTCCAAAAGGAGAAGCAGAAAGTTCCTGATAGCATCCCAGGAGGTACCCTGGCCAGTAAGGTGTCGTGTGAAATGTGTGCAAAGGTTGCCCTCTGCTTCACCAGCCCTTCCAGAGAGGTGGCCCCAGGAAAGCACTGCAGGAGCAAAATCAGATTAAGATGAGTCTAGACAAACCTGAGGCGACAGCACAGGCTCTGTAAGTCAGGGCTGGGCTGCGTTAGAGATCCAGCTCTCCAGAGCTGGGCCGTTGGCTGCAAGCAACCTGCTGCTCAGTTTTCTTGCTCTCCCCAAGCACTGCTCCCGCTGCCCTCGTGTTTAATCCAGGGGTCTCCCTGGGCATGCATTGAGCAATGATATGGGATGATGTATTATCCAATTTCTAGGTGCCTAAAGTCTTTATTGCATCCATTTTATTGTTCCCTGCTTTATTGTTCCCTGCTCTGGCTGTTCAGCTAGCGGCAAGTGTGTACAGGGAGGGTACTTGCATCAACTCGAAGACCTTGGGTTTTACGTTTCTTAGTACAAAAGGTGAGAGCCTTACACACCACCCCAGACAAGTCTGTCACCTTCCAGTTCCTTGCTGTCTCAAGTGTTTCAGGGTTGGGGTGAAACTGGGATTCTCCAGATCCAAAATAGAATGTGTTCGTGTTATCACAGATCCATTAAAAAGTTTTCAGCAAAGAAAATGAGCAGCTATCACTGGTGTGCCATACTAATATAGATGCGATAAGCCAAGAAGTGAATAAACACGTGAGTGGCTTTTTGGTAGTCAGACGTTAATAAGGGTAGAGTATACGCTGTATGCGTACTGCAAAAGGTAAGTTAGAGGTACAATTCACAATGAAAAGACTGCAGTAGCTGCATTCAGTAACGACAACTCAGCCAACCTTATTTTAAGCATGAAACTGCTGTGAGCTCTGGCAGTGACTCTTACTGACTTCAGAGGGAGCTCAGCATGGCAAGGACCTCCATTAGAGGCTCCAGTTCAGCGTGAAAGTGTGGTGGGGTGAATATGATGGGATGGGCTGTCAGCAAGCATATTTTATAACATCTGGAGCCTGACGTCTAAACAAAGAAAGGACAAGCACGTACCTGAGTGTGAACTGTACTCTTGTTCCCGAGTACTCCTCCCCAAGTACAAAGCACACGGAGGGTAAGGGCTGAAAACCCAATTCTCTTGTTTTCAGGGGAAAAGATTGACTTCAAGCCAAAATTACACTCAAATTCTATTTGCTTGGGAGTAACAGCAGACTCTATACATCTGCTAATGCCCCAGTCACAAAAGAGTGACAAAAACTGTCACCCTATTAGCCTGGGACATATTCAGTTTAGGAGATTATTGATGGCGAACTCAAAGATTAGCTGCACTCATACAAGATTAGGTGAAATATTGCGTTTATGGACTGTATGTAAATACTTTCTGAAATAAAGAACCCCCAATGCATTAAGAGATTCTAGAAAGACTTAAACTTCTGAAACACTATCAAGGCATTAAAAGTGGACACAAGTGGTAAATAAATATAATATAAAATTAGTCTGATTTTATTAAAGAAATATTTGATGAGATAATCCTGCAGGACTGACTCATAAAATTCATATTGTGCATTTCAAGCTTTTACTGAACCATGAATATCCAGTAATCCACTGTTTCTTATTCATTCCTAGAGCTGCTGTCAGTAGTAGAATCTATTACAGTGACTGATCTTCAGATAAAAATTTTATTGTAAAAAAATGTGGGTTAAATATTTTGCCTTTTAAGATATATTTAAATGTTTTCCAAAACCATGGATAGAAAAAGCCATATATTAATGGATTTCAGAAAGAATTTAAATACCCAAGCCAGTTTAGAGCATCAAACAACAGTAAAGGAGTAGAGAAATTTAAAAATGGATTAATTAAGATTGAAAAAAACCAAGTAAACCAGCATATTAAGAAACCCAGCATAACTATAGACAAAGTCTTGGCAGCTTTCCTATCTTTATTCTTAGAAAGCTCATTTTTCTTATCACTTTTTGTGTGCCTGTGTGCCTGGCTCAACTCACATGTGTGCCTTTGGGAGACTGTAAGAATTTTAACGTAAATTCCTATCATAATGCAAGCAGGAGCAAATGAACCAACTGTAAATAAAACAGCCCCCCGCAGTTTGTTGAACACCATAGGGCCCAAGCTTGAGCGTGTAACCAACGTTTCACAGCCCTCAATTCCAGAAGCTTAATCTTCTGAGAAAACCGCACCAAAAGCAAAAGCAGCGGGCAGTGACCAGCGCACAGCTACGTTTGTTTTACGGCCGCGACAGTCATGGTGCTGGCGTCGTGCAGAGGGTGGCAGATTGCATGAAGCTGATCCACGGCAATGGAACAAAGGTGGAAAATGGAAACTAAGCAGAGCATCGGGTCGAAACTGTAATGAACTTTGCAGAATGGTTCCCAAACTACCAGCGGTTCTCCGCAGACCTCACCGTGCTGTAGGGCATAACGGCAAAGCCCAGAAGGAAATCCGTGACGGCCATGGGTAGGATCAGGAAAATGGTGGGAGAATGAAGCTGCTTGAAATACAAAATGGAAATGATTATGGTCGCATTCCCTAAGATGGTGAGAATGAAGGCTGATGTTATGAATAGATACATTACCCCTCGTACTCCTGGTGACCTACAGCTCTCAGGACAGGATGTATTTCCAAACTCAGAGCAATCAGTCAAATCCCTTAAGATATCTGGAGAAAGCATAATCAATCCTTTATTAGATTTTTCTGTTGGAGATGCAGTTCCACAGGCAGATTTAATTTTCACGTTTCCAAAAGACTCCAAAGCCTAATGTGAGAATACAAGATAAAGTAAGTCAAGAGCATGAATTAAATTACTGAGTGAAATGCAGTAATTCAAAGGCAAACTTTCTCTTGGCTTAAAAAGGGGCCAACTGCAACCCATTATTTTTCTGAAATGGTACATGAAATCTGATAACTGGAAGCTATTATAAAGTTAATTGCAAATAATATTTAAAACAAAGCAGTTGAAAATAACCTTAATTGCCTCTTAAATTAACTAAATTACATGATACCATCAATTTTATTTTGTGCATTCTATTGTACCTGGAGCATTTTGTAAAATACGGTTCTTGTATTTTATATGTATCATAATATTAGTAATTTTAAAGTGGTAGAAGAAAAGGATGCATAGACAAAGAAATCCCTCAAGATCACTTCAGTATGTAAATACTGTATAGGATTTATTCGTCTCTTCAATCTTAGAATGTTGATCTTTTTTCTATAGGAGAAATGTTATGTGAGCTCACATACCTCAGCTTTCTTGGAGATTTCAGTTAATGGCTATTCACCTAAATGCTCATCTTAAGAGTCACAGATCAACTGCCAAAATCCCCCTTTCCAAATTATTTATGATGCTAAACTCACCTGCTGTGGATTTTGAAGTACTAGCAATGAACACATCTGACGGAAATGAGTTGTAAAATAGGTATGTTAAGAAATATTGTTTTATTTCCCTACATATACACTTGTTTTCTATCATTATAATTCCACTAACTGAAATGGATTGGAGATAGGTTGAGTCTTGCCTCCTGTAACAGACTGTGGTCCAGCTGCAGTAGTTATAAATGAATACACTTGTGAATATTTTCAAGGGTCAGAAAATTGCCTTCATTTATCTGGGGAGAATCAGACCCATTTCTGCCACCTCTTTTCCTGATAACTTGTTTAGGAATAAGAGCATATTTAGGAATAGAAGCAGAAAGAGATACTCTTCTCCACAGCAATTTAAAGGAACTTGGGAAGCAGCTTCGTCCATTGACTTTTTCTGATAGGTATCACCCTGAAATGAAGAAAATACAGAAACAGAGCATCAAAGCATTAAAAAGAATGCTTGGAAGTCAGTTTTATAGGCTAACCCTACTTGCATCTGTTTTAGTAATACCACCAATAGATTCTTTAAGTAGACATTTTCCTGTTTTGTTATTGTCCTGCAAAACTGCAATATTTGTAAAAGGCAGACCCACTTTGTAACTTGGCTCAGATTAATGAAAGGTGGGAATTTATTTTTCTTTTATGACATTACATTTAAGTCCCAGGAGATTTTGAGTTAAAAAAAATATGTAATTTAGGGGTTTACATCAACAGGAGATAAACAAAGCCAAGTTTCTGTATTCCCAAGACTATTATTTTTGTTTGCTCTATTAATTCATTTAGCCTCATGTATAGGTGAGCTATTTTGGAGACTTGAGGTAGATGATAAAAGTCATATCAAAAAGAGTCTTTGAAAGGAGAGGCTAAAGGTAAAGGTGAAGAAAAGATGCTATGTTTTTTAATATATTTTAGTAGCCAATACATTCTATCTTTCACATTTTTTATTAATTACCATTTCTAATGAAACTTAGAAATGAAATATTTAATAACCTTGAAGAAGATTACCATCTTGTAATTTAATGGGCTGAAACAGCACTTTCTGTCATGCTGGCTGTATATGCAGCTTTCACATAATGTACAGAAAAACTTCCCCATACATTACAGAAACAGATAAAAAGAAGTGTTAATTTAGGTCAATCTATCATTGCTATTGGACAATCTATTATTTATAAAAAAAATTAAAAATAGGAAAGGTAGTATTTATTTTCTTACAAGAAAAGACAAAATTAATTCACTATTAATGTGGATAAATGGAGTCCTCTGAGGTCAGAGGTGGATGTTCAGTCCTAATGCTGACTCTTATGCAGGTGTACTGAAGATGCATTACAAGTCCAAGGGTAAATGACTGTTATTCAGCAGAGACTGGATTTTTACTGAATGCGATATACAGGATGTCATAAGAACAGGGCAGAAAATAAACATGGGTTTTAAAATGAATTAAGGGAAAAGCAAGAACATTTAAAGGAGTCTACCTTTATGGCAGCTACTTTACAGACAAACAAGGAAATTTTCTGTTGGAAATAAAATGCAAATCTCTGGGATTATCTACATCAGAATAATTTACAGACTCCAAAAATAGTAAAATTTTGTTATTGTGTACAGCAGAAATATGTTATCTTTGAGATCTGTCAGTATTTTTGAGGCAGGCGTATCTAGTAACTTTATTTTTAAGTAATCAAGTGAGAGATATGCAAGCTTCATACAGATGATCCTTTATTAAAAGAAGTTACTAAAACATAAATCTGTGCAGAAATCCGTGCAGATACGATTATATTAGATTTAAAAAATAAATAAATCTGTGGGTAGAGGCTACACTTCAAAAAGCATTACCTTCGGAAAGCAGTGTCCCATGCGCCTCACCGTTGGTCCTCCTTCAGCATGGGACAGAAGACAGTGATGGGGGGGAACAGTTTGACACCTCACCTCTTAGAAATGAAATGGCTAAAACCTGCTAACAAATGTACAGGAAATGAAACCTTTGTAAAAGAAACTATTTAACCGGGTTAAAGCAAGAGTACAGAAAGGATCTTAGAAATGGCACATGGCAGTCCGATGAAGTTCCCACTGACTGGAAAAGGGGGAACATAACCCCCATTTTTAAAAAGGGGGAAAAGGAAGACCCAGAGAACTCCAGGCCAGTCAGTCTCACCTCTGTGCCCAGCAAGATCATGGAGCAGATCCTCCTGGAAACTATGCTAAGGCACATGGAAAATAAGGAGGTGATTGGTGACAGCCAACATGGCTTCACTAAGGGCAAATCATGCCTGACAAATTTGGTGGCCTTCTACGATGGGGTTAGAGTGTTGGTGAATAAGGGAAGAGCAACTGATGTCACCTACCTGGACTTGTGCAATGCATTTGACACTGTCCCGCGTGACATCCTGTCTCTAAATTGGAGAGACATGGATTTCATGGATGGTCCACTCATTGGATAAGGAATTGGGTGGATGGTCGCACTCAAAGAGTTGTGCTCAACGGCTCAATGTCCAAGTGGAGACCAGTGACGAGTGGTGTTCCTCAGGGGTTGGTATTGGGACCGGCGCTGTTTAACATCTTTGTCAGTGACATGGACAGTGGGATTGAGTGCACCCTCAGCAAGTTTGCCAACAACACCAAGCTGTGTGGTGCAGTCAACACTCTGGAGGGAAGGGATGCCATCCAGAGGGACCTTGACAGGCTTGAGAGGTGGTCCTGGGAGAACCTCATGAAGTTCAACAAGGCCAAGTGCAAGGTGCTGCGCATGGGTCGGGGCAATCCCAAGCACAAATACAGGCTGGGCAGAGAATGGATTGAGAGCAGCCCTGAGGAGAAGGACCTGGGGGTGTTGGTTGATGCAAAGCTCAACATGACCCAGCAATGTGTCCTTGCAGCCCAGAAAGCCAACTGTATCCTGGGCTGCATCAAAAGAAGCATGACCAGCAGGTTGAGGGAGGTGATTCTCCCCCTCTACTCTGCTCTCATGAGACCCCACCTGGAGTACCACATTCAGCTCTGGGGCTCCCAACATAAGAAGGACATGGACCTGTTGGAGTGGGTCCAGAGGAGGGCCACAAAAATGATCAGAGGGCTGGAGCACCTCTCCTATGAAGACAGGCTGAGAGAGTTGGGGTTGTTCGGCCTGGAGAAGAGAAGGCTCTGGGGAGACCTTATAGCAGCCTTCCAGTACCTGAAGGGGGCCTATAGGAAAGCTGGAGAGGGACTTTTTACAAGGGCATGTACTGATAGGACAATGGGTAATGGCTTTAAAGTGAAAGAGGGTAGATTTAGATTAGATATTGGGAATAAATTCTTCACTATGAGGGTGGTGAGGCACTGGAACAGGTTGCCCAGAGAAGTTGTGGATGTTCCATCCCTGGAAGTGTTCAAGGTCAGGTTGGATGGGGCTTTGAGCAACCTGGTCTAGTGGAAGATGTCCCTGCCCATGGCAGGGGGGTTGGAATTAGATGATCTTTAAAGTCCCTTCCAATCCAAACAATTTTATGATTCTATGATAAATTGTCTTTGAGTATTAGTCATATGACGCACTGCTTTACTGCAAAGGCAGCGTGGAGAGAAAATTGTTGTAGTCATTATTTTCACTGGTAAAACAGTTTAGTTTTATTACAGCCTATGAGTTCCCTTCATGTTGCACCTCATTATTTCCATGTTGTTCTTAATTATTGATTGGAGAGAACTATTTGGTTACGTATTACTAACTGCTCTTATTCCTCTGGGCTGGCTTCAGTAAAGCAGAAATCACAGCAATACAGAGCAAAAGACAAGCTCAAATTTTCTCAAAGAATTGTTTTCTCCTGTTTGTAACTGAGAAAGTCCAAAGAGCATAGGATGCACTCTATTTTCAGTGGTCTCTCTTTAGCTGACAGATATCTTTTAATGAGTATGCTGTGAGTACTCAGTGTTTAAGGAGACTGACTTTTCCTATGCCTATGAAAAATAAGTTCAGGCATCTAGGAATGGATTGTGGAGTTCCCACTGCCTAAGTTGTCTGTGGATCTGATCTCTTAGGAAATGAATTTGTTTTACGAAAGCCATAGCATAGTCATCACAAAGAATCATTTTCAATTACCCATGCAGTTGGTGGAACTTAAAGTGGCAGCATGAAGGTGAAAAGATCTTATTAAAAAACCTACAAAGAAGGAAATATTATAGGAATTAAATTACATCGAATCACAGAATGGTTGAGGTTGGAAGGGTACACTTTACCCCATCATCCAGATCATTAATGAAGATGTTAAACAGGGTTGGACCCAGTATTGACTCCGGGGTACACCACTAGTAGCTGGCCTCCAACTAGACTCCGTGCCAATGATCACCACCCTCTGGGCCTGGCCATTCAGCCAGTTTTCAGTGCACTTCACTGTCTGCTCATCCAGCCTATTCATTACCTTCTCTATGAAGATCTTATGCAAGACAGTGTTGAAAGCCCTACTGAAGTCTAGGTAGACAATAACCACTGCTTTCCCCTCGTCTACCAGGCCAGTCATTTCATCACAGAAGTTTATCAAATTTAGGCTATGTCTGATGGAAACAGACTAGTCAAAAAAGTGCTTACAGGTAAGCATAGTCTTTTTCTGAATTAGGTCTTTAGATGCAGTAGTATGGAAGTACCGTTGTAGATAACTAAAAGATGATCAGAAAAACTACAGAAGTAAAAGCCTTTTGTGGAACACTAAGTATCTTATGTTTGACTGTATCTAGTATTTTCTTCCTTTTGAATGGGTATTAATGCATTGTAGAGGACAGAGAGTGCACAATGTGCACAACCTGGATGAGTTAATGATTTAAGGAAAGCCATACACTTTGCAATATTTACACAGTTTGAACACTCAGTTTTTCTGTTTGAACACTGCACTAATGTATGTTTTTATCTAGCTGTTTAAAATACTTGTTTTGGAGTGAGGCTTCCTTGTGAACCTTCTGGAAAGGTCCTGCCTGGACAGTCAGTGCTCCTCTTCTCCCCCTGTCCTGCTGCCTCTGGTGACTGGGGGGCAGACCGTGAGGCTCTGCCGCAGGTGGGACCACCATGCATGAGGCCATAACAGGTAGCAGCCCACAGGCTGCAGCACTGTGTTACAACCACCAAAACACAAGCTACAGGCACTAAGGCAGAGGGGACAGGTGGCAGTCCCTGACTCCGAAACTTACTGTCAGTTTTGTACAAAGCATGCGAGGAAGGTGATGTTGCAAACTGTGCTCACTGGTGGCAAAATGAACAGAGGTAGGTTTACTGGTAAAACAAATCTTTTCATCATGCTGGAGTAATTGCTTTGCACAAGTTTTCAGGGAAGTTAAAACATATGAAATCACCCACTGGAGACTGATTTGTTTTTAAAAAGGTAGCCATCTGGGAAGTGTTTAATAAGGTGACTAATTAAATGTGTTGATAAGGAATTTAACAATACCCTTTGCACTTCATTTACACAACGACACTTTGAGATTGCAGTCAGGTACATTCTGCTTCACCAGACCTAACTGATCGGACAACAGCATGAGGCATTTTTCTTATGTTCTGCCAATTCATCAAAATCTTGGGTTCAAATAGGGACCCTGTGGCCTCATTAACACATCTCATTTGCACATCCCCTTCACAGTGAGAAATAGCTTTGTGCTGCCTGTGATTAGAGCTGATGAGAGAAAGTAACGCGGGACTTCATTAAAGTTGCTTTGCCAGAGAAGGCACTCTGTAAACAGAAGGCAAGGAGGCTCTTTGGGAAAGTGCCACCTTTAGGTAATAGGACACCAGAGGAAAGAGTTATTTCTGAAACTTTCTGAGCTGGGCCATGCACAAAACTGACTTACACTTGTAGGTTATTAAGAACAAGGAGAAACACCTTCTAGGTGTGCATGAAGGTCACCAGCAGTCTGTGTGTGGAAGCCCCTTGTCAATTGTGCAGAGAATAAACACTGGTGGCGTCTTGGCTAGACTAGCTTGCAGGAGAGTTAGTGGTCTATACACTGAAAATTTCTTCTACTATTTCCATTTACACTAAATAGGCTGTAGTGATCTTGTGCGGTCATGATGTCGGGATGCCCTCTCTACTGCTTTTGGCTGGGATAGAGTTAATTTTCTTCACAGTAGCTAGTATGGGGCTGTGTTTTGGATTTCTGCTGGAAACAGTGTTGATAACACGGGGATGTTTTCGTTACTGCTGAGCAGTGCTTGCACAGAGTCAAGGCCTTTTCTGCTTCTCACCCCACCCCACCAGCGAGTAGGCTGGGGGGGCACAAGAAGCTGGGAGGGGACACAGCCGGGACAGCTGACCCACACTGGCCAAAGGGCTATTCCATACCATATGGCATCGTGCTCAGCAATAAAACCTTGGGGGAAGATGGAGGAAGGGTGACATTCAGAGTTATGGCGTTCATCTTCCCAAATAACCCTTAGGCGAGATGGAGCCCTGCTTTCCTGGAAGCGGCAGAAGAACTGCCTGCTGATGGGAAATAGTGAACGAATTCCTTATTTTGCTTTGCTTGCGCACACAGTTTTTGCTTTACCTATTAAACTGTCTTTATCTGAACCCAAGAGTTTTCTCACTTTTACACTTCTGATTGTGTCCCCCATCCCACCGGGGGGAAGTGAGCGAGTGGCTGTGTGGGGCTTAGCTGCTGGCTGGTGTTAAACCACGAGACCCTCCAAACTTCTGCACAGCATGCGTGGGATGGCTGAGACTCCCCTAACCCAAGGTCTCCCCTATCTGCCCTCCCTGGCAGGTAATCTCCTCAGGATGACCTACTGCCTGCTGACAATTTTCGACCTGCTTCCCTCCTGATGTGCTCCAGGACAGGACATCAGGGAACTGCGTGTTTCTCTGGGACTCCACAATCCACCATCCTACACCCTCTCCCAGCTGCAGCTATTCAGGCAAACCTTCAGTAGTAGCTCCATGGATCACTGCCTAGATCCAAAATGTCATTTCAGGTCTCTTGCTAGTCAAGCAAGTTAGAGAAGACATCTAACTGCTAGTTCCAGAAAACTGGCCTTTGATGCAAGCATTTTTGGAGTCCCAGAATCATCCCAGTTTTTCCATAGTGTGGGATTCACCTATGCTGAGTAATCCTCATCTCAACTACCTAAATATTATATCTAAAGTCATTAAAAAATCTATTCTAGTGACTGGAAGATCCCTCTTGGTAGTAAGAGAAAGAGCATCTTCAGGAACAATTAATCTCACCTAAAAATGGATAAGCTGGTGAGATAAAACAGCCTGAAGGTGACTGGCTTTCTACAGTGAGTATAGAGAGCTACAAATGACTAGAGCAGATGTAGTGCCTAACTTCTAGATGTCTAAATTTAGGTTAGGTGGCTATCAGCCTTCAGGAGTATGGGTCTGGTTTTTATGGTTTTAAGTAGATTAGCTTTGCACTAGGGTCTAGGCGCAGGTTGCAGAGGCCTGTGCTCTATTTGAACTAGAGGCCATCCTGCAAGCAAGCTGGGATCATATTCGTTCACAGACTCCTCCTGCAACCAGAAAAAAATACCAGAAAGATGCCAGAACACGTTATGAAGAGAGACTGACCACTTATGAACTCTGGTAGAGCTGAAGTTCTCTGGAAAAACAGTAATGTTTCCAGATTTTCAGGGAGGGAGATAGGCAGCGGATGAGGGGAAAGAAACACCTCCATTGACTTTTTGAAGGGACTATGTTAGTATGTGCTGAACTTACTAAATATACTTAAAAAGCCTCAGATGGGCAACATTCCTCATAGGGAAAGATCACTTTCCTTCAATCTATAACACCACCAGAAGAAAGGAGGTATCCCCTGGAAGCACTTCTGAAACTGCTAATTCAAGAGAGATCAAGATGTCCAAGTGATCACGCAGTTCATTTCAGAAGGTAACACTGAGCATGAGAAAATGAACTACCTCAGGCCAGCCTCACTGGGGATGAAGAAGAGAAGTAACCATTCATTTATCGGAAAGATAGATTTTTTTTATCTTAACTTACTTTATTTCTGTGAGATAAAGTATTAAAGTAGTCATATTGTCACTAACAAGGATTAGTGCTCATTTGGTGTGTATTTCATTGTTCCTTTTTATGTCATTTTGGAGAGTGCAAACTTACAAGGTGGCAATGAAACAGTAAAAGAGACAATCTCAGATCCTGGTTTTGCTCTGCTGAAATGTAGCATCATTCAACTTCTGTGCTCTACAGTGTAGAGTGCTTCAGTGCTCTACAGGGCACAGAAAAGAAAGACAAGATACGACGTGCACTTATCTCAGCCACGTGAATGGAGGACATCATTTACTCTTGAGCACAGCTCTTACTTCAGTACAGAGTCATCAGATTCTCTCCATAGTCTCTTCTCAGGTACTAATCCTTTTCTGTCCATTCCCAGGACTAGTCCATAGTCCAACCAGATGTCACAAGGTCAGGCCAGAGGTATTATTTCCTTCTGTTTGGTGATATGTCAATTCTAGCAAAGCCAGGTCATAGATTAAAAAAAGGACAGCCTGTGGGTCTTCTTCAGCTGGTGACCATGTGCTAGTTTTTGACTTACTCGCCTGTCCTTCATGTCCCAGTCTGGGTGTCCTGAGAAGCTGCACACAGATGTAACCTTGACAGCCCGCTCACCCAGGCGCTATCCCCCCAAGCCATTCCTATAGCCCTTCTTCTGCCACTCCTCCTGGCGCTTCCACATTCACCCTGCCCCATGCACCCTCCATTCAGGCCAACCATAGCATTTCCATAACAATTCTCTCTATATTTTCCTCACCAGCTGTCACAGCATTGCCATCAGACAAAATAACGATATGTCCCAGCTAAAAAAATGTTCTGTAAGATGCAAATTGGTGAATACTTTACATTGAAACATTCATTAGACAAGCATCATTTTCTGGCATTGTCAGGTTCAATGTTGCTTTTCACTGTTGCTTTTCATTCTGCACATCGTATTTTTCCTTATCTTTGATCTCATTAAACATGCTTTTGATCTCATTAAGCAGCAAAGCCTTTAAGTGACAAACTCATAAGTGACAAGCACTAGTTGAAGTGGAAACAGAAGGAGCAGCACGACTTTCCTCTGTCCCACCTTCCCTCCATGGAGTGTCCTGTTATGGCTGTATATGGGCCTGTTTTGACCTCTGTACACATACTGAAGGGAAGGGACAAAACTTAAAAGCTTTGGGTTATTACTCAAAGATGTCTAGAAATTCAAAAGGAAAGGCTTTTCTGCTCTCTCTAGAGGACAATAAATAAACACAAATATTGTAATATAAACACACCTTGTTCAAGAGATTAATCTGTTGTATTGGAATAATTTCTTAATGATTAAGAGCAGGGATATAAACTGCTGTAAGTTTTTTTAAAACTTAAGCCGTGCTCTCCTGTGCATTGCATATGAATATCTATAACCAAAAAACTACATACAATCTGGAATGAAAGAAGACGTAAAGCGCAATAGTTGCTTATCTGCTTGAACCAGATTTGGTAAATGAGTAAACAAGTAGGTGTTTCCTTCATTTTCAGCTCTTGCATCTGGGAGTTCAGCCTCCAGACAAAAATTCAAAGCCACGAATCCAACCACTTAAAGCATGTTACTCTAAAAACAAATGAGTCCTGGAAGAGTCCTGTTGAAAAACTTTTCCAAACAGAATCATCTTTAATGCCCTGCGAAACCACATATAAAAAAACGCATAAACAATTGGGTTAAATGTAGAATTTAAATAACCAAACCAAACCAAAGCATCAATGAGAATAGGAGGTATCACATAATTCATAAATGGATTGGTTGCTGTAAAGAAGAAGAATGGACTCCAGCAAATGAGAAACACTCCTATTATTATTCCTAACGTCTTGGCAGCTTTCCTTTCTCTGCAGAATGAAATGTGGTGCTTCATTTCAAATCGCATCTTTTTTTGGCTAATTTCATCAATGGATCTTGCCTGCCTCTTGGCTATAGAGTATATTTTCCTATAGATGTACAGCATAACAAATCCAGGGATGTAAAAAGACACTACGGAGGCCACAACACCCGAAGTTTCACTAAAAATGACAAAGCATCCTCCTGCACAATGTACGTGATTATAAATCTCTTCTGCCCCTCGCAAGTTTAGGTTTAGGAAGATCATCCCAAAAGCAAAAGCAGCAGGGACCATCCAGCTTACAAAGATCATGACCAGGATAACAAAAGTATTTATCTTTGATTTGTATCTTAGAGGGTCACACACAGCATAGTAGCGGTCGATGGATATGAAGGAAAGATGGAAGATGGAAGCTGTGCTCAGCATAATGTCCGTGCTCGTGTGGATCTTGCAGAAGAGCTCCCCAAAATACCAGCAGTGCTCAACGGAGCGCACCATGCTGCAAGGCATGATGAGGAATCCCAGCAAAAAGTCTACTGTAGCCATAGAAAGTATCAGGAAATTGGTAGGCGTATGGAGCTGCTTAAAATGCGATATTGAGATGATAACTGTCAAATTTCCAACCACTGTGGCCAGAATAATACAAACCATGAAGATATACATGGAAACACGGATACTGTTTGACCAGCTGCTCCTTATGCAAGAGCCATTTACAGATTCACAGCACAGTTGCATCCTTACTGAGGTCTCAAATCCACGTAGCTATGCAGCACAGGTACTGTTTTTCCTAACGTTGAGATACATTTACAACTGTTTTTTTCTTTTCCATATGGGGAGAGCTGCAGGGAGGAAAAAAAAAGGGCAACTGTAAATGCCTTCATTTATTTGGATGTATAGGAAATTCACATTTCATTATTTAGGAAGGATGAAACTATTTTGTAATTATACTTTTAACAGAATGACGCTTTTATCGTTAGACTTCCCTTGAAATGGGAATCTCATTTGATGAAATAAACTGTATAATGGGGTGTCCTCACACCAGAATAGCAGTGGCTCCCAGAGGCCTGCACTGGCCACGTCTTGTATAGTGGGCAGATGAGAAGTCCTTTTTGTTATTTTCTGTTTCAACAGTCCTAGTCTTCTTCATCAAAATTGGTTGGAGTCCTCCCTCCTCCAGCCCTGTCCTGATAGCGATAAGTGAACCCGCTGCGCAGCCTGGCAAAACCAAAGAGTTTCCACGAGCCCTCAGTTTTTTAGGCAGATGGCACTGCCTGACCAGATCAAGTCTTACTGCAAAATTCTTGTAGGCTCTAGCTGTAAACAATGATGTTAGGAAAAGATCTAAGAGGAGAAAATACTTTTCTGACCTCTTGCTGCCAAAATATAATGGAAGAGCCTGACTAATCTGAAGCATTAGCTGCTGTAGAAGCAAATATCTTCTCTGCCGGGCTCTAGTTTATTTCAGTGCTAGTAGTTTAGCATTGTTTTGTATATTTATTATGTTAATACTGTTTTTAGCCATTATTTCAGCAGACTGAACATTGGTTTAGTCTGCAACTGAGGACACAAATACCGGCTGTCCTCTCATGTATGCAGTAACATTTCCCTTTTCCGAGTCTCTTTACAAAACCATTTTATGAAAGTACTTAAGCATTTAGCAAGCAATATTCCTTGTTGAAAGATCTGGTTTTCCTTTTAATAACATAAAAAGAGTATTATTGTGAAAAATAAAGAACGTTAGCGTATGCTATTCAGTAGCATTACCGTAATGGTATAACGTGGTTGTTTAAGTCGGAAAAATACTGGCATGGCAATTCAGCCAGTACTAATTTAACCCATTTGCTTCAGGATTTTGCTGCCTCTGGTTATTCTGGATAGAACACAACAGAATTTTTTTTTTTTTTCCCATTTTAAAACAAATGTTATTACAAGCACACCATGCCAGGGAAGCTAAATAGAAGCTGAATATAGATGAAAAACTATAGCCTGCAAAACCCTGACAGCTCCAGGGTTATAACTAGCAGCTGGTGTTTACAGAGGGATTTTCAAGCAGTGCCAGGCAGTGGCACCTGAGTGCCAGGGAGAAGGTGCATCCAGAGGCACTCTTGGGAGTACAGGACACAATTTGAGTGTATTTATTTACTGTTTGGCATGCCTCTTTCTTCCCCCTTTTTCTATCTACTAATGTTTAACACCATCTCTGCTCTTTTCCACCTCACTTTAACTATCCCTTCATATATTTCACTTTTGGTCAGCCTCTTCATGTTTCTTCTCCTGCCTGGCATTCCTTCTTTTGGTGTATTTACACCCAGATAGAGGAAGCACAGACAGATGGATCTTTATTAACTCAAATCTTCAGTTTTCACAGCAGAAAGAATTAAACACTGATTTAACTGTATATACTGGACATAATTATAAAAGTTTTAAGCTCATTTAGGTTATAAATGTGTCACAGATTTCAACCTTCATTTGTTTTATGTGTAAATAAATTAAACAAATATGGTAGAACAGGCTATGAAGCCAATCAAAAAGAATTAAGGTGCTACCTCTAGTTTTCTTTTCTATTTAAAAGATTAACAACTTCCCTGTTGTTCTCTGACAGAGAAACTGTTTAGCCTGAAGAAATATGATCTCCCCTGGAAACTGTTTTTCTTTAAAAAAAAATCTTATTTTCAGGAGATTTTGTTTTTTCCTTAAACAGAAAGAAGAAGCTCCAGCCAAATTATTGAGCAAACTGAGATCAAGTGCGTGGCTTCGCGTGAAATGGAAACAAAATAAGTCAAAACTCATTTGGCAAACTGTCCAAATGAGCTAAACACTGAAGAAGTTTTCAACGAGAAAGCAGAACACTTCTCTTCCATGATTAATTACAAAGTTTAAAATTCAATAAAATGGAAATATGAAGAAGCATCCTTTTAAAAACCTGTCCTCCTACCTTTCTCCCCTCACGCTGGGTAGAAGTCTGCTCTTGGTGCTCATTTGTTTTCTGCTCATTGAGTGGCACCCCTTCCTTTTAAAGACCATCTCAAAAGACAGTTGAGCCTCTTCACCATCATAACAGTTCTGGGTAATTTTGAGAGGACAGGCACTTAATCCACAGCCAGAGCAGCCTCCAGAAGCCCCCGGCACATTGCTGGAGGATGTTGGGTGCAATGAATAGCGTTCTTGGCCCCTTGTCTCAGCAGCAACTGTTAATGTGAATAGTAGCTCAAACTGTTTATTTTGTCACCCACTTCAGAACAAAATCATGGCTGTAACGGTCATATTTGTTTAACGGGCCTTATTTATAGGTAAATTGAATGAATTTGAAGTACGTTTACTTGTTTGATTAAACATTGTGGTCACAATTGTGAGCAGCCTAAGATTATCTAGGTGTAGAACAAAACCTGCCATGTAGTCTCCCTTCTGTAAGCTTCTAAAATATAGGAAAATACGTAAGTATGGGTAGGTTACAGCGGCATGTAAGATTTCCTTGAAAAGGTATATTGTGTACAGAGTGACATGATGTGTATTTACGAGCCTAGTTCTGATTACTCTACTGAACAAACAGGTTTCATCTAACAGCCTAATCAGTTAACAGCTATTTGCAAGATACAGCTACTAAAAAGGTGTTTAAAGTAAACACCTATTATTGGTTGTACTGGAGTCACAGATGAGGAGCATCAATTTTTTGCTCCACAAAGGACCAGCCAGCCTTTTAAAACAGTGATACTGCTGAACATAAAAGACTGTTAATATGGTGACCATCAGCTAAAGCCCAGTTATGCTGGGTGCCTCAGGGACCTATGCAACAAGGCAGATGAAGATACTACTTCTTGCAAACTATGCTGGATGACCTGGGTTAGCTGCTTTATTGTATTATGTGCACAAAAATCAAAATGAATGCAAACTCAGTTCTTTTATTTTTCTTGAGGCTGCACTCATAGAGGGACTGGGGTGTTGCAATGCAAGGTTTTCCTTGCTATAGGAAGAGAGTTTGCCAACTAAAAAAAGTGCAGAAGCAACCATGAGGTTGAGTGAGAGATCACTTGAGAGAGTCAAGAGGATATGTCGAGGAGAGGAGTCAGGTCCAATTGCTCAGAGTTGGAGAAATGTCAAAGAGATGTTAGGCACCCAAATACTGGTCTCTGAGAGACGCTTTCACCCTTTTGAGATTCAAAGCTATGGGCCATCCTTGGAGCCAGGCACTTCTCTTTGAGGAGTGAAGGTTTAGGCCTTGGTAATTACCATCTTGGCATATACATTTATAGGAAAGTAAAATTTAGGGGAACAAACCCATATTGCCTTACTCTGTACGAAACTCATAGTTATAAAGAAGTCTGGCAGCCAGCTCATTATGGGGAATTAGTCAAAGGACATGCATGCGTGCACACACACTGCTCTCCTGCCGTGCCTCTCCTTCGGTGGCCAAAGCTCAAGGTGATAACCGGGAAAGGCAGCTCTGCTTGAAGTGTTTGTTTCAGAAACAGCTGCACGGCAGCAACCAGCCGAACCCCTGGGGGACCCTCTGGGGTGCCAGTGCTACCAGAATCATGGCCGAGAGGCTGGGGAGCCTTCCCCTGCACTGAACAGCTCTGCTCTGCTGCAGGCAGGCAGGCAGCAGCCAGCTATGAAGTCTGGATTTTTCCTCTGCTTCCCTTCACGACCAGATTTTGAGTCTGGTCAGGGAGCGTTTCCCTCCAGTTTCTGACTTGCAATAGAATGCAAGAACAACTTGCCATTCTTCCTCTCACATGTGACTTTTCTCCAGGAGGAAACCTGCTTCTTTTTAAGCCTGCTGAGACTTTGGAAGGGTTAGGAATCCTCAGGGAGATGAAATAAAATGAAGAGGAAGAGTCAAAACCCGATAATGCTAAACGATATCTTGTAGGGTTATTATATTTTTCAGATGGCTGTATGACAGTCGTATCTTGTCTGCGGGCGCTGTGCCTGCACTGTGCACTTATCACTGGAATATGCTGGTGGAGGGGAAGCTCAGATAACAAATCTGAGAGCAGCCGGTTTGAGCACAGGTGCCTGGGGCAGGCCATGTTTGCTCTCTAGCTGACTACTGTCAATGCCTATATACTTTAAAATAATTAAATGTATTTTAAAAAGAAAAAATGCAGAGAAAGGACCTGCTACCACTAAAGGTGAATTTTGTCCCTGATATCAGTGTGGCTGGGCTCTCACCTGGACTTCACCTCTAAAGAAAAGACTCATCTGTGGGGCTGGCCAGCCTTCCTGCTCCTACCAAAATCCTCTCGGAGCCAAGGTCTGCAAAACGCCTACCATGTACTTTGCAAAGCGTAGAGGAGAGAGTGGTCTGGGGCTGGCTGGCGAGCGTGACTGCCTGCAGCAGGGACAGGACCCGTGTGGGGTCCCGCAGGTGCCTTTGGCAGCCCCACGGCAGCAGGAGGCTGCCCGCAGCCAGAGCTGCTGGAGGGCACAGCAGGATGTATAGACTATTTTTGGAGATGCCCTTCACTCTTCTACCAAACACCACCCATGGGCATAGCACTTAGCCTTTGTTATCTCTGAAAGCACCAGCTTGCACTGCAGGACCCATACACATTGGAAAGGAATGAACCACAGGAAGCTGCGAGCACGGGAAGGGTGGTATTTAATGGTATGTTTACTGAAATGAATGTAAAGTGGCAGTTTATAAGATATCAAGATAATTAAGTAATTAAGCAGGCCAAATTGTCAACTGATTTAGAGCAACAAGTAACACTTTGGTAACAAGCTTTCATGCTGTTGGTGCAGATGCTTCAAACAGGCATTTTCTTGCGGCTTAATGCTGATGTGGATCATGAAAATATTCTCAGACTTGCTGTTTATAATATCAAAGAGAAATATGTCAAGCTCTATTTTTGCAAGACCTCAGGGCACTTATAAATAGTCAGTATTCAACAGTCTTTTAAGTCTGTAATATAGTAAAGCAGTTACACATCAAAATTCAAAGTAAAAACTTGTCTACAAAATTGCTGCTGTAGCTTTCGTTTCTGCAAATTTTAAATTTCTGCAATAATTAGTTTTTAGAGTTTTGGAAAACCAAGAAAAAGAGATGTTGTCACTCTGTCTCGCATACCTTGGGTCATCTACACTTCTTGTTTGTTTGTTTTTAAAACATAAAACAATTAAAATAGAAAACAGCACAGATTGGAATGGAAATAGCACTTTCACCAGACACCAAACCCATTTGAACAATGTGTTAAAAAATTATTCTGTCCTGCTTAGGCAAGGCTGTGAAAGGGACACTGGAAATGGGAAGGAACAGAATGGGGCTTGGGAATGAGAACTGTTACCATGAAAAAAAATGAAAGGCAGGACAGCATTGATTTCTACTGTGATTCTTTTATCTTGCATTTCTATGGGTGCAGTTTGGTCATTTGGCAGAAAATATAATTTTACAGTATCCATTAGACAGAGGAAATTTTCTCATTTTCATATGGTTCACTTTAAAAACTGGCTCTCTGTGAGGGGAACCATGGATTTAAAACTACTGGAGGGTCTAAGATGGCTCCATGGTTGGAGAAGAATTTTGAAAGTATGTAACTCCACTCACCATTTATGCAGTCCTCAGGAAAAAAAGCACAGCATTACAAAAAATTGTCTTCTTAAGTTTCCATTCATATGTTTGAAATCTGGGGGACAATGCACAAATTCCCAATGAGCTATTAATTCAACATAAATATTTCATTATATGGGTAAAACAAGAAGATGTGCTAACTACTAATCTGAATGCTATTGCTGCAAACCTGGTGCAATTCCACTGAAGACAATCTGAAATTAGCCCATGTTTATACCAGAGGAATTCAAAGAAGAACAGATGAAATGATTGACCTCCAGATCTTTTCCCATGGTTTATATTCTTACTTTTCAGTGGAAACCATCACTATTCCTTGCCAAGTAAAAATAGCTGTTTATACAGAGTAATGCGATGTTTGTACTCTTTCTCAAAGTGTAGTGCTTAGGATCAGGACTATAAATCCAAACCCCAAGATAAATGCAAATCTGTGAAATGCACAGCAGACTAAGGGATTCCAACAAAATAATGTTTTTACAACAAAGCAAAACACATCCATCCAGAGCCAAGAAACTATCTCTGCACAGGGGTGGGAGGGGAGGGGTCTTCATATTTGATAGCCCTAGTAAGTAACGCCATAACGCAGTCCATTGCCTCCGCTCGGTAGCAAAAGCTGTTCCCGCAGACAGCAGCGCCAGGGCTCCCGGGAGGGCAGGAGCAGCCCCTGGCCTCTCTCCCTGGCAGGGCAAGCGAATCCCCCGAGCTGTAGAGCGGGTGCGGAGGCACCCACGCAGCCAGGCGGGTCCCCTGTACCTCTTCAGTGCTCCCGTGCACCCACCAGTCCCACAGGAGAGAATTTAGGACTGTGTCTGGTTTGTAGCTATTTGGTGGGCGCCGAACGCCACCTCCAATACGAAGGTGAACGCGGAGGAGGGAGGCAGTGAGCAGTTAGCAGGTACGATCCCAGCTTCATCATTCTGCATCCTCATGGCCCTGGAATACCTTCACAGAAAGTAAAGAGTCTTACTCTGAATTCACAGCTGTGGCTGAAAAGCGTTTTGCCCCCTAGCAATGCTTCTCCTTCAGCTATTGGGAATGAATGGCTTTTTAAATCATCCTCTCGGCCACCACCAAAACCTCATTGCTGTTCACTACAGAAAGAACGCAGTGATCTGTGCAGAAAAAACAACTATTATCTTCAGTGCTAACCATAGAAGATTCATCTCTGAAACCAAAGAATACCCCAGACTAGCGTATCAGCAGCTCACCATATTTCAGCCTGCGTGACATGGAGACAGTACCTGCTCAGGAGTTATTTCCTCATCACGAACCTGTGCAGCCTGCGGATACAGCGCGGTAGTGACTCATCCCACGTGAATCCAGCAGCTGAGCGGCTGCACGCTTGGTCTGACTCTAGTTTACAGCCTGCTGGAAAAATCTCATCAACAGGATGACGTAAATATTAAATATTCAGAAAAGATAAGCAGATAATAAATCTATTCTGACAAAAGCCACTAGCATATGCAAAGATGACTGCATTTGAATTAAGGTAAAGCCTATGCAAAGATGACTGCATTTGAATTAAGTTAAAGCCAGGCTCATGGAAATCAGCATACAAAATAAAGACAAAAGTTTATTATGGTCAAAGTACAGATGGAGCTAACAGCGCTGGACTGTTTTTAAGATAGCCTGATGTTTCTCGCCCTCCTTTCAATTTTGTGTAACGTAGCCAAACTTTAGGAATTTCATTTATTTTGGAAAATTTGATTTGTCTATCCCAGACTGGATATTTTCAAAAAAATCCAACCACATTACTTCAACAGTATCTGAGAACAAGACCAATTAAAAAGATACTGTTTTCTGCTAATGAAAAAATTCTACTTGTCTTTTATTTACAATGCTCTGGTGTTTACATGCTTCGTAGAAGAGACTTAAGAGGTGTTGACTGCCCATTTATATATCTTTTACCATACCAGGGGAACTATACCTAAATATGGCCAAATTACAAATCAGCAGTGGCCAAACTGCAACTTGTTGCTTTTTAAAGCACAGCTCATTCACTGGCATCCGCATCTTCAAACAGTAAGAGTTTTAGTATTGCTGTGGAGCCCAAGGAAGAGAGTCCATCCAGAAATAATCCCAGCAGAGAGATGAACTGACCTGCTTTGGGTCAGTTTGTGTGCATCAGCTGGTGGGCTGCACTGGTGGAGAGCCATGCCTTCCCGCTCCTGCTCCCCTGAGGTTTCTCTGAGACCTGAGTGGGACCTGTGGGGCTCAGGTTGCAACATCTCCCTGGGGATTTGGGATTGGGGCGGGCTTGGGAGATAGGAAAGCATGGCCCTGGCAAGGTGGCATGGGGGATGTGAGGCTGAACAGGAGGGACAACTCTTGGTGAAATGAAGGTCTTGAAATGTCACATTCTGTTCTGGAAGTGTGGCTACTCTACTGGAAGCCACTGAAACCTAAAATTGCCAAGAAAAGCTTATGTGTCAATAAGCAATCTCTTGGAGCCTCCATTCTCACGGCCTACTCTCTGTTGCCTTTCACAAATGCGGGATTTGACTACAATAGGCACATGCTGTTTTCCTAGAAATATTGAACAAGTTTGATTGTTTCTAATTGTCCATTTGCAAGTCCAACAGACTGCAGATGCCAGTGCTGCTGCACCGTGGGCCATTTTTAAGGGGAGGACCTGCCAGTGCCATCCTTTGCTTCCACAGTTGTTTGCTGCTGCAGGAAGAGGCAGTGCTGTGTATGAGCATCGCTGGTATCGTGGCACTGCAGGAACAGCAACTCAACTAGTGCAGAAACTACCGGTGTCAGAGGCTGTGCCCGTTCGTGCCCACCCTCCGCTGCCCAGTCTCAGGAAGACGTGGCTAGGCAGCCTGATTTTTCAGCAGAAGAGCTTCATTTATCTTCTCAGTAGCTTCTGTATGTCATTTGAATATGCTTTTTGGATCACTGAAGGGGAGGTAAGGGTGCACTGGAGTCTGAATTTGATTTTTTATTTGTTATCAAGTTCCTGCTTGCTAGCCACCTCCTGCACAATACCTGTGTGACTGAAAGGGAACAGATGGCAGCAACAGGAAGTTTAGCTGTTTAAATGTGCCTCTACCAGCCTGCGTAACTTTTTGTTCGGGCAGGCGAGGGTTGGTGAAGAGAAAGTAAGTAGCTCTCTCTTTTCTTCTCCCCCTCCCCTTTTCCCCCCTCTGTAGTCCATTTTGTTCTTATCTGCAATTTTTGCTGCTTCTTCCTTCTGTGCCTTGCAAGCCTTGTTGCCCCAGCTGCCCACATGGACTAATGCCCTAAATAGAGCCCCTTGTACAGGTCTCTTTCCTCCTTTCCCTCCTTTTTAACATGCTGTATATGCATCTGTTACCGCATGATATTAGGTGGGTCATATCATACCACAGGTTTTGAAGCTTTCACTGAACATGAGCTCCTCATTTTCTGGGTGCATGCCAGGACTTGATTTTTACAGGTAGTCAGCACTTGAAGCTGCAGCCAGTGACAATCATGTTTTGACTATATACAGTACTTTTGTAATACGAATTATTCTGGCATCTCAAGTTAGCCGCCTAAATTAGTGTCTACTGTAAACATCAGTTTCTTTGCACTTCATCTCTTCATGTACATAATAGGATAAAAATTACTCCTAGCTTCATGGACGTGCTGTGATTGCAAATGTTTGTAAGACATCAAGATATTATCTTATGATGAGCCTTGGCAAATCAAGGAGGGGTACGGGTCGCATCCTTAGTGATAGAAGAGCAATGATCTGTAAGAAAAGACTCAGCAGAAAACAACTGGCATTGTAAGACTCCCTTGGCAAAATACAAGAAGGTTACATTACGTGTTGCATGACCCTCAAATGCGAGAGGTTTTGTGCCTGCTTTTTGTTTAGTCTAACACTGAACTTGGAAGAATCCCTGCAAACAGGGGCTAATGTTAACATGAATAAACAATCTAACATGCCTAGTGAAACATTAAAGATAGGCTCAGAAAGTCTTCAACAAAATGAATGTTTAAGCCTGTTGCTAAGTAATGATGATTGATCAAATGTAAGTTTGCGGTTTTTTTATAGCTCTGGTCCTTATACATACAGCCATCTGATACTCTTGAAGTATAGCTAAATGACATCTATTATGAAAGGCCCCACACATGTATTTTTACCCACACCTGCCAAAGCTTTCTGTCTTTCAGTCTAGCTACCAGGAAGTACATCACTGTCCATTAATGGCCACATTTTTACGGCTTGCTCTTCCCTTTTATATCTCAGTGTCAGATTTATTTGATTTCTACTTAGGCAAGCATAATTCTTCTTTTGAACAATAAGTTTCCATGAATGAATTATAATGTGTTTTCACAATTTGGTTAGCTATTGCAGCCAATTCAGTGTAAGAACATCTCTGAGAAAACTGGAGAAGACAACTACTAACCAAGTGGGGGATGGGAAGAAAACAAAGGTTTGTACATTTTTGATCAATTTTTGTACAGTTTGGCAGCTGGGTGACAAACCAAGATACTGGGGATTTTACAGGGCCAGTGCACCTGACTTCTGCCGAGGTGGGAACTATATGGATCACTGTCTCTATGAACTCTCCTGGGCAGAGCCGATGACTTCCAGCCCCAACCAAACCCAGTCAAGTGGTGTGAGATCCTCCATGCCAGGCACACTGAAAAAAACTACAGAATACGACTGTTTGAATTCACAACTAAATGCAGAACATCTCTGTCTCTGCAGATGCACGATCAGCAGATGTAAACTGATGTACCACCGTTGATTTTAGTAGTAGTATAGCAAACTCACTGCCCCCATTTGACTTCATTGGACCTCAATGAAAAGAGCATTAAGTCAAGATTTCTGGCTCTTAGTGGAGACAAAATGAAAAAAGAAAAGAGAGAGCTTTAGGTATTAGATAGCAGCACTTGGCCAGCACAGTAATAAATGCTATATGGAAAAGTTAGAAAGGTCTCTAACAAGTATGGGGGAGTGTATCCTAAAGAGTCTGTAAGTCACTTAGCAATGGCATAGGCCTAAAGTTCACTGTACTCTCTTTGCTCAACTTAATGGCGTTGATGCTAAGGGATTAAAACTGCTTATCGTTATTGTATTTTGCCTAAGATTTTCATAAATGTTGCAGAATGAGGTTTAGATTTTTCCAAAACCATTCATAAATTTGACATGAATCACTAAGAATGTTTTGCCTGAAAAAAAACAATGCCTTTTCCTTAAAGAACCCCACAACTTTAACTGAATAGTCCTTTTTCAGTGTACAAAAATAAATCTCAAATGGCTGCAAAACACACCAAGGTGAGTTCCAGAACAGAAAAATAACCATCCTGTAAAAACTGACTCTAATGTTTCCATGTATTTGACTCTGATAAATTCAAGTATGTCTCATACTCCTAAAACTTATTTACAGAATCACAGAATCACAGAATCGTATAGGTTGGAAAAGACCTTTAAGATCATCGAGTCCAACCGTAAACCTAACACTACCAAGACCACCACTATACCATGTCCCTAAGCACCTCATCCAAACGTCTTTTAAATACTTCCAGGGATGGCAACTCAACCACTTCCCTGGGCAGCCTGCTCCAATGCTTGATAACCCTTTCAGTGAAGTGAAATTTCCTAATATCCAGTCTAAACCTCCCCTGGCGCAACTTGAGGCCATTTCCTCTTGTCCTATCACTTGTTACCTGGGAGAAGAGACCGACCCCCACCTCTCTACAGCCTCCTTTCAGGCAGTTGTAGAGAGTGATAAGGTCTCCCCTCAGCCTCCTTTTCTCCAGGCTAAACAACCCCAGGTCCCTCAGCCGCTCCTCATCAGACTTGTGCTCCAGACCCTTCACCAGCTTCGTTGCTCTTCTCTGGACACGCTCCAGCCCCTCAATGTCTCTCTTGTAGTGGGGGGGCCCAAAACTGAACACAGTATTCGAGGTGCGGCCTCACCAGTGCCGAGTACAGGGGGACAGCCACTTCCCCAGTGCTGCTGGCCACGCTATTCCTGATACAAGCTAGGATGCCATTGGCTTTCTTGGCCACCTGGGCACACGGCTGGCTCATATTCAGGCGGCTGTCAACCAACACCTCCAGGTCCTTTTCTGCCAGGCAGCCTTCCAGCCACTCTTCCCCAAGCCTGTAAAGGCTTTTAGAAGTAAATGTTCAAAAGTTTCTGTTACAAAAGTCATCACTTGATCTTGAGGACTATCTCTAAGGTACTCTATTTTTTTTTTTAATGTTTTATGTTATTATGTTTTGCAGTACGTGAGCTGGGCAACCAACTGTATGCAAGTACTTATTCTCCTTTTTTTCTGCAAAGGGCTTTCCTAAAGATTGACTGTTTTTTCCGACATTAAAAGATATTACTGCTTCCTACACTCCTTGCTGCCTCGCATCCTGACACCAGCACAGCTACCAGACTATAAGTTCACCAAAATTAACTTTAACATTAGAAGCAGCAAATGGAGGTGGATAAGCAAAGTTAAAATCATGTAGTTACAATGCATTTTTTATATTGTGCATATTTGTAGTGGAAATTTACTGCTGCCATGAGAATATCTGAACAGACAATGGAGTATTTCACTTACAACTTTATAGTAATAATAGCTACAAGAAGCATTTTAATACTTTCACACATGGAGGCTACAAGTGCTTCTGCTAATTCTTAATTCTTTTCTAAACTGAAAAATAAATTAACATATTGTTGTCAATAGGCTACGTTTCTGTTTCACTGAGACTGATCACTTCTAGCTGTGTCTGATCCACAGGTAGACAACACTGGGTAATGCTGTTATGCTTATCCTTGGCTTCAGTAGGAGATGCTGTTTGTCTGCAGTGTCAAGAGGTTAATTTTTAGAAGGTATACTGGAATTATTTCTCTGCTGGGCTCCATGACATCTCATAATCCATCACAAGTCACTGAGAAGCATTCCTGTGTTAGCTGTGGTAAGCCTTATAAAAATTGGTGCTGTCTTTATTGACCTGTGCAAGTTATTTCTCTTTTTCAGCTTTCCTGCCCTGATGGTGGACGGTGACATTGCAAACACTGTCTGGATGAGGTGGGGTTATAATTTGGCTCTTGGTTATTTAGAAATGTATGAATTCTTCAGTTCAAACTCAGGTCATGGTCATTCTGTCTATCACTTACTGTATCTACACTGATTCTGTGTACCTAGGAACAGTGTCCCATACTGCCAGTAATTCGCCTATGATAACGAGTTGTTCATAAACTTTTAGCATTATATTACTGGATCTAATAGTTGCACAATCTCTGACTGCACCTCTCTGTTCCACGTTATTTAATGGATAACTTGAGGTCATGATCACTAAAATATGTGTACAAGGACATGGCTGTAGTGCCCTGCTCTCTTTAAAAAAACCCCAGATTATTAAGATTCTGTCACTCTATTTTTGCTCCAGGTCTGCTTGCTTTAATTCAATATGTACAATAAAGTACATTAGATTTTACTCAGAGTTAAAGTTTCCCTATAGTTGTTACCAGTCTTACTTTTAAGTCAGCCATAAGGTTTGGATCACATTTGTTTTAACGCAGTATTTTTCTACCTTCATCTGAAGCCTTGCATCAATAAAATCTATTAAGGACTTGTTTTTCTCTCCGTGTGATCAGAGACACCGTGGACAGGTGGGTCTTGTTTGCTTTGGCCAGCATCAAGGTATAAGGAAGAAATATTGACGTGTGAAGAGCAGGCTTTTCCAGCTCAGAAAAGGATGGGGTTCATTAGGATACCATCTGGAGTAGCTTTTGAGGTGGAGTCATTGACGTGAATTACATATAAATTAATTTGATTCTCCTCCTCTGGCCTATCTGTCCCAGAGTCAGTAAACACTCCTGTTCTTTCAGAAACTCAAATTCTGTCCCCTAAGGAAAATGTAGGAGAGGGTCTTTTTTTAATTTCCTAAAGATGAGCTAACATTCTCTTTTCTAACTCCCACCTAGCAGGTTGGAAAGTAAGTGCATAGACAGTTTACTTTGCGTGAATTCAACAGAAACTGTTCTAGGTGAATGTGATTTGTTGCATTGGTCATTCATTACCTCTCTGCTTCTGTATTATGAATGTTTCTGTAATTTGCAAAATTTGAAATTGGCCTTTATTACAAAACCTCACATTTCCTAAAACTGAACTTAACCTAGTCACTGTGACCACCAAGTACCTCAGCTGAAGATCTGGTTGGTTTTTTGCACTCCTTCCAGGGAACCCTTACCCAAAAGCAGGGTTCACGGTTCTTGCGCACTACAAAGATGGAGCAATTCTGAGACTGCTGCAACGGTCCATGTAACGTTGACCTCTGCCTGGTTAAATTCTTGCTTTATCATCAGAAATGGGAAAGGGATTAATAAACTCCTCAGTGGTCCATTGTATGGCACCCTCGTTACCCTCTCAGGGTAAGCTGTGCAGCAAATATTGAAAACTACAGGTCGACCGTTCTTCACATTTGGTTTTAGTGTCATTTTCAAAGAATCCTGGACTTCTGCATCCCTAATGGATGAGGTTCGAGAGCCCTTTCCTGATATCCTGTAAGCTGCTTAAGCAGCAATATCAATTGTATTCTACCCATTTCCAACTCTGACAGCCTAAGACAGTCAGCTCTGCACGTATCTGGGAAGGACTCCATACTCCAGAAATGCCAGCAAGCGATATGTGAGAGATTTTTATGTTTGTGTGAGCCAGCACAGGCGGGACGCAGGAACAACCACAAAACCATGGGAGAAATGCAAAGAGTAAATTTATTTTCGTTACCTCGCCAACCGGGGGATCTCCGAAGCAGCACCCGGGCAGAGGCACACAAGCGGGGACGCAGGCACCGCGGGGCTCGGTCCATGCTAGAGGATCGCCAAACCTGCTGTTTTCGCCTGTGTATCAGGGATTCGCGCAGGCGTAGTTTACCACCATGCTTTGATCTTTCCCACAGCAGGGCAGGAATCTCAAGCATGTTCGATAGGGTGCCTCTAAGTCTATCACAGGCCTATATTATCCAAACACAGATGTTCTACTTGTCAAGGACACAAGACTAAACAACAATTGGCATGATATATGTGTTTTTTGACACCTCAGCTGCAAGTCACTTGAGCGTGTGTACAATCTTCCTCGCCAATCTTGTGTTATTTTCCCACAATGTTCAATTACCGCAGCCTGAATAGCAACAAGGAAGCAGAACGTGGCATAAAATCTACCCTTGAATAAAAGAAAAATATTTCTTTAAAATTTAGTTATCTCCCCAGGGGCCCAATTTCATTAACATTAATGAACTCTCTGACTCCACTGCTACAGATATTTTTGGAAAGTTTAACCTGATGGGAGAAAGATAAACCTGGTAATAATAAACTGAATGTCTACAATTCTGTTCAATCCAGGCCCCCCGACCGTATTCCTCTTCAGTTTCAGGAAGATTTTTATAAATTCCACATCCATTTGGAGTACATTAAATACTCGGGATTTAGAGTACCAGCAACCTGCCAAGAATTTGCTTGTTTCAAGAGTGACGCAGATGTAGCTGTGAGGCATTTCTCTCTAAAATGTCCCCAGATTCTTCTTTTTTGTGGATTAGCATGTAAAGCTATTGATGCCAACCTGTGCAACGAGATTTTAATCGAATGATTTGGCTGCGGCAACAAAAACAAGAGTCAAATTGGGTTCACGTGCCACTCCAGTAGCGGTTCCTCCTTTTTTTTTCCCTTTTCTACATGAGCAATCCTAGGCCAGGTGACAAAAGCGTATTTCTCCTGAAGGGCAGCCAGGGGGGATGGAGGTGAGCAGCGGGGCGCGTGGCAGGGGGCGCGGCGCTGGCCCCACACCCGAGCTTGCGGCCCTTGCTGCAGGCGCCCGTGAGGGCAGCGGCCTTCCCCGCAGCGGGGATCCCTCTCTCTTCCAGCCCTACCCCGCCGGAGCCAAGGCCTGAGCTGTCTCCAGGATCGACCAAGACTAGAACAGAAAGGTATCAGAGGTACCTCCTCTGGGGTAGGGAGGGAAAAAGCAGGGTTCAGGGGCAGCAGAGAGAATTACGTTGTCAAGTTAAAAACCGGCTTAGCATCTTTTTCAGTGCTGGAGTTTACACGTCAGGGTAGCTCTTGCCTTTCTCAGAGCGTTTCCTTGAGCTCTCCCAGAGCGGACGGCTGAGTGAGCAGCACTGAGGATGGATGGGGAAGGACCACGGTGGGGAGCTCTCCCAGGGCAAGGCTCCCGGCTGCCCTGCTGCAGAGACGCTTGCCACCGTGTGTGCCTGACCGTGCTGACCCCGGCGCAAACCAACGGACCTGCGTGGTCAACGGGATGACACTGCAGGCCTCCATAACCAGCATGCTCAGTCTCGTTTGCCCTTCCCAAACTGTTGCCCATTATGGACAAGACAAGGGGCTCCTGGAGTGTACCAGACTGGCTCGGGGACCGGGGTCAGCTCCCACCCTTCAGCGTGGCCATCTGTGTCTTGAAATTCTGGACCCAACAGTCATGTGGGATCAGCACTGCCACAGGTCGGTCATAATCTCTCTTGACCAAAACCTCCTCTGTTTGATGAAAGACTAGTCTGGGTTACAACCACAAGTCAGGTGAGAAAAGGGTGAGGTGGACAAGGCACCAGCAAGAACAACCTCGAGGCCCTGCCTGTCTTGAATAACTGCTCCCAGGCAGTACAGTCCCTCCCCTGAGTACGAGCTCAGCTGTTTTATTTCCAGGATGAAACAAGTCCTGGAAGGAGCCTCCAAAGTTGTGTGCTGAGAAGCAGCAGCACCTGGGAAAACAGAAATCATGTGATTTCAACAACTTCTGGATAACACGTGTCGGTGTGCATGATGTGGGAAGCCACAAAGTGTTTCTTATGTGCCACATTTAGGACAGCTCAGTGCTAAGTGTGGTGCAGGCTGTAAGCCAGTGACGTGAAGGGCGGTAGATGCAAAAGACTATGGGATAAGCACTGAGGCAGGGACCACTCCAAGGCATATGTGGTGCGAATGAAGCCTGTTTGGTGCAGAACATGATAGACAGAAATCAGGCCCAGGACTGCCAAGTTTTACATGTCATTGCTAGAAGTCCCAAATAATGCCCATTTCTCACACGACCTGGTAAAATGTGTTTCAGGTGCTAAAACATTGCCTATTTCCTATGTTTTCACAGTTTTGAAGACATTTTCCAAATAGCCAGGAGAAGGTGTTGGCATACTATGTTTACATGGTAAGTCTGATCTGAAATGCATTGGACCCAGCACGCGTCTGCCATGCACAAAGCGGTGCAGGCTCAGAGGGACTACAGAACTGAAGATGCTTTGCGGAGCTCAGCCAGACTCAGCGCCTGTGTGAGTTGTGGAGGACTACTTTCTCTCTCTAAGGCTACACCTAAGATGGTTTCAAATCTGGTTTTCTCTTCATTGTACAGTCCCTTGGTCAGAATGGGGCCAAGGCCCACTGAGCATTAGGGAGGCCCTATTGATTGGTGTGTAAGGCTGACAAACATGGACACTTAGTGCTTATACAGTCTAAAAAACAGGAAGGTGCAAAAGGAACAAAAAGGCTTCCTTGGCAAAGATGTGTTCTGCAACAAATTGGCAAACTTCACATTTCATAGATTTCAGTATCAGTCTCTTTCCTAGTATTATCCTGGCAATCTACATGATATCTTTGGGAAAACAATCATTTCTAATTAAAGATTACACATGACAGAGCATTCATACTAAAAAACGGTTGCACCAGCTAAAGCACTATTAAAAAAATATACCACTGATATAGGTACACAACAGAGTGATCACATTGCTTTCTTCTAAATAAATGCAACTGCTGGGGCTGCTGAGCAAGACTGCAGAAGAGGGATGATACAGGGTAACTGCCACGGCTCATGAGGAGGTGGATCACTGGAGGGAATTCCCCTCCTGTCCATGGTGACTGTGTAACAGCTAAGGAGTTATGTTATGGGGAGGTTCGCAGAGGATGCGGCAGGTCCTTTTCATAAAGCCTTCCAAAAAGCGTCGCTGTTAGGAGTGGTTTCGATGTGCCATGCTTGCTTTTCAAATGTCCATCACGTAGCACCTAGTTGAAAAGAGAAAGAATTATACTAGTAGTCCACTAACAGAGTTGCAATATTGCATGGTACAGAAAGGATGGGTCTTAGAGGTTGAGTATTTTGATGCAGCACTTTTAAAAGACAATTGTGAGAGTGAAAGAAACCAGAACTTGCTCTGGCTCTGCCATAGCCTTCACACATTTCCTCGGACCTGAAGGTCTCTAAAACTTCCTCCAGCTCCATCTTTGGAAAAAAAAGATCCTTTTCTCCACCTCATAAGAAGGTGAGAGTGAGAATAACTGATTAGTTAGGTTCTCATTAGTTACTCATACGTGGCGATGAAGGTTATATACGTATCTAGGACAGTAATTTCAAATCTATTTTGATTTGTAGACCCCAAAACAATGAAACAATTTCCAGATGTAAGTAGCGAATTTCAGGTTACTTGCCATATGTTGCTTTTCATAGTTACTTTTTACAGATCAGTTTGAAATCATTGTTGTTCATAGACTGTGAACACCTGCAACTTTTTAAGAGCCTCTGTGACAAACAGTAAGCATGTATTTGTTAAGAAAATGTAAAATACTTTTTAAAACTAGACCATGATCATATTTTAGCATACCAATAAATCCTTTGATGTGTATATTTTTACAGAACTCCCATTCAAAACAAATATGCAGGATGAGCAATGCTTTTCCATTCTCTACCTTGTAAAAAAATCACCCTTGTTTCCCCTAAAACTCTTCAAGTCTTTTTCACTGTCTTCATTGTCTCCTGTAAGCTATTAAATACCTCTTCCAAATTAATTAAGATTTCATCTAACCTGTTATAGAAATGTAATCTAAGGTTTATAAATGAAAACATCTTTTGGAAAAATATATGATGAAGTTTCAAATAAAAAAAAAACAACTTACAAAACACTCAAAAATCCCTTTTAACGTTTTTAACTGCATAGGATCTCTGCTCTTATGCATGATACTCATTAGTATTTTTTCTTGCTTGGGCAATTTCTTACAGTATTTGATTTCTTTGTCTCCTAAAATGCCCATCAGCAGAAACCTGTAGAAAATAGCTCCTTGAAAGCTGCCATTTATAGATTTGGGACCTGAAGTGGGAAGCCATATTTGCTAAAGAAAACACTGAAGAGATCCTCAGCCTTAGCATTTATACGTTCTTATCAGTAAGGATGAATTCAATCCATCCATTTAAATGTCCTCTTGAGTTACAGTCCGCAGAACCAAAGAAACTGGTTCTTGGATGGGACTTTGCTGCCATATCAGTTTCCAGCACCATGGCCTGGAAAACCTAGCATGACACAGCTCCAGGGTGTCCCATTACCTCGAACTCCCCGGGGGCCAGCTGCACCCCGCTGTATAAGACTTCTGGAAAGACGTAGTTAGTGCCAAAGGTGCCGCTGAGGGAGAACATCTCAAACTTGGTCTGCGCAGTCTCCACCGGCTGCCCGCAGGTGCTCAGGTCCGTGCTCTTGCACTTGAGCAGTGTGCATATCTGCGGGGAGGAGGGTACAGAAAGGCAAAATACCACTAAGCTTTCAACAGTCAAGAGCTGGATTTGATTGTAAGAAAAGTTCTCACAATACAGGAAAAGACAAGTGTTTTGGGATGGTTGGGAGGTAGGCATATACAACCCACACTCACCCCTACAAACCCAATTACCTGCCAATGGTATTTTATGAGAGAACCGTGAAGCCCGTCAAATGCACCCAGGACATAAACTTCATCTTCGCTCTTGTTTGCCATCTGATAGATCAAATGACAGCAGAGGTCTCCTTGGCAAACCGTATAATTTCCAGCTTTGCTCCTGAGTTCGCTGAAAGTGAATATATCCCGCCGGACAGCTCCCGAAAAAGTGTCTTTTTCAGCTGGAAATTTCTTGATGCTTGTGGCAAAGGAGCTCCAGTTGACAGCGGGGGGGTACGTGGGAGAAAGACGGGGGCGTGCGCTCAGCTCTGCTAGCAGCAGACATCCCTCCTCAGTCTCACTGTCGTAATGGTAGGCGGCAGGTCCCTCCGGCGTGAACAGCCCGCTGCCTGCCAAGGACACCCACCAGCCCTCCGTCAGCCGGCACCCCAGAGCACAGCCTGGCAGGGGGGCCAGCCACCCCCTGTGCCACACCGGCGGGCTTTTTCTGTGATGCTATTTTCAGTTAACACATTACGGAGAATTTTGGAAGAATTTTGAAGCACAAAACCACTAAAATACCCCTCACAGTATAAAAACATGACCTAAACTTCACAGGTTAAACGTGACCTTCACAAGTTTTGTGCTTCGCTGGATCTTCAATCTGAGCTTTAAATGGCAATTTGACACATGACCATCCCTTTTTTTTTAAGACCTTTGGTTAATTTAAACATAAATCAGAGCTCTAAGGGTGGCATATTTGCCAAAGAAGGAAATGATGGGGGTAATTATGTTTCACAGAAGGAAACCCAGAGCAGTGGTCTAAACTCAGCTCAGTCTATTTAGGGCAGGCAAAAATGTTCCTTTGTGGCTTTGGCTTCGGCTTCAGGGCAGAGTTACAGATGCAGCTACAGCAATGTTTTCTCAGTTTACAGAAAAGAAATTGGCAGTAAATATCTATTCAGATCAAACCGAAACATAAATACCTCTAATTCTTCACCAGCCACAAAAACCTGAAAATATTTTATTCAATATACAACAAAAATCCTCCTTTTGGTTTTAGGTTATTAAGTCCTGTTTAAAAATTTTTTTCTCCATTTAACTGTTGACTAAATTTTAAACAAAAAATTCTGTTCCTAAACGAGAGGCTGAAAATTTAAGTGAAAATTTGTGCTATTTTTGAAATAAAATTTCACTTCGATATTATCAAAATTTCATGTAATGCGGTTTCTAATTTTACCTCTCCCAGAACATTCAACATTCCCTTGCCTGAAGCTGTTTACTACATTCAATACAACAACAATAATATTTTTATTCTGATTGAAACACCGTTTTCCAAACTTCACTATTTGTAAAACATTTTTGCCCGCTTCTGAATGCAGTACTCTGAAGCCAATTTCCCTTTTCCCAAATGCAACTCACCTGTCATTGCCAAGCTGGTTTTGTGAGTATTTGCTGAAAGCAAATTGACACCCATGCCCATAGCCCAGGCAGAGTGAAACTCCACCGCGGTCAGAAACGGCAGGACGTTCATCCAAGCCGTGGGGAAGAGCACAGTGTCCACCTCCAACTCGCGCACCAGGACCACGGCAGGCTCCCAGAAAAGGATGTCGAAGCACGTGAAAATGCCAAACTTCCCAAAGGGGGTCTCAAAGGTGACGGCTTCTGGCTCTTTAGGGTAATTAAACTGAGTTTCTCTTCTAAAGAGGTTGTACTGCAGGTGAAGAAAATGGCATATTAGAAATTAAAAATAAGGCAAGATTATGAACAGCTACTGTTGCGTCTGAGCTAGGCATTAAGGCAAAGCTGGAGGTTGAGATACCTGAGCTGGCCAGCACAGTGGGTTTGCATCCATCCAGCTGACCCTCTCCCCCTGCAAAGCGGGGTGGCTGCGCCCCAGCTGCCTCCTGGAAGCAATGCCCAGCCAATATTAACTGCTAAGCCCTGCCAAGACGTCACCTGCAAAAGCACTATCTGGCTTGGCTAAAACTGTGCCAAGGACCAGCTAACATTTACTGAATACGGAAAATGCTGTCACTGCTTCTTTCTCATTTAGAATCATAAATGTAGCCCTTAGTTGTTTGGTATCCGGCATGAGCTCTGAAGCTGGGCTGCTCCTGGGAATAACGCCAGATCAATCAAGCACTTGCCTGCTTTTCTTTCTGGCCATAAGATCCTTGCATTGGATCATCCTGGATTGGTTGTCGCTCTACAATTATGTGAAATTGTTGTATAAACCATCTGAAATTGGTGCCAGAGAGATGAAAAGTATACTGATAATCAATTACAGGGTGATGCTGAAGTGCCTCTTTACCTTGTGGTAACGAGCCACCAGTTTCCCCTCCGGGTCAAAGACGACATCGGTGTTGTACTGATAGCGACCATCTCTGGGGCAGCTGGGATCGCTGGAGTTACACGGCTTCTTGTCCCCCATGTTTGCAACCACATAGATGGAGTTACTCCTGGCCATGCAGCTGAGTCGTTCCTGCACTGGTGCTGGAGCAAATCTAATGCATTTTTGGTAAAAGAAAAAAAAACCCACAAAAAATGTTACAAGTTTAAGTTCAGATGTGGAAGAAATGCATTCAAAATTACTATTCCACTAACTACATATCACCAGGTGCAGAAAAAGGGAAGGATCAAATCATAGTTTCTGTTCATTTTCTTCTCTGTTCATAGCATCATTTTAAATTGCCAGTCTCTTTTAGCTTTAAAAAATGGTCTCCCTGTGTTCTTCTTTCCTGTACCTTTAACAAAGTTATTTTCTGTGTGGATATAATTCCCACCTAACGCACATACAAAGATATGGACAGCTTCAGAAAATAGGAGAGACTAAATCAATAGACAAATATAAACTTAAAGTAACTTAAAAATAAATTTTCAGGCAGACCTAAATCTTGATTTAAAAGACCATTTTAACCTTTTTTAAGACTCTTCACTCTGTTTAAGGCAGCTGCCCATAAGCTTTTACTAAAAAGTTGCCACAGCATTTACAGAGCTGAGGACTCCTGAAATCTTGCTTCAAAAAGCCTCAGAACAGAAGAATACAAAAGCTTAGCTTAGACACAAACCTGGTCCTCTTGGCGTCCCCTGCTGACACACATTCAGAGCAGCCCTGTGTGACACAGCAGACTGTGCAAACTGTTAGATTTCTAAAAGGCACTTCTTTCAGATCTAGAGAAACATTTCCTGCAATTTGATTTAGAAATCACCCAGCCACATGAGCTGAGGATTGAATCACCTTGTCTAATCTATGCATCCAACATGATAATAAACTAGCTTATACTTACAGAAGATTTTCACAACTTATCTGAAGTGAGAAAGTTTTACATGTTTTAAAAACAATTTTGCCTAAAACTTCCTCATTTTCCTCCTTTTGCAATTTTTAAAAGTGAGACTGTCTCAATGCTTTTTACCTTGCATATCCCCATTACAATTTAATTAAGAGTTCTTTTTGATGCATCTCATTTCTACAGTAATTGGGATTTTTAATAGATTAAAAGAATTTTAAAAAACAGGTTTTAGGCATTTGCTGGGAGCAGCTCATGACTCCATGAGACACTAGTTTGAAACCATGTAAATTACTGCAGAAGAAATCACCTTGTGGGGTCGGTGCAGGGAATCCAGTTCACTGCCGGATCAGGGATATCCTCCAGGTAGGGGTAGATGGTTTCTCTTGTGAAAAGCCAGCCGTAAATGCCATCTTCAGGAGTCACAATGATGTGGGCGCCCTGACACAACAACAGGTTCCGTTAAGAATTCACCCATCAACAGATAACCAGGAGGGTCAGCAGGAGCAGAAAACACTAATAACAATATGATACACCCAGTACCTGCTGGGCAGCTTCCTTGATGGCCCCTTCCAAGACATCCATGTTTTTGTTCATCAGGGCCAAAGCCTCGTCGGGAGAAACGGGCTTGTCAGTGGCATCTGGCAGGATGACGGCATGCTCGTAGACGGCTGCAATGAAGGTGTCGGAGGCAAGGGCCTGAAGGACTGCGAGTGCAAACACCGCAGCGTGCAGGAGAGGCTGGGAAGGGAGCATGGCTGGTGCCTTGCAGCTCCTGGATCAGGCATAAGGAATATAAACCAGATAGAAAGAGGAGGAGCAAAGACTAATAAGTTTGCTTTGGAAAGAATCTTCTATTGAGTAATCTGAGAAGGTACAATGTAATTCTGCCAACAATCTGGACATTTATTTATAGCAGGAAGTCAGAGAAACATTTCTAGAAATTGGATCTTGTTTTCAGTTTGAAATGTTGTAAATAAAACATGAACAAAAGGCTAGGAGAGCATGTCAGAAGCCATGCTGATCTACAAGAGTCTCCATGGAAGGTGCACTTACACAGTCCATTCATACATCCCTCTCCAGGCTTCCAAACCCATCTCAGGGCGAGTCCACACTCTCACGGTTAGGGCACACTACTCTATATAACCTTACTGCACGTGGCTGCCAGCGGTTGAAAATTCAGCCATGGCTGAAGGCAGACCACCCGTGTGAAGTACAGCCCTCATGCTTCAGAGTGTAGCTGATTCATCTACACTTATGAGACACATGGTCCTACCATGCCTCTTGCCTTTGGCCAATGGCTTATTATAGTTGTAGCAGGTGCCCTGAGAGTGTCCTCCCTCCTGGGTTCATACTGCAATATAAACTAACTGTGCTGATCTCCCTGCCTAGAGCTAACATACTCGCTTGTTTTGTGAGAAAGAATTAAACAACACAGATTTTTTTTTCCTATTTTTGTTACGAAAGGCATTTTTTGCACAATAACCAATTTGAAATTACTCATACAAAGCAGTTTTCTTCTCATGGAAAGCAATTTTTGCATAGTATTTTGGAAGCAGAATATTACTACTATAGTTTCAGGTGCTTCATAAAAAAGCTTTGTTAGAACCTGCAATATGTCTGTGAGGGTAAAGGCACATAAGCTGGCTAATCATTGACCACTGGGCAAGAAACCAAGGAAAATATTCTTCCTGACTATATCTTCCTCTTCACTATGTAGTTTCACCCAGAAGTCTTATTTTTGTCCATCAGTATTAAGGCCTCCTCAGGAGAAACCGGCACTTCAGTGTCCTCCAACAAGACCATGTTGTGCTCGTAGACAGCTGCGACGTAGCTGTCCAGGGCACAGGCCTCCAGAGCAGACAGCACCAAAAGCACGGCAGAGGAAGCACGACCATGTCTGGAGTCTGGAAGTCGCCCAAGAGGACAGGGGCAAGCAAAGCCAGGGGGCTTTAAAAGGCAAAATCTTGCACGAAACCTGGGAATTCCCCAGAGTGGCAGAAAGCCGACACCAGGAAATGCAATCACCCTGCTCGGAAATTCTCACAACATCAAAGGCAAGCGAGCCATCAGCATCGAGCAATTCTGCCTTACACCACCGACAGAGAAGTCACAGAGAAGTCACCACTGTGCTGCAGCTGAAGAAATGCCATCGCCTGCCAGATCTGCGAATGATCCAGGCGTGGCATTGCTGTAGTAACACAGCTCAAGGCAAGCCCGGGTCACAGCAGGAAAACAAGCCAGTGTTTGGGAAATCTCAGCCAAGAGCAGCACGGACACATTCCTGCCCAAACTCAAGGGCGTGGGGTGCAGGCAGGGCTGCAGGAGGCAGGCGGCCGGCCCCGAGCTCGGTGCTGCTGCACGGGCACTACCTGTGCCACCCCGACTCAGCACAGCACCGGCTCAGAGTTGAGGGGCCTTTGGGGGCCGCTCCACATCGCAGGGGGGCTGCCAGACAGGCTGTATGCCTGAGCAAACCCATCAGCACATCGCTCAGTAACTGAGCTGTGAAGATCTCTGGTCCCCAAAGGTATCTGTTGGAAGAGTATCATGAATGGGAGCTGCAGTTTCTAAATTTTGCCTATTGCAACCTGCTTTCTTACATCTACAGATCACTCCAGCAGAAATCTTGAAGCTAAAGCTGCCCATGCACAAAAATCACTTGTATCTGGTTGCCCAAGTTTCTTACCTTCTTTGGTTCTCACTCAGCTGTCAGGTAACGAAATGCTTTTTTGCTGCACTTCCCTGGAAGAAGTGTTTGTTGTTAGTGGTTACACGCAGCCTTGTCTCTATAAAGACTGAGTTGGTATGCGGATGCGTGGGTAGACTTACATAGGATTACTTTCTGTATGCTTGACTCACTTAACACAATAACACATTTCACAATGATAAATGTTATGCAATCTTTGTAGCAAAAAAATTTAGTGCCATGATGGCTTATGCCAGTCTTCTATAGGAAAATATTCCACATACAAATATACCTAACCAAACCACAATGGCCTTGAACCAAATCCTGAATTCAAGATAGTCACCAGATTCAGGGCTGGGATCATATGCTACTTGCACACACATTCCCTTAGCCAGAGGATTGGCATCAGCAGCAAACAGACCTGAAGGAGCTGCCTCTCAGCTCCTGGACCAGCCACGCGTTCCCGCTGAATCCCTTCTCCATTGCAAGATGAGACCTTTTTGCGTGCCATAGCCTCCCTTAAATCCAGATCCTTTCCTCAGGAGAGAGTTGCGGTATCACCCAACAGGTTCCTGGGGGACAAGTAGAGTGTCTGCACTGAGTTTGTACCCATGGGAAGACGGTGACACGGGATAATCCCTTGCCAGACTGGGATCAGTCTGCGGTCAGACAGTAACTGACTCCAACAGTGAACAAGGTTTTAAGAGAGCGTGGCTCTAGCAGCACTGATGTTGAGCTTCCATGAGTCAGAGTACATTGCCTGGGGCTTTTGATAAACATGTCATTATCTTAGACATGACACTATATTATGTCACGTGCAAGTATCTATTTACATTTGAAACAGAACAGGTCATACGGTGCACAGCAGTCATAATCAGTCCTGGAGTTTGGATAGTATTTGCGCTCCCAACTTCTCACCAGCTCCATAACAGAAGTACCTGGGACTGAGGACCTTGAGAGCACCATGCTGAGACCAGGAAAGGTGCCAGGGTGGGGGAAAGGAAGGAGAAATTAGACTAATAAGGATCTCTGACCAGTCTTAAAGACACAGCCACAGAACATGCACATCTTTATACACTGATACACCGAAGGAACGTCACTAGGGTCCAGCAGCTGCAACAAAGCACAGGTCGCTGGGGGAGAAGAGGAAGCAAAGATGTGAACAGTGCCTTCTCACCAGCAGCAGCTGGTCTTAAGTAGAAGTCTAGCCCCCCCTAATCCATACAGCAAGTGAATTTGCAGGGAAGCACCACCCAGCATTAGCACGAAGGAGCAAAGGACAAAGCTTATTTCACATAGGTGTTATACGGCCAGAAAGAAATAAAGAAGATGGGAGGGAGGAGCTGCTGTATGATACCAGGTCACTCAGTGACCTCTTTACTGGGTGAAAACAGTTCCAGCATTGAATAGCATCCAGTGCAGCTAGAAGGTGCTGACAAGCTGTTGTTCAGAACTGGCAAGCAGAATATTTTGAGGTTTCAATTCCAAGCTTTGGCTCCACAGAGATTTCAAAGAAATGATGATTCATGTTGAGTTCTGACCAAGAAGTGGTGGTAGGTTTTGTTTCAGAGTTGGCTCTTTGATTGGAGTTCTTGCTCAGGCTCCATGATGCACCGTTCTGTGCTGCCGAGTGCCACACAATGTGCACCAATGGCATAAAGGCAATAAAACCAAAGCAACATATATAGGGAAAAAATGTGTAAGTGAAGTAGAAGAGCAGACTTGCATAGGTCAGCATAAGTAGTTGTATATCAGAGACAAAGCATTATTGAGCTTTTTTGTATAGAGCTGCCACAAATCACATCTTTCACTGTTTTATTTACCAGCCTCATAATAATCTGCAATTACAAAATATGCTATGCTATTTTAATAAGAATGTATCCTCTGGCCCACAATACAGATTTTCTGAGGGCTAGAAAAATAAAAATCCAGAAAACAGAGAGAGAAACACAACTGCTGTTTTGCACTAATAAAAGATTAGTAAGCTCATGATATAGAAACAGATACATGTCAATAAATTGTAGCAATAAAATAATATTGCTGCATTATTACTAAACAAAGCATATTGATAAGAAGTTTGTGCAACTGGAAATAAGATACGTAATTGGGATTGTTGTAGTAGAGAATGCTGTATCTCATTTGGACATTAGATTAATAGCGTACAGCTTCAGTTATGGTAACATCACGGGAAGGCTGGTGGTTGTGGGTCTGGTTTCAGGTGATCCTTTTCATACCACCGTCCAAAAAGCGTCACAGTGACGACTGGTTTTGTTGGTCTTGTCTTACTTATCAAACGCCCATCATTCAATACCTGATTGAAAAAGGTAAGAGAAGGACATAATTAGAGGAGCACCCATATGAACATGCTAAGAGCTCAGAAAGATGTGACAAAACAGGAAGAAGGTACGTCAGACCGTATCTCTTACTGAAACTAGTGAGTTCATTAAAGGTATTTAATAGATCTGACTATTCACTATGAGCAAGGTCACTTTGGCTGTTTTGAGACAGTTTATTCCATTACTACCCTGCAGAGAACCTAGCATGACACAGCTCCAGGGTGTCCCATTACCTCGAACTCCCCGGGGGCCAGCTGCACCCCGCTGTACAAGACTTCTGGAAAGACGTAGTTAGTGCCAAAGGTGCCGCTGAGGGAGAACATCTCAAACTCGGTCTGCGCAGTCTCCACCGGCTGCCCGCAGGTGCTCAGGTCCGTGCTCTTGCACTTGAGCAGCGTGCATATCTGCGGGGAGGAGAAAACAACCTATTTAGCAAGATGGAAACACTCTGGTAGGAAAGCCTTGTGTCATCAAAACTAGTGTGTGTCAGAGCAGGTGACCATCACAGGATCTCTTTCATAACCTTTAAGCATCTCTTTTTTTTCGTCGTAGCTTATTTTTCAACCCTTGATCTGATTGGGGGTATTCCAGGGCTGCACTGCCTTAGTAGTTAGAAATAACCTTAGTTTCTGACCTAAGTGCTGCCAGAGCACCTTATTTAATCCCTGAAGGTCAATCCTGTCACTTCCACTAATTCTTCCAATTGCCACTTCTCTCATTTGAAGATTCCTTTCTCACATGTCGTAGTAAGATGAGTTTGTGAATGGAAATTTTAGGCAAATGAAACAAAGTTCTCATGGGTACCTTGTGCAACTATACACACAGGTCCTCTTGCTGGTATTTGTACATGTTGCTAATGACAATTCATTAGGTGGTCTGGTAGTGCATGGGAAATCTGAATTTGATGTTCTCCATCCAACTCCTGGTGAATATACGTCAAGGTGATGAAGTCAGCACCCTCTGTTACGGTTTTGTGTTAGCAGTTGCAGCACATAGAGGAAAGTAGGAATGGCAGTGTTTTGTCCTTAAAGTTAATTCTCCACGTTACAGCTGATAAACATTTATGGACACCATGAAGAAATATGAAATAGGGCTAGCACTCCTGTGAAGGTTCAAAGGATGGTGGCTGGTTTTGCTGACAGGTGATGGAGGAGTTTGTCTATTTGTGTCAGATATTGGTGGATAGAAGAAGTGCATTTGCAAATATCAGAAGTATTATTCATCAGCAAATACGGTTCCCTTTGAAATGCAAATAAGCAAAAATAAAGAATCTAATTCTCTCAGTACGTTCTGTGGAAATGAAAAAAATGCTGAGGGGGAAAAGGAAGAGTAGAATTTCCTGTCTTCTCTAGAAAATTCAGTACTGGTAGAGACCATGTGGCAGCTTCCACAGTCACTGAAATAAATTTTCCAAGTGAGCTCACCAAGAACAGAATTTATTCAAGCTACCTTCTTAAACGTATTAGATGAGCTGTTTGCTGGCTAAGACCTCCCCCTGTATCCTGGAGTCTGTACCAGCTGATATGCAAAGGCCATGTTGACAGACAGAAGTAAGTAATGAAAAAAACAATAATCTGCTGGGACAATAACTTATTTATGAAGGCAAAGAAGGTTTTCTAATATGGCTTTAAGCAAATTCAACCAGCATGTAACGCACCGTCTTCCCAGACATTTCACTAAAAGAGAGGAAGAGTGGACATTTCCAATAAAAGTCATATGCCGTTTCGGTAAACTTCATTGCTATGATTTGAGTAATGACAAAAAATTAACATCTTTGTTACTCTAAATTATCAGAACATCTCATAAAGATAGATATGATCAACTGATTTTTTAACAGCAACTGTTTGATGAAGATTACAGAGGAGATGCAGAATACTTACTGCAGATAGTCACAAAAGAGGACCTAAATTTAGCCAATATTGCACAGCTAAAAAAATAGTGAATGCACTCTGGGAACTTAAAAGAGATTTAGAGACCCCTCCGCTGCATTTGTTGGATTTAAAGGTAAGCAGGCTTGGACATTTTAGCAACTACTTCCCATTGCTAACAAATAGGACACCAGGGCTCCAGCATAAAAGAAAGTAATTGTCTTTCCCTCCCCGAGCTGAAGGTTTCTCCCTGTAAAGAAGCTTCCTAAAATAAGTACTCCCTCTCCAAAGAATCATTACCTGCAGATAGTATTGTCCTTCAACAACATGAAGCCCATCGAAAGCACCTAGCACATAAACTTCATCTTCTCGTTTCCCTGCCATCTTGTAGCTCAAGTGACAGCAGAGGTCCTTCTGGCCAACGGTGACATTCCCCTCAGGCTTAGTGAGCTCAGTGAAAGTGAACCAGTCGTGGAAGATGAGTCCTCTGAAATCATGGTCATTGGGCGAAAATCTTCCGACACTCGAAGCATATGAGCTCCAGTTGACAGCAGGCGGGGAGGCAGGAGAAAGGCGAGGGTGTGAATCTAGTTCAGCAACGAGGAGGCGACCATGCTCAGTTTTCATATTGTAGTAGTATGTTCTGGCTCTATCTGGTGCATAAATACCACTCCCTGAGGAAAGTGCAATAGTCAGTCCAAAAATAATACAAAATTTCATATTATCCTTTAATTGTCCCTACTGCTAGCTTATCCACTATTTTATAAATATTACAGAAATTTTAGTCTCACCAAAGGTGACCATTATCACAGTTCAGTACACAGAACTCATGCTTTGGCAAAGAATAGCATTTTTTTCCCTGGGTGAGGTCTGCTCAGTGTAGGCAAAGGCAGAGGATGTTATGTTGTGGTTGTATTTATGGCCTCCCCAGTTCTCTTTTCTCCTGTATGCAAGAGTTGCTTGAGAATTCCTTTGTTCGTGGCTGATTGATGTAAAAGGACCATCTACTGATTGAGACCATCCAAAACAACACAGGCAAGTATCACAGGCCCGACCTGGTGAACACAGAAGGAAATAGCAGCTGTCTAGCCCCATTTACACTGGCTGAGGACTCCTCCCCACATGGGGAATTCACCACTGACCAGTGCCAAGCAACAGAGGGAAATCAAAGAAGATCTGTCATACCCATCACTGCCGAAGAGCCACATAAAATGGACAACCAGCAGTAGCCTGTTAGGCATTTCAAATGAGAAGCCCCAAGCCAAAACTGTGGTTTCATAGCTCAGTGAAGATACTAGTGTAGCTGAAATATACTATCCCATAAGCTAAGCTCTAGAAAATCAGTGCTATGCTCTTAAAAGAAAATGCAGACTTCTTAGCAGTGTTACTGCAACAGGTCTGAAAATTTGTTTTTAACACTTTTCCACAACTGTGTTAAATACAGCTACAAATAAGTCTTTCATTTGGCCAGAATAAACAGAGCCATGCATTGGGTTTACAAGTATATATTTATCATTTGGCATTCAATTACAGACTTAGAGGTGGAGAGCAAAAGAACCTAAGTTTCAGAAGCTTCTACTCAGATAGAAGGGACAGTAACTTACTACTTCTTTAGAGGCATTAAAAGAAAGAAAGGAAAATCCTAAGAAGCCAAGGAGAAGAAAAGAAAACACCACAAGTTTTGCTGTGCTTTTTATGGCATCAGTAGGGACAGGGGTTGTCAGGTTTAAAACTTGGTGACTAGACTCTTCACCTTCCAAGTAAATATATTATATTCCTCTGCAAAATCACCTTGCAGAGCAGGGCATAAGATTCATGGCTATAAAGATTTTTCAGACAGAGTGAGAATTAATTACCTGTCATAGATATGCTGGTATAGTGTGTATTGGCAGCTAGGAAGTTGACACCCATGCCCATAGCCCAGGCAGAGTGAAACTCCACCGCGGTCAGAAACGGCAGGACGTTCATCCAAGCCGTGGGGAAGAGCACAGTGTCCACCTCCAACTCGCGCACCAGGACCACGGCAGGCTCCCAGAAAAGGATGTCGAAGCACGTGAAAATGCCAAACTTCCCAAAGGGGGTCTCAAAGGTGACGGCTTCTGGCTCTTTAGGGTAATTAAACTGAGTTTCTGACATAAAGAGATTATACTGTAGGGGAAGGAATAAAGAGAAACACGTTAAAGGCACTTACTGCAATATCCTGGAGTCATTCCCTAAAACTGTTCAAAACGACTAGAGCAGTTTTTTGACCTGTGTTTGAAGCCTTCACGTGTAGGAAGTCAGGCTAAAATTGTATGGTCACCATAGTGCCCAAAAGGTGGATATAGGGAGACACATATTGCCCTGGCATCTAGCTAGGAAAGCAACCGGCTATCTGCAGGTCTGTTGGTGTCAGCCACCTGCAACTCCCATAAAAATAATCTCTCCACTCTCCCCACCTAGTTTATAATTCCGGTGACCTGAAAGACACACAGAAGAGAAGAGGAGCATGGAGGATCTGGCACCAAGAGATAGGATTGGTGGCCTTGGTGTGGAGACGCACAGAAGGACCGGAAGCACACAGAACCAGAAGGAAGAGCGAGACAGGGCAGAGCGGACAAGAAAACAAAGGCAGTGTGATGGGGGAAAGGCAGATGATCTCAGCCCACAGAAAAATCCAAGTTTGCGACATTCTCAGCTTTCCAACATTTTCCTTCTTCCTTTGCATTCACGTTTACTAAAAGAGTCCTTTAATCTCCAGGTAGCCTGGACAATAAACACATGCCACCGAGCCAGAAAAGAGGTTCAAGTTTACTGAATTTGTAACTCAGCACTTGGGTTGTGCCAGGCTGGCACACGGGGAACCAGACTTGCATTATCAGTGTCCCCCTCACCCAGTTTGCTCACAAAGAAATATCTTGGCATCGTCTCTGAAGAACCAGGTGTAATACTGGGCCCAAAGTGCGCTAAATAAACAACTGACTTCAGTCGAGCCACATTGGCATGATACCTGGCACACAACCCTCAAAAAACCTTGATGAACCTTGCAGGTAGGCACATAAAACTGAAAGAGGATACTTTCATTAGGTGCAAATGTTTCAATGCCCTCATCTCTTTTTACACCTGGCTTAGGTCCGTGGTTTTGTCCAGATAATTCCCATTATGCAAAAACTGTGCTGAAACATCATCAGAAAAAAAATTATAGGAAAGGGCCTGTCTTCTTTAAATCAGACTACTCATCTAAGACAAGATGCAGATGAACATTTAAAATCCTGGAACGTGAAGGGGTAGTCTGGTGAAAACCTGGCACTGAAAACTAAAGCTGCTTAAGCAGCAGGATTTCCAGTAATAGGGAGTTAACAAACTGAGGAACTCAACCAAAACCATATGCCACTAAACTGGACCCACACAATCATTTTTCATTCTAGTCTGTTTTGAGAAACATGACAGAAAATGCAAATCTGGAGTCAAGACTTCACAGTAAGAGAGAGATTCTTTTAAATTATAAACAGAAACAAAAATCTGCCATGGGAAAATGACTGGCATTTAATTCTCTTGCCAAATGGAGATGTTTTGGAAGTAGTGGAAAAACAGCTCCTGACTTCCAAGGCCTCTTTACCTTGTGGTAACGAGCCACCAGTTTCCCCTCCGAGTCAAAGACGACATCGGTGTTGTACTGATAGCGACCATCGCTGGGGCAGCTGGGATCGCTGGAGTTACACGGCTTCTTGTCCCCCATGTTTGCAACCACGTAGATGGAGTTACTCCTGGCCATGCAGCTGAGTCGTTCCTGCACTGGTGCTGGAGCAAATCTAATGCATTTTAGGAAAAAGACAAGTAAAATCTGTGATGTCAGTGGTGTCCATCACCGGAGTGCTGAGGGCATGCTGGCAGCACCTCCGATCCTGCAGTCATGGCAGGGCATGCATATACACAGGGTGGCTGCAGCACTCCCTCAGGTTGATTCCCGCAGCTTGGGGCAGGTCCTGGAGCCCTCCCATCGGCGTCCGGAGGGACATGCCGCCCTTGGGCTGCCTGCCAGCACCCCTCGGCACCCAGAACATGCTCTGCAGCAAGCAGATAATCCTAGGGCTGGGAAAGGGCAGGAGAGGAATTGCTGGGCAGAGGAAGAGAGTATCTTGGTGTCACACAGGACAGTATCTTAGCATCTGGCATAGCAGCACCTGAGGACTGTAGCTCTGAGCCCTCAACACACCAAGCAGAGTTGAGCTGTGGAATAGTGCATCTGATGTGGTCAAGGCAATTCATGTCCTCCCATGGACAGGAGCACTCAGTCTTCTTGCCATGGCATGAACAGCAGTGGGATATTCCTTTCAAGATGTGACAGGCCATGTGCCATAAACTGGCAGCACCTCTGAAGCACCTGTACCAGGCCAGAAAGAGAGCAGACATCCCCCTCTGTAAAGTGGCGATGCATATGGCTTTGCAAGGTGTGCATGGGCCATACAGGAGGACCATCACGCAAGGTACATATATAGCACCAAGGAATAGGGCATGCCAGACTGTGATGGCAGGCATTATATTCCCACAAGGCACTATTGAAAACCCTGATTTAGGAGAGCGAAGCGACACACAGATCACCTTCACAAAAACTAACTGCGTTGAAGAACTGGAATAAAGACCTGCTTAGACACGCTGCCACCCCACACCCCACATTCACTGAAAGACTCTGTATATTTTAGCTACTTTTGTCTCAGTAAAAAGTTGCACATCCTGCACTTCTCCCCATTGTGAATCTTACTCTCAGGACTGTTGAGGCATTACATCCTCACAGATGTAATATTATGGTCTTAGCACCTCACCATTGAGCAGGTGCAGAAAGCAGTGGTGAAAAAGGCAGACCACAGCTGTAGTTCCATGGCTGAGTACTGATTTCATGCTGTATGGATCTCAGGTCCAGCACTCAGCTATAGGTTATCATGTCCCGGCTGGAACATGACATTTGAATGACAGATCATGCTGTACAGCACAGAGACTCTAGCAATTTGGACGTTATCTTATCTTAACTGTGAAAAACTAAGATTAAAACTTTCTGGGTTTGTATCACTCAGAGATTTGGACTTTGACTACTGAACTCGTCACCTCTGTTATTAGCTGCTCAGAAACTATTTCTTGGCTGTCCACAAAAATGGTATATGTGCTTTTATGCGTGCTACATTTTGTACAAATGAACATAGCATTTGTAAAAAAACAAACAAACCAACAAAGCAAATAAAAACTAGTGTTAAGAATTTCAATTATTCTATTCAGAATAGTGTGCAAATACTGAAAGCAGAATGAGAAGCAGTATATTCTGGCATCAAAGCTTTTCCAAATGCAAAAAAAACCCCAAGTTTCCTCTGCATTTAGCAACCCAAATTCTGTATATTGTTTGAATTTCTCTCTGAAGTGTCTAATTCAAAAACCTTTTTTTTTTTTTAACAGGGTTTCCTAGTCAATTAGTCATGGACATGCTATAGATTTTATCATGTAACTTACCTTCTCATGCAACTTTAATTGAAACTTAGTCTCATGACAAAAGCATTAGCAGTTCTTAGGCATTTATTGGGAGCAGCTCATGACTCCATGAGACACTAGTTTGAAACCATGTAAATTACTGCAGAAGAAATCACCTTGTGGGGTCGGTGCAGGGAATCCAGTTCACTGCCGGATCAGGGATATCCTCCAGGTAGGGGTAGATGGTTTCTCTTGTGAAAAGCCAGCCGTAAATGCCATCTTCAGGAGTCACAATGATGTGGGCGCCCTGACACAACAACAGGTTCCGTTAAGAATTCACCCATCAACAGATAACCAGGAGGGTCAGCAGGAGCAGAAAACACTAATAACAATATGATACACCCAGTACCTGCTGGGCAGCTTCCTTGATGGCCCCTTCCAAGACATCCATGTTTTTGTTCATCAGGGCCAAAGCCTCGTCGGGAGAAACGGGCTTGTCAGTGGCATCTGGCAGGATGACGGCATGCTCGTAGACGGCTGCAATGAAGGTGTCGGAGGCAAGGGCCTGAAGGACTGCGAGTGCAAACACCGCAGCGTGCAGGAGAGGCTGGGAAGGGAGCATGGCTGGTGCCTTGCAGCTCCTAGAATGCTCTGAGTCACGGACAAACGGTGCAAAAAGCACATACATAGAAAAGAGAAGAGGGACAAAGTTTAACTTTAAAGGAGGGATTAAGTGCTGGTCTGTTAAAGCATTACCTTGGAATCAAGTCACTGGTGACACACGGGAAAGTATTACAGTACACAGTAAGGATGTCGCAACTCAATGAGATTAAAAAACCAGGCAGTGCCAAGAGTAACTGTGCCAGCAGAAAAATAAGTTATTAAACACATGGCTAGAAAGAACGGTCCAATTTTTGTTTTTATACTTTCTTCTGTCATTGATTGCAATAGACTTTTGCTATCTATGTTGGCTCAACTCTGATACCCGCATGAAAGGTGGATGTGTCACCCCTGGAGCTAGTCTTCTGTGAAGTTTGAGTGGCAAACTTGAGGGATTTAAAAACTGTTTGCTTTATTCTAGTGTCTTCATATTCCCCAGTTCCTGTGATACCTGCCATTAGGTGCAGCTTGCTTCCCGGAGTTTCTTTAGACCAAAGTCATTACATAGCATCTCACTGTACTTAGATGTAATACACTTAACATGCCAGCGACAGAACTGTCCCTTGCGTTTATCCCAGTGGCTCTCCCAGTCGCTTCTGTTTAGCTGTACATCATTTTCCAACAGCCTTCCACCAAAAAATTTGCACCTGGAGGGAATGCTTTCCTCTGAAATCAGGCAGGTAAGCCACCAGCCAGGCCATTAATCGAGTACCCCATTGCCTGGCTGCCACTTGCCTGAAGCAGAAGGGCAGGCTAGTTCACCAGGCACAGAGCCCCCCTGCTCATCCTTCCTGTCGCCAGGAACATGCTGTGTATTGAGAGACCTTCATTTTTAATCTTTTACTTTAATTCAGTTCAAATGCATTTTTTGCTATGACATTTTCCATTTTTTGACTTTCTAGTAGTTGCAGTATTGTCATTTGGAAAAGGTTTTCTGAATAGTGGGAAGCAGAACAGGCTGCCTGCCTTCAGCTACAGCAGACTGTCCTTGTAGAGCTGTCTCAGAAAAGACAAAAATGTGGGTGAATGCAAGCACCAGAGAGTTCCCTGTAAGAGTAGCACTGACCGAGGGTTTCAACCATTAGGAACATTGATTTGCACCTGGTAATGTTCACCTCTAAGTACTTGTCTACATACATTGCTAGGTACAGCATGCTCATTCAGGAGCCTTAAATACGATCCTTTAAAAGGCTGCAATAGAGATTTCAGTGATAACTGAAGCCTGGAAGCCTTTTTCCTGCCCTGTTTTTCTTATCAAATGAAATATGCGTTGAGTCACGTTAACCACAATCGGACGTAAGTCTGAAGAAGGAGGAAGCAGTAAACGCTGCCTTGTTTAGCAACAGCTAGGACAACAGTCAGCCCAGAAGGGTGACTACCCTGGCAGAGCTGAGCAGAAAAAGTGACGAGTGCGGGGGCCAGGCGCTGCCCCGCGCAGTTCAAGCCGCGCTGCCAGGACAGGGGGGTTTCTGTGGTACGGTGGGGGGGAGGCATCCCTGTCTGCCCCTGTACCAGCAGGCACCACCGCCTACTGCCTGCAGAGCCGGGCGCTCACCCAGGAGCGAGGACCTAACTCCAGTTAAACAAACAAACCCCCCTGAATAAAATTTAACGACACTACAGCTGTCCAGGCTATACACGGCTGTAGGCAATGCAAGAGGATATTTATCCTAGAGCTCCCTCTACTTTTCACTCCTCCATCCTCCCAGTCCACTCCCCTCACCCCTCTACTGCACTCTCCCCCATCTCTGCTACTTGCCTGAGGACGGCGGTTATCCGACTGACTTACTTTTGTGAAACGGGATGCGATTTGGTGCTAAATCAGCTTAGCTGTAGAGGTAGTCCGTCTTCAGATTGTGGTCCTGCTCCTTTTCTTGTGCCAAGAGAGACTGCGTGGAAGACTACTGCTTATTCAATGGGTTAATCTTGCTCTGGAGAAGCCTGTGTGAAGGGTCACACCCAAACCATGCAATCACTGCAAAGCAGTGAGGACGTGCGGGCAGCGGTGAGGAAATCGGAAGCCACTCATTTTTACCAACAGCACATAGTTACGTTGCTTAGCTGTAACAGGACACCATGTCCTAGGGCACAGATAGAAATGTAGAGAAACAGTACTTCTTCTCCACAAACAAGTAGAGTGTTTTCCATTACTTCTATTATACGAATTGTAGAGGGTTACAATTTAACACATCTAGAGACTAAAATCTTGTTTTTGCAACATTCACTTTGTTCAAAAACAATGTATTTTACATCCTGCAGGTCTATTTTTCATGATGTTGGTCAGATTAAATGTGAACAGTGTTTTTATTTCAAAACAGCCCTGTAGAACAAACAACAGAACAGTACAGAGAAATCTTACCCACATCACCCAAAGTAATCCAGTCCACTTGCTTAGAAGGTACAATCTGCAGGGCCTGCACCCACACACCTGCCAGTGCCTTCAATCTGTTCAAGCTGCTTGCCACCCTTTCCCAACACCTGCCTGCACAGTCCCGGCTCTCCCTCGCACCAGCATGAGCAACCATCTCACAGGAAGACAGACAGGCCCCTGCAAAATTGCTCATTTTGAGAATTTTTGATATGGACACACCTGACTGCTTGAAAATGGTAACACAGTTATCAATAGTTTTGTGGAAAGGAAATTTTCCACACCCTAAAACTGTGGCCAGAAATATTCAAGGAGACTCCTCCAACTGTAAGTTAGGGCGTGGCATGATAACTCATTACAGTGTACTCAGCTGAATAACTGTTTCTGAAGCAATGGTGTTTGCAGGCTTGTTTTCTTTTTCAAAGTAAATGATAACTTAAAAGTTCAGCCATCAGCCGTCAAAGGTTCTGTTAATCTCTGGTTTAGAAAAGTGTGTGTTCAGAGCTGGGGCGGAACAGTGTTGTGGAAATGACTTCTAATACCTCGCCAAAAATTTCAAAGAATTAAAAATTGGTTGTTACTGCGCCACAATGCACTGCTGTGTGCCTGAATCCTACACTGCTAAAGCCAGAGGAATTTATTTTCTATTGTCCCCAGTGAGATCAAGGTCAATCCTATGACAATCAAAAGCTATCATACAAAACCACATACAGAACTGCCCTGCAGAGTAATTTATTTTTGCTGCAAAATCAAGTCAACAAATCAATGTGCAATGATTTTGCTGTTAGATAAGGCAACTTGAGAAATATAATGCCATTATAATTATGGGTATTAACATTATTTAACATTAATTAACATTATGGTTAATTATGATTAATAAGCATTACAGAAACAAGCAGATGAGATCTTAAAGGATCTGCAGTGAAATCACGGTGAAGCTTGCTGTGTGTGTGGAGGGTCCTTTTCGTACCACCTCCCAAAGAGTGTTACACTCAAAACTGTCTTCGATGTATTAGTCTGACTTATCAGACGTCCATCATTTAGCACCTAGTTACAGGAAAGTAAAATAAATGGGAACATCAGCAAAGCGGTACTACTGTATGACAAACACAAGGTAATATATTAATTAATGTTGACCTCGTTGAGAGATGTCTTGAAAAAAGACAAAGCAAAGCATGTCTGAGTCTCTCATTCACTTGGAGATACCACAAAGTCTGAGAAAAACTACACTTCTTCTGTCCTGAGCAAGATCTTGTTCTAGGAGATTTGGGGAAGAAGGGAATCAGCGAAATGGACCTGCTGTATGAATGCAACCAAGAAAATCAGGCAGAACTAAAGCTGCCTTGAACTCAAGCCAGTTACTGAAATAGAGGACACTGATAACTCCCCAGTTGCTCCTGTGTCTTGTAGTGGCTTTTTCACCATTTGTGTTACAAGTCTGACAACTCACAAGGGTGTCCCATTACCTCGAACTCCCCGGGGGCCAGCTGCACCCCGCTGTACAAGACTTCTGGAAAGACGTAGTTAGTGCCAAAGGTGCCGCTGAGGGAGAACATCTCAAACTCGGTCTGCGCAGTCTCCACCGGCTGCCCGCAGGTGCTCAGGTCCGTGCTCTTGCACTTGAGCAGCGTGCATATCTGCGGGGAGGAGGGTACAGAAAGGCAAAATACCACTAAGCTTTCAACAGTCAAGAGCTGGATTTGATTGTAAGAAAAGCTGTCATGATGAAGAAATGATCCAATACATCTAGTCATTTATTTAGGCCAAGAGGATCCATGGGTGCTCTTGGCACCTGAAACTTTGTAAAAAGACAGTTCTTTGCCAGCACCGCAGCAAAGCACTGTGTCTGTGTGTACACACGTATGTTGATAAGTTACGTGTGCTTTCATGCATAATGCATATGCATTTAGTCATAGATGTGGCATAGTTTATGGCCTAGGTAAGTTACTTTAGCTCTGGCTGAGTTTCCTAAGAAACTGAAGCCATACTTATTTGCCTGCTCTAGTGGGAATACTCTAAAGATATAGAGAAAAGGTATGAAGATTTAGCACATTAAAAAAAGCCTAACAGTGAAATTTAAAAGAACCAATACAGTGACAAGCCATGTGAATACAAAGGTTATATCCATATTTAGTTTCTTAATTTTGTGAGATAACTGCATGTTAGAGAATCACATCAGCATGATGGCACAATCCACTGAGCAGAAAACAGCTCTCTGTTGTGACAGGAGCATCCCTATGAAGACAGAGAGAACTCTACGATCTTTTCTCCCTTTTGCACACATATATGGAAACCTCCTCGAGGTGTTATAGCACAGGGTCAACTCAGGGTCTTCGCTTTCATCATTTATAACATAGACAGAAAAGCAGGATCAACACCCCTAATGAAGTCAAAATGCATCATGAAGAACAAAATGTTTTCAGAGGGGCCTAAAAAATACATCCTCTTAAACCCCCTCAATGAAAAATGAGACAAATGCAAATGGGCTGCAAAGAGAGTATTGCAGCCTTCCCACAGTCCAAATAAGAACAGAAAACCTTCACCTGCAAATAATACTCTCCTTCAACAACATGTAGCCCATCAAAGGCACCCAGAACATAAAGTTCATCTTTCTGCTTCTCTGCCATCTTGTAACTCAGATGGCAACAGAGGTCCTGCTGGCAAATGGCACAATTTCCCTCGGGTTCAGTGAGCTCCGTGAAGGAGAAGAGATCATGGTAAACGGCCCCGCTGAAATAGTGATGGTTTGATGGAAGCTGTTCAATACTGCTGGCATACAATTTCCAGTTAACAGCAGCAGGATAGTCAGGAGACAGACGTGGGCGTGAACTCAGTTCTGTCACCAAAAGGCGACCATTTTCCATTTCTGTATTATAATAACACGCTCTTGGACCGTCTGGGGCGTAAATACCACTCCCTGCAAACACATAACACCAGAAAGCTTAGTTTTTAATCTGAAAGCAAGTGTATGGTACAAGTAAGCAGTCTTCACTAATTAAACATGTGCTGTATTTTATTCTAATGTTTACCAGATTGTTTTGAAACTAAATTAAGCCTTCACAGACTGCAAGCCTAACCTAATGCTTTTTGCAATTAATGGAAAGTAGACCAAACTCTGATGTTTCATGTATTGTAAGTGACAAGATTAGTGTGCTAATTATATGCCATTATATATTATTTAAGTGGATGAAGCTATACATTCCTCATTGAGTTTAGCTGTATCAGAAATCAGTATTTCTGATTAAAATAAATGGTAACACTGTCAAGTTAAAAAAAAAAATCAGTAAGGAAAAGATATTACCAAAAGTCACATCTTTATGCAAGCTCTTTACATAAATACATAAATCTTTAAGGCCCAGAGTAAAACTTATCCATAAAGAACATGAGTTGTATGACATAGGGTCATCAATGACTGAGAACTAAAGGAACGGCCTGTATCTGCTTTTATTTGGAAGGCAAAGTTTAGGGCTACATTTTAGCAACGCCAGTAAGTTTTCTCTCACTTCTGCAAGCACATGCCCGCAAAACTTGTGCTTGACTTCTAGCATCTGCTCAGGAAAAATATACAGTGAAAACAGCCCGGAAAGAAAACCTGACACAAGGTCTCCAGCCCAGAGGTAGCGTTTGCAGGACTCACAAGAACATTTCGCAGAGTTAGGTTTCCACCTAGTGGAGAAAAAAAAGTTTGGCCCTTCACCTGACCAAAACACCAAGCACCAGGAGCAGAAGATGAAGAATCACATGCATAAACTCTCAGGACTGATCATTTAACAAATAACTACAGGTGTTCTAGTCAACTTAAGCATTTCTGAGCTCTTACATATCACATTTTGGTTTCCTTTTTATCTCTACAAGTTCTCTTGTCCTAACCCTGTTGGCATGTGTATGCTGCCTAAAGCTGATGGGAATTTCTGCTCAGGTCAACTGCACTACATAGCTGTAAATGTTGCCCACGGGAACAAGACCGATTGGAGCGATATCACATTACTTGTCATATCTAAAGTGGAGTTGCGTGTATTTGCTGAAAGAAAGTTGACGCCCATTCCCATAGCCCATGCTGAGTGAAACTGGACTGCCGACAACAGTGGGAGTGTGTTACCCCAAGCGGTTGGGAACAGAATGGTGTCAACCTGGAATCTGCTTGCCAAGACCACAGCTGGGTCATGATAGAGTATGTCTGCACAAGTGAAAATGCCAAAGTAGCCAAAGGATGTATTGAAAGTAACAAATTCTGGATCCTTGGGGTAATTAAACTGTTTCTCTGTCACAAAAAGGTTGTACTGTTCAGGGAAAGGAAGGAATGGAGAAAAAAAGATTAGAAAAGAAATCAAACCATTTAAATCGGACTAATATTCAATATAATACTCATTCACTTAAATACAAGTAATGGAGAATATGTTTTGTGAACATGCTATATCTCAATTTCAAAAAAGAGAATTCATACCACTGCAAGAGGAGTCAAGCACAAATATCTGTGGTTCTGATTTATACCAGTGAAGGGGATTTGTATTTAGTTAGCAGGAGTTTAGGACATTAATATCTCATGTGTCACTTCCTATTGAGAAGCAGTGAAAATAGAGGGCTTATTGAATGTTAATTAATTTCTTTTAATTACTTGCTATTAAATTCAGTATAGCAGGAATGAAGATACCTTAAGGCAGTGGCTTCACCTGTCCTCTGACGCCTGCTCTATAGTGACTATGTACAAATACATTTAAGCCTGGGAAGCAGCTTCTGTTTCACATCGTTAATCACTTGAGGATTATGCACTTCCTGAACTTTGTAAAATCCTCTTACCTTGTGATAACGAGCCACCAGTTTCCCTTCTGAGTCAAAGACAACATTGGTATTGTACTGATAGTGACCATCACTTGGGCACCTTGGATCACTGGAATTACAGGGCTTCTTGTCTCCCATATTTGCAACCACATAGATGGAGCTATTCCTTGCCAAACAGCTGTCTTTCCAGCACCGGTGAGGGAGCAAACCTAAACAGCAGGGAAGGAAGAAAGGAAATAAATCATCAAAACCAGTCAATCCATAAAAATGCCAACACTAAGACTACAGATCACAAGAATGATAGGTTTAAGTTAGTAATTTCTAATATGAGACTGTCGTTTTCTGTTACTCAACAGAAGGCAGCGGTTTTGTGCTTCAAAGCTCAGCATGTTGAAACTCCAGCTTCACCTCACGTTAGATAAGTGAGGAACACAGGGGTTTCCTCGCAGTGAAAGCAAATCTTTGCACCTTTGAGTCTCCCTTCTGCTGCTGGCGTGTGGTACAGCGTTGGTGTTACACCAACACATGGGCTAATCTCAGCTTTCTGCTTCAGCTCTTGATTCAGCTGCTGTGCTGAGGTAGCTTATGATTTGCTTCTTCTACGGTGCGTTTTGTTATCTTTCACCAAATATTGCAGCCGCAAAAAATGGTGCAATTTATTAAGGAAAATAACAGAATAAAAAGGCTACCACATCATGAATCAAAAATATAAATTTGAAATTGTGCAGTATATCCTTTCAGTAGTAGCTGTTACTTTATTCACAAATATTCCTAATATTCCTGTATCTTAAATATTTTCTACCATATGCATGGAATACATTACTGAAATGTAGGTTCTGTAAGTTTTTGTTTTTCTTTTAAATAAATCTCAGCCTTTATGAGTATGCTAACTAAAATCAAAGGAATTACAGTGAGAAAAAATGACAGACAAAAATGATTAAGGAAGTTGTTTTAAGCTATTTATGGCAACTACGTGATGTCTAACCTGCCTTCATTTACAGCAGTTATTCCAAGACATCTAAAACTATGAACAACCACTCCTAAAGGTAGCCGTCTTTCCCATCGCACCGTTCCCCTGTGCACAGCAGGGACAATACCTTCCAGGATCAGCACACGGAATCCAGTCCACCTGTGGGTCTGGGATATCCTCAAGATAAGGCTATATTCTTTCCCTTGTGAAGACCCAGCCGTAAATGCCATCTTCAGGAATTACAATGATATGGGCACCCTGGTACCAACATACAAATCCAAAAAACACCATTAAGAAAATGAATAAATGGTCAATGTTTACCAAAATGAATGTCTCTAACTCTGTCATAATACCTGTCTGGCTGCTTCTTTGATGGCCACTTCCAAAATAGCCATACTTTTGTCCATGAGCACCAAGGCCTCCTCAGGAGAAACCGGCACTTCAGTGTCCTCCGACAAGACCACGTTGTGCTCGTAGACAGCTGCGACGTAGCTGTCCAGGGCACAGGCCTCCAGAGCAGACAGCACCAAAAGCACGGCAGAGGAAGCACGACCATGTCTGGAGTCTGGAAGTCGCCCAAGAGGACAGGGGCAAGCAAAGCCAGGGGGCTTTAAAAGGCAAAATCTTGCACGAAACCTGGGAATTCCCCAGAGCGGCAGAAAGCCGACACCAGGAAATGCAATCACCCTGCTCGGAAATTCTCACAACATCAAAGGCAAGCGAGCCATCAGCATCGAGCAATTCTGCCTTACACCACCGACAGAGAAGTCACAGAGAAGTCACCACTGTGCTGCAGCTGAAGAAATGCCATCGCCTGCCAGATCTGCGAATGATCCAGGCGTGGCATTGCTGTAGTAACACAGCTCAAGGCAAGCCCGGGTCACAGCAGGAAAACAAGCCAGTGTTTGGGAAATCTCAGCCAAGAGCAGCACGGACACATTCCTGCCCAAACTCAAGGGCGTGGGGTGCAGGCAGGGCTGCAGGAGGCAGGCGGCCGGCCCCGAGCTCGGTGCTGCTGCACGGGCACTACCTGTGCCACCCCGACTCAGGGCTGCTCTGATCTAGCTGAGTGTAGTTTGGCTATACCTGGCACAGTCCCTATTTATCACAGCTTCACAGGTTGTATAACTGTGTTAGTAACAGCAGATGGGTATTTAGACCTGCCACCACATGAGACGAGCACAGCACTAGCCAGGGGGTTGCTGAGATTCCCACAGGAGATCCCACCGCTCTGCTTTAACCATGGTTCCAGGACCCCTGGATGATCATGGCAGGAGAACATGCTTGTGAGTTGACCTGAACAACAAACCTGGAAACCAGGATTCCTCTTCAGGTTTCTTTTGCCTCCATTGTGTACGTGAAAGAATGAAAAGGGGAGAAGATGTGTTGCCAGAAAGCTAGAGGGGTTACTTAAGCCTGTCTAGTTTCTACTGAAGGTCTGGTGAAGTTCACGCATTGCAGGACAGCTTATTAATTTCAATGACATTTGTGCTCTTCCTGGTAATCCTGGCCACTTCAAGTCCTAACAGCACAAGTCAGGTAAGTGAACAAGTTATTCCACAAAAAGAGCTAGTTAAGTCTCATGTGTACAGATCTGCGCCTTGTGCATTTTGTGTCTACCTCTAGTCCTCTCAACTCCTTCTCACCTGCCTCACCCTCGGCACTGGCAGGGTCAGCACTTCATAACAGGTTGAGGTGTACATTCCTGCTTTCAGTAAAGTCTAACACTCAATACAAAAACAAAGGGAGCTATTGCCAGGAAGCCTGCCCTTTGGTACCCTGATGGTTCACAGTTCAGCTGGCTACCAGAGCAGTTCTTCTTGCTAGTGCCCCAAAAAGGGCTCTTTGTCATGTAAATTCCAGTAGCTACTCACAAGAGAAACTGACTGGAAATTGCTAGGACTAGAGCATTTTTCTTATTTATGGAAAAACGGGTACCCTAGAGAACCCCTTCTAAGACCCAGTTCTGGGCTGAAAGGCAAATTAAAAGACTTTGCCACAATCAAGGTCAGGCAGTCTAGTGGGAGTTTGCCAGGCATGCCCTTGTCGCAGTTCCCCTTGAGTTTTTTTGCTGAGCATCTGAAGGAGGTGAGATTATTTTTCCCCATTGTTGGAAAATAGTAGCCCTAGACTTTTGATATATTTACTGTTACAGAGGCAATTAGTGCAAACATTCCAGCTGGCATTTATTAGTAAAACAGATCTCACACACACCAAGCTGTCTTCATCTATAATACAAACATACACGTCTGTGCATGTATGTATACACACATACACACACGATGCCAAGTCTCCTTCAGGACTGAAGATCAGTTAGTTCTGTGTAGAGATGCTAAGTCTTCTCTTCATTACCTTTGCCTCCCATTTTCAGGCACTTTCAAGATAATACAAGTGCTGGTAGACAAAAAGTCTTTTAAACTCTTGGTTCAAGAAAATTCACACAACTTAGGAAAAAAAGTTCCTTTATTGAAAACAATATTGTGCTTAATGCTCTGTCATTTCAAATTCTGTTTCAACATTTTATGTTATCAGTTAAAGTATTTCAAGATAATGAACTTTCTTTAAAAAAATACAGAAAGTCATGGTAGCAAAATAGTAGCTTTACCCAAGAATAATGCACAGCAGGCTCAAGTATAGAAACCAGACATTTGAAAACACACCTCTTCACATACAGTGGTGCACTGTATATGGAACGCAATTAAACAGGCTGACATCTGAGGGTTACTCATCACTTCAGCCAATCCACATGAGGACTTCCAAAAGAAAGGCAGTCAGTGTTTAGTGTTTCAAAACAGTAATGCAGCTACAACTAAACCACAACTGGTTGTTCGCTAAGGGATCATGTATCCCAGCTCCAGAATAATGAAACACTGTCAAGTCCACTCATCTCAACACTAGGTTAAATCACAATAGTAAACAGAGAATTTAAAATTATGTCTGGCTATGTTTCACTGCCCATCAGATGAGTTCTTTCTTCATTATTACCAGGAGGATTTTGCAGGCTGGAACTGGAACTGTTTGCACAAGGAAGAGAACAGGAGGGAAGAAACAGGTTTAATATTCTCTAGATACTTCTTTGCAATACCAACGTTATAGCAAAAAAGCCACACATTACATGGAAAGAGCTATGTGGATCACTGGATTTGGTTCCCCTCTGTTGCACAGAACCATGTACTATTGCTTTCACACCCATCATTTCACAGAATCACAGAATGGTTTGGGTTGGAAGGGACTTTTACAGGCCATCTAGTCCAACCCCCCTGCAATGAGCAGGGACATCTTCAACTAGATCAGGTTGCTCAGAGCCCCGTCCAACCTGACCTTGAATGCTTCCAGGGATGGGGCATCTACCACCTCTCTGGGCAACCTGTTCCACTGTTTCACCACCCTCACTGTAAAAAATTTCTTCCTTATATCTAGTCTGAACCTACCCTCTTTTAGTTTAAAACCATTACCCCTTGTCCTATGGCAACAGGCCCTACTAAAAAGTCTGTTGCCATCTTTCTTATAGGCCCCCTTTAAGTACTGAAAGGCCGCAGCAATGTCTCCCCGCAGCCTTCTCTTCTCCAGGCTGAACAACCCCAACTCTCTCAGCCCGTCCTCGTAGGAGAGGTGCTCCATCCCTCTGATCATTTTTGTGGCCCTCCTCTGGACCCGCTCCAACAGCTCCATGTCTTTCCTGTGCTGAGGGCTCCGGAGCTGGACGCATACTCCAGGTGGGGTCTCACCAGAGTGGAGTAGAGGGGCAGAATCACCTCCCTCGACCTGCTGGCCACGCTTCTTTTGATGCAGCCCAGGAAACAGTTGGCTTTCTGGGCTGAGAGCGCACATTGCCGGCTCATGTCCAGCTTTTCATCCATCAGTACCCCCAAGTCCTTCTCTGCAGGGCTGCTCTCAATCCTTTCATCCCCCAGCCTGTATTGATATCAGGGATTGCCCTGACCCAGGTGCAGGACCTTTGCACTCATGAAGTTCACGTGGACCCACTTCTCAAGCTTGTCCAGGTCCCTCTGAATGGCATCTCATCCCTTAGGTGTGTCAACCGCACCACTCAGCTTGGTGTCATCTGCAAATTCACTGAGGGTGCACTCAATCCTACTGTCTGTGTCGTTGGTGAAGATAATAAACAGTACTGGTCCCAGTACAAACCCCTGAGGGACACCACTCATCACTGATCTCCATCCAGACATTGAGCTGTTGACCACTACTCTCTGAATGCGACCATCCAGCCAATTCCAGCCCACAGATACCCTCCTGGAGGAACCATCAGTAGGGTTCGCCCATTAATGCCACAGTCCTGTTGCTTGTATAGAACAGACATTGCCTGGTTTAGGTCTCTGTTTAGGTCAGTAGGGATTTAGGAAAGCATACAGACAAACTATTTAGACAATATTTTTACTGCTCATCCTGTCATTTGTTATCAGGTTGGAAAAAATGGAAGCACAGCTTTCAAAGGTTTGCTTTATATGGCTGCAAGTAAAATAAAGAATAAATGTCTCAGCATACCTTCTCCTTGTTGCCTCAGTGATATAGAATATTCCAGTGGCAAGACCCTTTGAGGAAACAATCAGTTACAGTTGTAATAATAATAACCTTATGCAATAGCTCATAATTGCAATAGATATAAAAAGCAAAAAATGTATAATTACTTACACTTAACAGTGCCCATCCTCCTTGGATGGCTGAGGCCCATTCAAAACCCAGCTTTTCATTTAGAAATCCTCCCAGAGTGGGACCTGCAAATGCCCTGCAACAAATCAAAATGAGGTATTGGCATCCCAAACAAAAAAGATAACGTATCATATTCTCAGAGAACTTTTTTTATTGCATTTTGTGGCCTCCCTCCATTGATTCTCTCTCCTTTGTCAACAAAGAGATTGTCTTCCGCAGACCTAACTTTCCTATAATCCACAGTAAGTATTAATTCTTTGTTTGCCATGGCCCCAATAAACCTGTCTAGTTACCTCCTCAGCTGGAAATAGAATCCACATCAGAAAGCTGAATGTACTCTTTTCTGTACCTGGAATGGCTTGGAGGCCCCATTAAGGACCATGTTCTAACAGGGCATCTATGCCAATCAATCCTATCATAAAAGAAATTTAAACTCTCATCCCCCAAAATGTAAACCTTCCAAACTTCAAGACAAAGACGATGGATTATAGGCAGGTGGAGAGACACATTGTGACAGACGTGGTCACTGCAAGGTTGAGCTGTATGTAACTGCCCTGTACCTTCATGCCTGAGAATGCCATGAAAGGTTATGCAGCTGCTGTCACTTTATGAAGGTCTTACATGATATGGTCTCTTGCTACAGAAAGGGACAAAACTGTGTAAAACTAGAGAGACTTCCTGGAAGCAAGTCACATAATAAAACCAGGTTTGGTAACAGGATAAAACTGGGGTTTGGTAACTTTATACTACGTACATCTGTACTGAACCCTACATCAAATAAACAGGACAGCTAGAACTTCAGTTAGCTTAGAAAAAATGGTGCAAATTTGTATCACTGAGACCCACCTGCAGCCACAGAGGACTACAAGGACAGATTAGAAAAAGTCCTGGAAGTGGCTGTCAACAGGGGAACTCTGTCACATCCCACTGAGTGACAACTCTGAAGGGTCACTCAGCCAGTAACACCTTTCACTCATTTCTGTGATGATTGCTGGGTAAGAAAGGCAGGCACATTCTGCTAAGCTACACAAACACAGACCTTGAAATATGGCTGTGGCTGAAAGAGAAGATTCTACCCTAAGCTATCCCAGACAAAAGGAGGAAATGTGGAAAATGAAAAAGGGGGAACAGAATAAGTCAGAAGCAGATACCTTCTGGCTCACTCCACGTGGGTGGACTTAGCTTTGTAAAAAATTAGGGTCCACCTCTCTCTATATGAAGCATTACATATCTCAGTGACAACAAAAATGATCACACAGAAGGGCAAGCTAACATCCACTTAATCACTGAAGCTTTTTGATATGCAGGGCAATAGATTTCAAGGAAGACAAGTTCAGAGTACGTTCCCTTTGTTGGGTAAAAAAGCTTTGTTTTAACATGTCCACCAGGCACCTGTTTAGCAAGAACCCCTTGAATCAAGGTCAACACAATGACTGCAATGCAAGACTTCTGGCTGTAATGCAGCAGGCTTTCGTGTGGCAATACTGTAGAACAACTGAACGCTCACAGCTTACAAAAAGGTGACTGTATACCTACCCAAGGGACCACATGGCATTGAAGAGCCCAGACACCAGTCCCAGCAGACTCAGACCTTCTTCAAATCCATTCTCACTGCAGAAAGACAGACCAGTTAGAGTAGTACAATACATTGTGTCTCAGTCTATAGTCTTCCCCTATAGAGAAAGTTTTTTCCCTCCTTTTAATTTACACAACATAAATAGTTAACAAGCAAAAGTGTCCAGTGGAATAATTTCTGTCTACCCAATACTTTCTTTTTTGCTGCCTCTCTGGAGGATTGCAGTGCTACTTCTCATCTCTGATGTCTTCCGAGTGAGATTTCTAACATCACACTGTCGCTCATTCCCCATGTTTCATATGGCAAGTGTAAAACAGTGACAGGTGGTTCTTCAGAAGGAACGACGTCGTTCCAAGAGGAACATACTAGTAAGAGTAAATCAAGGCCCTTCTAGTCATTACTGTCAAGCCACATCACAGACCTTGTACTGTGAGCAAGTATGACTCCTGTAGGTACAGCTGTTAATGCCAATGCAGACTGAAAATCCAGTGAAAACTGCTTGCTATTAATGATCCTCAGAAGCTGAAATAAATCCTATCTATATAAAAACAACACACAGGTTGCCCCATGCTATGGGACCCAAAGTCTGGTGGACTTCAGTGTGTTCACAGTACTGAGATATACACTTACAAAATTGTATATGGAGTATAATGACTGGGGTATAACGCTCAGTCAGAAAAAACTAAGACAAGGGCAGTCAAGCATTTAAGTGTTACTTGCTGCCTTTATCTCAAAAAGGGGGAAAAAAGCCACACCAAAACCCCACTTCATATTCGCCCTTGAAAATTAGTTGCAGTTTCCTACTGTCAGTAACATGAAAGATGTGTTGGACCGAGTTACTCACTATGCACAGTGCAGTATCTCCGGAAACACTGGGATAGCACTCATGCCAAGGGAAAAACCAATCAAAACCAGCACTAGCACAAACATCCACAGCTGACTGAAAAAGAGGCATTTAAAAGAAGTTAGCTGCTGAAGACTCTTTTCAAATAAGAACACCATTTGCTGTTTTATCAGCTCTCCATGACTGACCAGAAAACTAGGTTTCTTGAAGCCAAGAACTCTACTTTAAATGAATACTAACACTTGAAAATACAGCTCTATGCTTAGAAAAAGACTTTGTAAGAGAATTTTAAAATCCTATACTCAAGTCAAATATTTCCTTATCAAATGCAGTTCATTTTAAGAGGAGCACATAGAAAAGAGGTGGACAGACAAGCTTAACTTAGCAATACATATATCCAAACTCTATAGACTTGCTTTGTTGCACTAATGCAGGATTTTGCAGGTACAATTTGTAGCCTGATACATTATACCCAAACAGACTTAGCTAAGGAAAAAAACGTTGAGTATTTTACCGATTTCCTTTTCTCACCAGCTCAGTTTCAAATCTATTTAATCTTCTTTAAAAAGTACGAGTCTGGGAAGGAGGAGTTGACTAATTCTGTGCATTACAGAATCATGGAATATCTCAAATTGGAAGGGACCCATAAGGATCATCGAGTCCAACTCCCTGCTCCTCGCAGGACTACCTAAAACTAAACCATATGACTAAGAACGTCATCCAGACACTCCTTGAACTCTGAGGGGCCTGGTGCCATGACCACTTCCCTGGGGAGCCTGTTCCAGTGACCGACCACCCTCTCGGTGAAGACCCTTTTCCTAATGTCCAGTCTGAACTTCCCCTGATGCAGCTTTGTTCCGTTTCCTCCTGTCCTATCACTGGTCACCAGAGAGAGGAGATCAGCACCTCCTCCTCAAATTAGCAAGCCTATCATCAGCTTTAACAGAGTATATAACCAAGGACAAAAGGACTATACAGTTGTTTTGTAAATGTAGCAGAGTGTTTTGCTGTGAATTAACTTGAGAGCTATGGCAATGCAGTGTTCAAGTGAAACAGACATTGTCTCTACTGACCTAGCTGAAAACAAAGCTATAACCTGGCATTTTCCTCAGTAATATATATATACACAAAGAGAAGAAAAAAAATCAACACTGCTGCACAGCCATGCAAATAAATCCCATAGGTCAGAAACGATGAAATAGAGAAAACTGAAAAATAAGACAGAAAGAGAACTTTGTTTTGCTGCACTGGAAATACCACAGAATTGGAAGGGAAGGAAATTAAAAAGCAGCATTCTGCCCACCACACATACGTTAATATGAGCAAAGACAGTAACAAAAAGCAAAGGAAAAGGATCTGTTTTATGAAGCTGTAAAATCTCAATTTTCAGATGCTTCCACTGCTTTACTTTCATAGTCTCAAGTTAAAAAAATAACCTGTCTCATGGTCAGAGGTGCTAACTATAGACTTGTGGACATACGTGACTATGGTCATGATAGCTATGACAAAAACATCACGTAAGGGGACAGGTTCAAGAAGAGGCAGTTCTGTACCTTTCAATGTGCAGTACAGGAGCAGGTCCTAACATGAAAAAGCACAGTGCTGTCATTAAGCCTCCAGATACCAGCAGCCACTTCCTGAGGTACTGTGAAAGAAAAGGAAGAGGTATGTAATTTAAAGATGTGAAATTATAATGTAACTATTTTGTCTTTCCTAATACTCCTCTTCTAAATCTTCATCTCCTGAAAAGTACTGCTCCTGTAGAGACCATCATTACACACAAACTGGGAATTCACAATTTCTCTGCCAGTTCTGAACCCAATCAAGAAACACTGAATTCATGTTTCCTCACCATCAATGCAATCACTGGCAGCAGTTGCTTAATACAGAGATTGCTTCGGGATACTGAGTAACAGTGCTTCTTTGTTAGCAAAGTATTTTAGGTCTTACTCTTCCTTAGTACAGGAAATATCATATAGCATTGCATGTAATTCTCATGTACAAAGGCCATTATTAGTTTGTGTCGGAGAAAAAAAAACAGTGTCAGAAAACTGGCACTGTCTTTTGTGCACACCATTCAAAGTCTAGGTTTTCTTGACCAATTAGCAGTGCTGGTTAACCAGGCAGTTCTAGGTACATCATGGTCAAAGTCTCTTTCTATAGTGCATTTAAGAGCTAGAGAACCATAGTCAGTCGGTGCGCTGATCTAATTTGGATATTACACTTTTTAACAGATAAAGTCAGTACAGCTAACCAGAACATCTTCACTCCTCTTCTCAAAAGCTGAGAAAGTTAGATGTGGACAAAAGCATGAATAACTGGGACATGTTTTCCCACTCTCCGTTCCATATTGGCTGGAAATAGATTGTGCTTAGTCCACTGGAAAAGATCAACACATTTCAGCTTTTCGTGGTTTAGCCCCAGCCAGCAACTAAGCCCCACACAGCCGCTCGCTCACCCTCCCCCCTGCGGTGGGATGGGGGAGAGAATCGGAAGAGCAAAAGTAAGGAAACTCGTGGGTTGAGATAAGAACAGTTGAATATTGGGAAAAAGAAAAAAAAAATGTAATGAAAAGGAAAACAACAAGAGTGAGAGAGGAACAAAATCCAGGAAAAAAAAACAAGTCATGCAACTGCTCACCACCCACCGACCAATGCCCAGCCAGTCCCCAAGCAGCGATCGCTGCCCCCCGGCCAACTCCCCCCAGTTTCTATGCTGAGCATGAGGCCATAAGGTATGGAATAGCCCTTTGGCCAGTGTGGATCAACTATCTTGGCTGTGCCCCTCCCAGCTTCTTGTGCACCTGGCAGAGCATGGGAAGCTGAAAAGTCCTTGACTAGTGTAAACATGACTTAGCAACAACTAAAACATCAGTGTGTTATCAGCATTATTCTCATACTAAATCCCAAACACAGCACTATACCAGCTACTAGGGAGAAAATTAACCCTATCCCAGCCAAAACCAGGACACAGCTACAGTATAAGTGTCCAACATTCTTTACTATTTTGGACATTCTTGTATTACCTGGACCTTGCAAAAGAGACCTTCAAATTGGCAGTATTCAGTGCACATGCAAGGTCCTGAAGGACAGATCCCTTTACAGGACCAGGCCTACCTCCATTGCTTCAATATGGGAAGTCCCCCAGTTTTAACTAAATGCACAGAGTGCTTTACTAACCCTGCACAAACAGCAGGGTAGTACTCACTGGCAGTTTGTCGCTTAGGAGTCCAAGGAGGGGAGAAGACAGGGAGTACGAGAGTGCCAAACCAAGGAATACCAAGCCCACATAACCAGCTGGGAGTTTGAACTATGGGAAGGAAGACAAATAAACAAAACAACAAACCATATATGCTATATTCATTACAGGACAATCCAAGAATTGTATTTTAGGTCAAAATACTGAAATGCGTGATTTTAAGTATTTTACTGATACCATACAGAGGTTTTTCAAGTATTTGAAGTCATCAGCAGAGCTCCAGTTTCCTTCCACTTCCATTTCTAAGCACAGAGTGAAAACACCTGACACAACTGTACTCAGATAAAGCCTAAATAATCTCAGGAGGAAACGCTATGCTATGTCCCTACACCAGCACACTGGATTCTAACATTAATATCTGGCATATTTGAAACAAACACTTCAGACACTGAAGTTTAGATGGATTTAGTCTTTACCTCTCCAATCTTCAGTTTTATTTCCACTTAGAACAGCAAAAATACTGTAGTCATCCACTGCTAATCAGTGCATCTTAAAAGTAAGTAGTGTTTTTGTGTGAAAACACAACTCTGGCTTTTCAACCAAAGGAGGATTTTTATGAGAATGAGTAAGAGGCTTTTCGCAAACACCCTGAGGTCTACATTTTCCTAATGCAGAGTCACATTTCTGCATTGAAACAAAATGTGTAATGAACCAAAAGCATACCAGTCTCTCAAATGAGTGCTTTAACTACCAGTTAGAAGGTATTCCAAGACGTTTCATGTGGCATGGACTACATAAATATTCACTATTTCCTTGCCATATGCAAGCACATGATAATAACTCTAATTTAGTGGTTAGAACACCTGCCAAGAAGGCTACGGCCCTTTCACAGCAAGCATCTGTTAGCACAGAGCAGAGGGAAAGCAGAAGAGCCACACCAGTGTGCAATATTTTACAGCAGACTAATTACAGATCCCTCCTGGGTGTTGGAAGACATACATTCACATCTCCACTGATGGAAGAGGTTAGCACCAAGTCTCCTCCACCCTGGCTGAGTGCTCCAAGTACTGGACGAGACAGACGAAAAGTAGGAGCACAACAACCTGTGAAATGCTATTCCCTGGAAAAACAATTAATAAATAAACCACTCAAAAAGCATTGCTTAATTTCACACAGGAACAGAATCTTAAACTGTTTACTTCAAATTCATTACCTTAAACACCATGGCGAAAATAAGTCAGTAAAATTAAGCAGGAAACAAATAAATAAATATTAAAATAAATTAAAAGTAAATAAATAAAACAGCATTTGCCTTTTTAATGAGTGAGTGAAGAAGTCAGCTGGCAGGCCACATAGTTGCAATCAGTTTAATTTTGGTACTGCTGCAAGAGAAGGCAGGGCTGCGACATCATGCCCCCGAAAACAAATGCCCACATCAAGAGATACAACACTGTCAGTGACTGTTGCAGTTTTACAGAATTTGCTTTCAGAAAGGAGGAAAAAGTCCCTTGTTTACAAAACCAGCTGCTATGCCCTGTTCAGAGAAGGTACTCTGCAGTTGAAAGCCAATTAAGTGGAAAAAGCACATTTTTAAAGGCCTTTATACTTCCTCATTCTCAAAGTTACCGAGACCCAGCGGCAACAGATGGTGTCAATGGAAACCGTGATTTGTCAGTACTGTGGAAATCAAGTTATTTGGAAATCATATTATTAACAGTTAATTAAAGCAGTGTAGTTGGATAAGGCTTAATTTTGTTTAGGATATTTAAACCACATTTATAACCAGTTATTTACTATTTAGCAAGTCGAGACTTCCCTGCATGTTAACAGGACTTACCTTCTTTAGGATAAATAGAGACATTGTGGGATCCAAAAAGCCCAAGCACGCACTTAGAGAAAATATAGTGAGACAGAGTAGCAAGACTTTTGGCAGAAGAATGAGCTTCCAAAAGGAGTCCTTGCTAGGGATCGAATCTGTTTCAAGAGAAAAGGGGGGGAAATTGCATTATTTTCAGCAGCATAAGCTCATGATTGATCTTGCTTTAGAAAAGAAATCAGTATTTCCCTTTTTCTAGTCCTTTTACTCTTGTTATCTAACAAATGAAAGTCAACAGTAGACTATTACACACTATACTATTTTTATATTAAAAAAACAAATTCGACAGGTGAATAAAAGAAGAAAAGTACACAGTTTAGATTCCAACATTGCAAATCCCCAACCTGAAAAGAACAAAAGCATGTACTATTCCCAATTATATGAAAATACAGTTACTTCTCTGCTAGCGCTTGTACAATGAAAATCTCATGAATACATCTCAACTTAAAACAACTTGCACACATGCATGAACCGTTCATATCCAATCAGAGAAACATGCTTTGAAAGTAAAATAAAAAGATTGCTATTTATCAGTTGAGATCTGTCTGAATTTTTAAGCAACCAGTCACTGGGGTCTCCTACATGTCCAATTTGTACTCCAGACAGGAAGCTTCTTTCAGATGTCACGGTTAGATGTCATTCCTAAGTCAGGCTCCCTTCCTGATGCTGTTGGTGCTTTAATAGTTGAATGCGGTCTCAAAGTATACATAGAACTAAAAGTTCATTCATTAGCATCCACCAGCTCAGAGCTAATGTTTATTTAACATAGTTTCAAATTGGCTAGTAGTATCATGACTCCATACAATTTCAGAGCTCGGGGAGGTGGCGGGGAAGGCAGCAGTAGCAACACAAGGTTAACCACTATGAGTTTCTTCTAAAAGCCAATATATATGAAGTTATTCTCCAAGGTTTTCATATTTAAGAGGAAAAGTTATTTAAAAAAACGTATTTTAAAGTTACTAGGTTTTATTCTAGAAAAGACCAACAGAACTGTAACCTTGCAATTACGATGTTGTGTGAAGACTTATCTTTAAGTTAACTTTCTGTCCAAGCAGGACCATCTAAAATTTAATCAACTTTATATGACATCCAACACTTCAGTTAAACCCCTCCTTTATTAACTTTAACATTCTTTCATGCTAATCAGATCCTGCATCATTCAGTACAAACAAACCCTTTTTGTTCTCCCTATAATTCTGGTTTTTCCCCTCTGTTAACCCCTCAAACATGTCAAGTTCTCTTGTTTTAGGCAAAACCTATCTCCAGCTGTTCTTCAACTAGCTGCAATGACAAAGAAGACACAACTGATCTTTTACAAGCCCTGAAGCTAGAGAGACAACAGAAAACAAAAATCTATCTCAGTTCACTTCCACACAGAGTTCTTAGTGTTTGCAGAGATGGGCATGAGGAGTTGGATTCATTCCAGGCCATCTGCACACATTAATTGTAGATTTTTTAATCTGATTTTTAGTTTTTTTTAATTTGCACACATTAGAACATGGGCCTGATCAAGATCACAAGTTAAGTCAGCTGGAGCTTTGCCCTCTGAGTTGTATCAGACTCCAGAAACTGGTATTTTTCTAAAACACAGTTATATCCATGAGAAATTAAGGTGAGTGAAGGAGACAGGAAGAAGGGTGCTTACCGTATTTTGGTAACATGCACATATTCACAGGCACCAAGACCAATACCATGCATCCCAGTGTAATGAAAGGGACCTCATAACCAAACGATTGATACAAAAAGCCACCTAAAGGCGGGCCCAGCACCAGTCCAAGTCCTGTAAAAATTTCAAGGCTGCCCTAAAGGGTTAAAAAGAAAGCAAGCAAAAAAAAGTCGGAAAGCTGAGAAACTCTAGTGTAGCAATAAAAGCAATCAATTTTTCTGAGGAGCAGCACAACATAGTCAGGCTAGTGAAAAGAAAAAGGCACTGCATCACTAAGGAGGATAAGAGCTAGTAACAACCTTCACAAAGTGGGATAGCGAAAGGAATTTTAGTTGTCTGCATGGCAGCCATCACCTCTTTTGCTTCACTACGGGGAACCAGCTGCACTGCAGCGTTAGCCACTCTGCTGTCACCTAACACATCCCAGTCCTGAGGCAAGACAAATGCTCTACTGAAGGAAATCATCTGTAGGACAACTCAGGCTGAAGTGATCACCTCTCCCATCTCCAGTTACACACCAGCCTGAGGAGGAGGACCCAAACAAGCCTACTCACATGGGTCATTATCTCGTGGGATGAGGTACACAGTGCCAAGTTAAAGTTTTCTCTCCATAACAGACCATTTGTATTCACTGACTAGGGGTAGGAATTAACAGTGAAATTGCAATGGGGATAACTCAGATTATTTTGGCTATAATTTAATAGTCTGGCATCTTTTATAAGATACTAATTTTCAAAAGGACAATAATACAGTTACCATTAAATCTTGTGTTACAACACCATAGTCGCCACTGTCAACATCTGCCTCAATACTTGACTAATCAGTGCTTAGACAACCCCCTTTTAACAAGCAACAGCTGGTGGGAATAATTGCTTACAGTTAAAAGTTTTGCTTACTTCTGGGACCCAGAAAGATAGTATAGGGATTCATCCTCATCTTTACTTTTACTGATACAAGTCAGAGTGTCCAACGGCCCAAGAGCAGGCACAGTCAGCAATAGCCAAGTTCTTTGCCCTACGTCAGCCTAGGGTCCCAGCTTTCTCCTTTCCTAGGAAAGGAAATAACTAGTAACAGCATATGACTAGCAAGTCCTCAAAATTAGTTCCAGATAGATTTGAGACATTTTGGTAAACTTCAACATGTGGAATGCCCTTGAGTTAACATAATTGCATCCAAATAATGCTTTTACTTGTGTTGCTCACCAACCATAAAAAATATTTATGATTGGTGAGACTTCAGTTCAAACCAGGCTGTATGCCCTCTAACTTAATGAATTATTGGGTGGAGCAGGGAGGGATCTGAGGCTTTGCATTATTACAGATCAGGGAGGATAAGATAAACCTGATATTGTAAGAAAAGTGATATTGCTTATGTTCTGAAGTTCATACCTCCTCCAACAGAGGGATCATGTTGACAGATGCTCACTTCCCACTTCAACAAGGCTGACATGCCTACATTTAATAACTTCCCCATACATTCTCTAGGGTACCAAATGGGTAAAAGGTTGGCTGAAAACCGGTACCAAAAGGGTAACGAGAGGAAAAGTCCTTTTCAGTATCTAGCACTATCAAGAAGGGCAATGGAAAGCAAGGCTAAAAATCCCTCATCCATTTCTTCAGGCTTTATGACTTTACCATACAATGCATCTTGCTTCCAGTAATCAGCTCTTCCTTCTGCCTCCTGCCTCTGCCACCACCACGGGCAGAGCTCACAGCAACAAAAACTCTCCAACATGTCCATTTAAGGACAGTAAGTGTACATGAATGAATTTGAAAAGCTTTTATTCTCATGCAGAACAAGACATTAGAGTATATAATATGGCAAACAGACCAATGTTTAAAAGCGATGTGTCTTCTGACAGCACCCTTTCTAGATTTCAAACAAAAGTAGCCTCCAAGCCACAGCTGTGCAGCATTTCTGATTGTGGTCTTGAGGTGACCTTCATCACCACGTACCATTTTCAGCTATGCATCATGTTTATTGTGCTGCCACCACAGAATTTCATTTATTTTCAAGTCTTATTATAAGATAGATAACCTTGACTTAAAGGGACTTAGTTACTTTACTTACCTATTTAAATTACATTTTAAAATTTGCCATCAGGAAACCTTAACCTTATTGACTGAATAAATCCAAAACATGATTACAATGTATAACCTGCTTTCCAAAGAAATTGCCAGCTCCTCACTGCTGATGCAATTTAGTAGGTTTTTTGCTAGTTAGGAGGTCATATTTTTATAGACATTTATTTATAGAAGTAACTATACAGCTTAACAATAGTAATAAAAGCATCAACTTTTCCAAGTTTGTTAAATGTTCTCAACGATGTTCTTAATATTTGTTCACTCATTAAAATTTAACCCAGTTATTTCTGTCAGTCTATATTTGAACTGAAACCAGAATTTATTGAAAAAGAGAATGAAAAAGCAGCATTTTATTAAACACAAAACTTTTTTATTTTCCTAACACCCTAAAAAACCAGCTAAATAAGGATATCATCTCTGGTTGAAATGAATCATTGATGACCAGAAATAGTGCCCTCCAGATTTCAAGTTCTAGCTCTCCTCTTCTCATACATCACTTTTATCAATAGATTAGAAAAATGAAATCAGAATTGTTTCCCGTTTCGCACCTTTCAGTCATTTAAATCAATACTATTTAAATGAATTAATCAAATTTCTTGAATCAATCCACATGGATTCTTACTAGCCATGTAGAAGCAGTCACTACAAGCTGTATTAGTATTTTAATAGTCTGATTTCAACTGAAGAGATAGCTACTGCCATCGATGCTCAGCTGTCTTCAAAACATAAGCAACTAATACATACTACTTCATTTATATCTAACTGGAGTTATGCTAAGGTCTAGACTTGTTCTAGGATTGTGATTCTAGATTAGAAACAAACTTTACGTGACAATTTCAAATATGCCTGCATATGAGACAGCAGATTTTTTCCTCCTGGTTTTGGGCTGCCTACTCACAATTTATCATACTGCAGGTACTCAGCTGTAACACTGGTTTTTGCACTTACCAGAACAGTAGCTATATTATTGGGAAATGCCTTTGCAAGGATTGAAAACGATGCTGTCATTGCTGCTGCAAAACTTACTGCATCCATTGCTCTTACTAAAAAGCAGAAACCGATGAACATTGGTCCACTTGGCAGCTTGTCCAGCATTCTGAAAAAAAACCAGTAAATGGAGATCTCTCAGGATGCAACAAGTCATCTACTAAAGGCCCTGGAGCATCATTTCTTACTCATTGAAGGACACAGTTACAAGACACTCAGTGCTTTCTATTGCCACATCTTTTTGAATCACATTGGTTAAGTCATTCAAACTCTACCAAAGTATTTCTGGCAGCTTTCTCCTTTTCCCCTTTCTTTGGTGACGAAAAGAGCATGAAAAACCTAACCTGTGAAAAACTCCAGTGCCATCTTCTGTTGTATTTCACAGCTTTTCCAAGCAACTGCGCAAGGAGTCTGATGCAAGGAGTTACAACTACCTAATAAGAGCTTCCTTCATTGTTAATAAAACTTTTATTTTGCTAAAATGAGTGGTTTCGCCTCTCTGCCTGCCAGGCAAAGCTTCTCATTTGCACTCTATATTTTTAAGAAAAGAATAATTAAAACATTATGCATAAATAGTTCCCTTATTGCTGAACTTTGACAGACTTCTTGCTGTTCATCAGCTATGGTAGTTATTTAAATACGTAGAACCTTCCTCCTTTGCTTTCAAAGTACTACAGAGGCTTTGAAACCTGCTGAAAGGGAGAAGTGTTCATTCTGCTTTACAAGGGATAGATAAAAAGTAAAGATGCAAAAAGTTAGGTGACCTAACCAACACCTGGAGATGGCCAAGAGTTTCCAGCTCTGTTTTGTGTCCATCTTTTCATATGGATGAAAATGATTAGAACACAAATGCAACAAAACCAACCAACAAAAATTACTCACCCAAACAGAATGGTCACACATCCTGAAACAAACATCCCTGCCACGAACGTGAATTTTGCTCCCAGATGCGTAAGCTGTAAATTAAATACCATTTTTACATGTTATTATTTCAAGCCTAGATCAAAAATCTTTCAAAGTAAGTTACTGTTAAGAAATCAAAACATTATGGGCACTTTATAGCATCTGTAACTAAAAGATCTGGAGACACTGCTCCTGCCAGTGTGCCTTCATGCAATACTGAACCTAAAAATATTCTGAACGGTTAAGTGACTTAACCCAGTTTTCAGAATGGTAAGACAATGGGGCAGTTAACTATTTCACAGCGCTGCGCTGCAGCTTCTGCAGAGCAGCAGTTTACAGCAGCATTCCTCATGATAAACAAACAGAAAGTAATACATTCCCCCTCCAGCACTGTCAGTGATGCCAAGTCAGCAATACCTGTCACGTATATGGCTCAGGAGAGTCCACGGAAGCTGATTTTAAAGCAAATTTATCACAACCTTTAACAGCACAAAGCTTTGGCATAGGAAGCACGGTAGCTTCATGCTTCCCCATTCATTACCAGGGAAAGGACCCCACCTTACTTCATTTCGGACTCCATCACCAGGGTGAAGGACAACAAAAGGCATAAAGCTAACCCGATCCTGTAACAAAGTACATCTGAGCTTCTAATTCCATGCTGTAACTTCCCCTAAGGACAGCAGGTATTTCAGACTCTTTTCTTGTTCAGGCCTGGACAAAGTCCTTGTGTTTTAGCCGTTATTACTAAAGCTCACATTTTGCCGAGTTTCACTGAAACCCTCAGGATTTCTGATTGCTGGACTGTCCACCTCTATTGGTGCTCGCTTCACCTGTCTGCAGTGAGGACGGCACGCTCACTCTCTCTCTCCCCTGCAAAGTACTTGGTGAGGGTTGTGCCATAGTTGAATGCCATCACAGGCACCGAGGCTGGACTTACCAATGGCACTTGTGTGACAGCTTGATGAGCCACCTCACCACCAGAGACAATCATTCACTACGGGGTCAGCAAAGAGACTGCCCAGCCAAAGAAAGAGAAGACTGTGATGCTGCAGCAGCCCCAACTTAGGGTATAATCCTGAGCAGCCCTAGCCAAAAATGCATAGACAGCAGTGCTCCAGCATATAAACAAACAAGCTGTTATATAATTTATTTGTAATTTCTCCAGCATGAGAAAAATCCTGAATCTGTGGGAAAATTGAATTTTCAAGAACTGGAGACGTTTATCTCATATTGCTGTTTAATGAAGTGGAAGGGGAAACAGAGTTAAGCAGCAGAGAGTCATAATAAAAGGAAATGTCAAGAAAAAAACAACATACCAGAAAAGAAGAAGGGGTGCAGCTAACTAAAGAAAAAAAACCAAAACAAAACAAAACATCTTAAGAACATTGCCAAAGACAAACAGAATGTATAAGTAAGTGCAATAAATACAATGGGGGATCGGGGAAAAGGAGAACTGATCAGCAGATTACTCTGAAGCAAACAGAACAGTTAACCAGAGAAATAAAACAGCTACATGTCCACCACCCTATGCTAACCTCAAGAACTGTAGAAAAGTAATTTTAAAGTTGTGCTGACAAGACTTAGATCAGATTCAGACTGACTAGTCAGGCTCCAGCTACTGCAGACACAAGCCTGCAGGAGTGTTACTGAAGAGACAGCTCTTTTCTCAGCCTTAGAGAACTGTCTTCATGTACCAACCTGTGTCGTCACAGAAATAAGTTACAGCTTCAATTATACTTACATAATTTCCGAAGATTAAAGAAGTCCAGAAATTGACCAAAGCAAAACATCCAAAAATCAGGCCAACAATGGTGTTACTGGCACCTTTTTTTTCTGCCTGCAAAAAAGATCACAACTGTGTAAAGATGAAGGCAAATTCTTGAGGGGAATAACATTCATGCCTTGTACATTTAATTTTTTTTTAATTCTCTATTAGTGCAGTTACAAAGCAATTTCCTTTCTCAAAGGCAGTAGGGGCTCATAAGGGAACAACACAGCAATTTAAAGACATGTTGCACTTCTATTTAAGCTATATGTAATCAAGGGAAAAAGCAACGTTCAGTCCTCAACGAATGGAAACACTGCTGTTTACTGAACTACTGAACAGGTGACCAGACTTTATACCGGTGGCTTCAGCTGGTGTGCAACAGAGCTAGCTACAAAGCTTTGATGCCTCGCATGGTGAGAGGGCAGCGAACAGAGATATCTGTTATCTTCACTGTATCATGCCTCCTCATAACAAGTGCCAGGCAAATTTTTTACTTATCCGACTGGCAAAATACACTTACTCGGGTACAAGCAGTACATAGGAATATTTAGAGCAAAAATAATCTTAACATTTCCCAGTTAATACTTAGGAACAGCTTGGTCATGAGAGAAACGGACTTCTGCTGCAAAGGCACTATGACCATTTTTTTTTTCATCCTATATTTAAACATTGTATTCACTCAACATAAGCAGAGATTATTTTTTTTCCCCTCCAGTTGCTAGGTCAGGAAGTTTAACACAGTGAATGATGGCCCAGCATGAGTTAACAGAGAGATAGCTATAAATAAAGAGTCACTGAGTGGCTAGGGCACTGAAATGCAAGCCAGGACACGGGCAGAGTTTTAATCTCAGCTCTACTACCAAACTACTATGCAACACCAGTCCGAAAACTATTTCACTGCTCCAAGCATCCATTTCAACTTCTGTTTCACATCATTAGTTTGCTGGCTCCTCTGCAGCCACAGGGGGGATGAAATTAGTCCATGGACAGGATCTAGGTCACCATTACATATACCCTAATCTATTTTAGTTATCACTATGAATTCCCACAACTGAAGAGTCTAACTCGGAGCTTACAGCCAGCCATAAGGGTCCCACAGTGTTCAAGATCCTTTTAAAAGTTTCAACATGCAAACGGTAATTTAAAGAGTAGCTGGCTAAATTGTTTGTTTACCTCTGAAGGGAAAAAGGGTCCCAGGATTGAATAGCATATCATTGAACTGAAGTTTATAGAAGCTGTCGCGGCCATTGTATATAGCTGTTCTCTGGTAAGCCTTCTGGATTCCTCACCAAGGGCTTGTGGCACGCCATCGTCTTAAAATACAAAAGAAAAAGAAAAAAAGTATTATAAACTCATAGAGGAAAACACAATTTGCAAATCAGGTTTGAAAATTAAACTCCGGACAGAACTTCTACCCTGCCGGCCCTGGGGAATTAAATCAAGCCGTACTGCTTTTCCTCCTCACGCAGGAGCGCAGACTTCGCCGCAAGGTCAGCGCCAGCGCAGTCCCCGCCCGGTGCCCGCCTGCAGCCGCGCCTCAGCCCACCGGCTTTTGCAGGAGCTGCCCCGCCGCGCTCCCGGCCCGGCACCACGCGTACCGCCGCGGAGCGCTCCGCGGCTGCGTGAGCCCACAGCTCACGGGACAGCCCCGGGGGCAGCCCCGGTACGCGGCACTGCGGGATTCAACCCCGGGGAGAAACCTGTCCCCATCCCCTGCACGCCGGCTCCGGCGCTGCGGAGCGGCCCTTCAGCGCCGGCCCGGCCGCAGCAGGCAGAGCCTGCGGCGCGGCAGCTGGCTCCCGGCCCCGGTCGTGCCGCCGGTCGCCGGCGGAGAAACGCGGGGGGCCCCCGCCTCCCACCTGGGGGCTGCTCGCTCCCCGCGCCGTCCGCCGCCCGGCTGCCCATGGGGAAGGAGCGGGGCCCCGCCCGCAATGGCCGGCGCGGCGCGGCACGGCACGGCACCTCTCACCGCCCCGTTTGGCAGCGGCCGCGGGCTGGCGGCGCACCGGGGACCAGCGCCCCGGCCGCCGCCACTGAGCATGCTCGGCCTGCGGGGGCGGCCTGCCGCGCCCCACGCCCCGCCGGCCCCTGCCCGCCGCCTCAGGCCGCGCCGGGAGCCCGCGGGAGAGCCGCCGCGGGGCGGGCGGGGTGGTGCGGCCAGCGGGCCCGGGCGGGGAGAGCTCCGAGGGCGCCGGCAGGCGCCGGGCTTTGGGCAGTCTGATAATAACGTGCTGGCTCCCGGGGCGCGCTGCCCGTGTGGCTCGGGGGAACAGCGTGCTTCCGTACTGCACCTAAAGGTAAAAGGTGCAGCCTGTGCTCCTGGTACGGCGGCTTCGGCAGGTTACAGGTGAAGAAAACCGAGGAGGCAGCGGACAAAGCTGTCACGAGAACAAGTGGGCATTTGCCGAAGACACCTGGACGTTAGAAAGATGTTTCCGACAGGCAGAACAATACACGTTATAGAAAAGCCTCACAATGGAAGCGTAAATCCCAAGTGCATTAAAACAGGAGCTCAAAGAGTTTATGAATATTATGCCATGGTGACTGCTAGGCACTGGGGGAGCTGGGGTCAGGGACCCAAGAGGTACATCCCACTTCGTGCAGCTAAAGGAAATTTGGATCGTAAAGGAGGGGTCGGCTCTAGGGACTCTGCCTCGCTGCAGCTGACTAACCCGGCTGCATTGCCTGAAAACTGAAGGCCTTTGGGCTGGCAGTTTTGGGTGGCTGGCTGAGATTCCTCAGGTTGGCTGGCAGTTACTGTAGGACTGCTGATTTACCTCGTAAGCACAAGCATTCATCTGTTTTAAAAAGAGCCGTAACGTCTCTGTCTTCCGTACCTGTCCTGGTTTCGGCTGGAATAGAATTAATTTTCTTCCTAGTAGCTTTTGAATGCCAAAGGGAGATTCAGGATGGCTTCTTAGGACTGGTAGACCAAGCAAGATCGATGATCGTCCACACAGCCTCTAGCAAGTTACAGGAACCATAAAACAGTAACAGAAAAGCTGAATGACAAAGTTGTCACAAGAATCAATAGCTATAAACTGGCCAGGAGTAAATTAAAGCTGGAGATGAGGATGAGGTGATATAATCAGTCCACTTGGCACAAGTTCCTATCAGGAGGGGAGGAAAGTGAGGAAAGAGATGAGGCATGAGCTGGGGACCTCTTCAAAATTTAATAAAAGACAGACCACCTATTGCTTGAAGAGAAAAACCAGTAATTACTTCTTAAAAGCACTATTTTAACTAGGCCATCAGTATTCCATCTAGTCACCAGTTATAATATTAAGATGCATAATAAGGCATTTCAGAGCAAATGTTGCCATGTAGCTAACTTTATAATCCCACACTGCATGTGACAGGAAAAAGCAGAATTACTTTCTTATCACAAGATTAGGAAACTTTATTTAGCAGCCACAAAGAACAACAGCCACACATTCCTTTGGTGAAGCCTATTTTGACAATATATTGTGCGTGGCATATATTATGGCTGTGAAGTTAAAAAATCCCTAAGAACTACCTTGATCTTTTCCTGTCTGCCTCCAGAAAAACACAGAAATGTAAATCCTTTTCGTAGATACTGCCCCTTGAACAGCCTTACCCCCCCAAAAAAGAGGAAGAGCACTTGCAAGTCATCCTGAGTTCGGCAAAAGGATAGAAAGAACAACGTATGCAAAGCATGGCACACAAATCGAGCAAATAAGAGAAACTTGTAGAGGGAGATTAAAATCATGGAGAGAGAATAATGCTTTCATTTTGTGGCTAGAGAGAGACAGTCAATTATGTTCAGGAGGTGAAAGTTTTCACTCCAACTACTTGCTCTTTTCAGTCTAGACTCTCACTCAACAGATTCCAACTACTTTCAAAACCCAGTCCTCCTCTCATTAATAATTACACGTAAGTAATGAGTAATCCAGTAAAGCCTATGGAGTCAGATTTCCACAAAGTCAATGCGTGCAGTAGAAGGCTGAAGTGTGGGAAGTAGCAGTGATGCACCGTGATCAGCATGAGCTATGGCTCCAATAATGAAACGGGGCTATGAACTCCCTATGCGTGCATAGAGTTTACTTATGCACTGCTCATTATTGCCAGAAGAAACTGGTTGATAGGACATGTTTGTTAATTCTTGATATATTCTTCATAAGCTATAAATATCTGTTAACCTTTGAACCGGGACTTGTTACCAGCCTGTCATGGTAGTTTTTCAAGTCTAACAAAAATCTTTTTTTTAAAAGCCTTTTAAAAGCCTTTCTTGCTTATGTCATGTCTGCAGCAACTTTAAAAAAAAGGTATCTTTCCTTTCAGATCCCAAATCATATGTAGAATTCAAGCCTTGGAGCGCTAGCCCTCTATAAATACTACAAATAGAGCCTACATCCGTTGCTTATGTCCACAAGATAAAAACATATTAAGAACAATTGCTTTAAGAACAGCTTCCTTTGTGGACGTCCAGGACATTCTGAAATGCTCAGCACATATGGGAATACATATCCCTTATTATTGTTCTGTATATTTCTAGAGATCTTAGAAATACTTTTGCATCACAATCCAGAAATCACTTAGCCAGTGCTTATTTGCATCATATTACTATTTCTTTTGCCAGAAGTCATAGTGGCTGCACGCAGGTATTTGAAAAGAGTTTAAAATGGCTCTAATGTAACCACATGATAACCACATTCTTTGTGAGTTTAATGCAGAATCTGTGGAAGGCAACGAAAACCAGCAAACTGTTTTGTTCAGTTATCGTGACATCAAGGTCTTTCTTCTTTTCAAGTCGGTATTGAAACGCCATAGCTTGTCCTCCTTCTGAGACCCCAGAATGGCCTCACCATAATTTCTCCGGGCGCTTGAAACTCGACGCAGACGTCTCTTGCGCTCCTGAGTAGCAGCACGTGGTTGGCTGTTCTGAACCATTACCTGGAGGCGCTTGGAAATACACATCTCTCCCCTCTGGGCTGGTGAGCAGGACTTCTGTGGATATAGAGCAAGAAAATCAGTAAAAATAGCCTGGCCTCCCATCTTTATGATGCAGAACCTTTGTTTTGGACTGTGTGACCAAGAAATGAATAAGATAATTGTTTAGGAAGAGTAGGGTGAAATGTACTCTGGTGTTATTTGCAAGAAGGCTTCCAACTCGATGTTCCACAAGACTGGAGAAATCATGTCTGTTTTGGAAGGAAAGTGAGATAATTCTGTCTTGTGACACTGGAAATTTAATCATAGCACATGCCTGTGCTTTGTATTTCTAGAAACAGATGTCAGAGGGAAATCAGTTTTGCAAGGACTGTTCAGAACTGAAATTCAGAACTGATTGTTCAGAGTTTAGCAGTGTCGTGGACCTCTCTTGGGAGTTTGTAATACCTAACACTTTCGCCTGCCTACCTGGCTGGCTCGCCATACTGTGCCGCTGTCTGAACTACTCATACTCAGTTCCCGAGGCTCCGCGGTTTACAACATGTCACTTAAGCTATCACTGGAGTTTGGCATTTTGAAGAAAAGATGGGTCATGGTTGCCAGGGTGAGCACGGGGTGAAGGTAAAGGTTCACAGCAAGAGACAAGGAGAGAAATAGAGAAAGCAAAAAGGAGCAGGAAGAGGATAGCTGAGACAGAGTGAACCATTATATCCTCACTGCAGTACCGCTCTTCTGAAAAAGCCCCCAAGTTCAGTTCCCAGTTTGATCATAGAGGGAAAAAAGAGGTAGGCTGCCACCCTGGAAAGGGGCGACAGTCAGGGGGAGTCAAGGAATCGAATGGAGAGCACAAAGGTTAGTAGCTATAACCAAAGGATTTTTAAATATTTGCAGGAAGATAGTCCGAATGGATCGCCCAGAACAGCTGGCTGGTGAGAACCCAGATTCTTGAATGTCATGTGACAGCAGCTTGTGGTTACTCTTCCTCTCCCCAAATCCACATTTATAGACGGCATGTTATGTCGTTTATACTGTAAGCAAATCTTGAGAGGAGCGAGTTCCTCTGCTGGGGCTGGCTGCCCAGTGAAACACCAGGGCAGCGTTTGCACTGACACCACCTCAGCCCCAGCGCCCAGACCTCAGCCCTCCAGAGCCCAGACCTCAGCCCTCCAGAGCCCAGACCTCAGCCCTCCAGCGCGCAGACCTCAGCCCTCCAGAGCCCAGACCTCAGCCCTCCAGAGCCCAGGCGGGCTCTTGCACTGCACCTGGCAGCTCCTCTGCTTGTTACCCTGCTCACCCACCTTCGTGTGCGCTGGAAGTGCTCTCTTAGCGCAGGACTGCAATCCTTGGCTTAAACGTGTCATGCTCTGCGGCTGTATGCCAGCATTTAAACTGCAGGGTGCTAAATGGACTTCATAATTCCAAGAGAAAATACAGAGGTGTGGCGGTGTGCTTCCCCCCTGCTCCCTGCACAAGCAGTAACCACCAGTGGGAGTCATCCTGATAGCTGCATCCACCTTATGCTGGACCTTGAGGACGAATAGCAACAAAGTAGCCAAGGGCTGCCTGAAGCAGGGATCTAAACCTCTTGCTGATATGCAAATATGACCATAAGTCAATCATCTTACCCCCATAAATAGTGAGCAGCCCAAGAGCCCTTTGAGCTCTCCTGCACAGCAGCGGGCTGCACACCAGGATCTCCCCTTGAGCAGGGACGCCTCTCAAGGTTACTCCTCGAGGTTGAGAGATTCCTTGCCACAACAGATCCTCGGTAAGTGACTGATGGCATGCTAAACTTTGAAATCTTAGCTAAGTGCTATAAAGGATTGATTGCACATATATAATCCTTTAGACATAAACCGTTGACCAAGTCTGGGACTAGGACTGGATCCAGCTGCACCTAGACTCCTCTGTGAGAAGGAGTTTAGAAAGCAAGGGGATCCTTTTCCGAACCTCATGACTCAACGGGAGGGTCTCCCTGACAGTTTTGTCTGACCCTGTCCTCTGTGCAGTAAATAATCAAGGGTACCTCGCCATCGAATCTTGTTAAACCACTGTCGCATTGAACTTTGTTAACTCTCTATTCTGTATCAATAAACTATGTTTTTACTTCTCTCTTGCGAGTGAAGTGCACTTTCACTCCATCCGCGACAAGAGGTTAAGAAACTAGCTACTCCTTGTAGGAATCTGGACAGAAAGGTGGAGCAGGTGGAGTAGTGCCAACAGCGTGCAGAGCGCCCGCGTGAACGCTGACCTCACGTTAACACACTGTGCAGTGGAGTGGACTTTCAAAGAGGATCACACTCTTCCATTAATTACTACACACAAATACGTACACCTACTATGCTAGACCAACATTTCAACACAGAGTTTAGCACCAATGCAGACCTCCCCTCTACACATACATAACTTTTATCTTAGCGCAGCTTTGTTTTCTTGCAACTGTGCTAGGAAAACTATTTTTGCATATTCTACTTCTAGAATATTAGAGTATAATTTGACTGTGATTATCACTGCTGTAATACAACTCTTTCAGATGTGCATACTTCCATCTCCTGGACAGAATATGTATTGCACTTATCCAGCAATACTGATGTGTCATGGCTGGCTACGGACTTCTTGTTATCCTTTGATGATCTTGAGGGAGGTAATGATTTATTGTTCCACTCAGCACAAAAACTCCTCTATAGATTAGGTGTCTTTGGGGCTTTTTAAGGGGCACAAGAAGATTAAGTGATAGATGGATATAGGGAAGAACATTCTCCCTGGGAGAGGGAAAGAAGGTGGGCATTGTAATTTGTGTGTGTTTGCGTGCAGAAAGCACAGACCCGGAAAGGGGTCTGAGCAGTATGAAGGAAATTATATGTTACCACTTCTTGTGGAGGAAGGAGTGTAGAAGTCATGGCCAAATGTCCCACAGGAGCTGCTAAATGAGAATACCTGTCTTGGGGTTGCAGTGGTTGCAACCCACTGGGGTATTGCAAGTGGGGTTGCATTCAGAGTTTCAAGCAATATATGGCAGTAGTTGGAGGTGGCCATATGCACCTTGGAGGCTGTCAGCGTGAGTAACGGGCAGCGTTCTTCCTGCTGGGTTTGCCCTTGGTAGCTCAGAGTGCAGGGAGAGGAGTGCCCCCACATTACACTTCTGTCTCCTTGGCTGTTTTTCAGAGGGCTCTGGTTAGCTTCTGCCCCCTCTAGATCTCTGTAGTATAGGGGGTATGTATCTGGCTGCCGGGGAGCTGACGTTAGCAGGGAGAGAGACAGCTGGAGCCTGGGAGTGCTGCAGCCGCAGCCCCCCAGCCAGGCCTTTCCCCGCCGCAGACTCGGAAAGGTTGTGCTGCCTGAGCTGGGGGCCCGCCGGGCAGCGCTGACCTGAGCGGTTCCCGCCTTCCCTCTCGGTCCTCCCCTGCCCTCGTCAGCCCCGGCAGGTCCCTGTGTGGACGGCGTCTCCTCGCTGCCTGGATTTAGCCTACAGCCTGCCGCTTGACGGTACCAGGAAGATCAAAGACGGACATATTGTAGAAAAGGTGACGGACAACGTTGGTGACAAATGTGCTTGATCGCATCAGCCACAAACCATGGCTATCAATATTACTTATTTTTGTTCTATTATTAGTATAATAATTGACTAATATAATATACCAATAATATACTAATATATTAGTATAATTAGTTACTATATTAGTATAATAGTTAATTACTAGTATGATTATTATTACTTATTTTTGTTCTATTTTGTCACTACGTATTTTTTACAAAGATGTCAACGTGTAGACCACCCAACGGTCAAATTGTCAAGTCTGAAACAGACCCATGGACAAAGTCCCACATCAGACCGACAGCACCTGAGCAAGTAATATGTTTGAAATGTGGTGGCCATGCTGCCCGTGCACAGATCAGCTGAATCACTTGTGCTGCCCATGCACACGTACACGTAACCTGTGGGAGCATGTGAGGGCCATGTGCAGTCCCACTTTTTGGATTTGGGAGTTAGAGCTACGCCTTGTAACCCCCGCTGAAAGACAGCGGAGATTTAAGCAGGGGTTGTTCCCCATCTTCCTCCAGGCTGCCAGGCGTTGAGGAACGGTGCCATTTGAAGCCAGACCACTTCAGCAGCACCAGTAATCACAGGTGTGCTTACTGCCCTAGGGAAGATGATGGGACCCACCCCCGGGTACCCCCTAGCCCCGGGTGCCCCCTAGCCGGCTGCTGCAGTTGGCTTCCCCCCCAGGAGGCCGCGCTGCCTGTCTGCCGGGCCGGGCCTGCTCCGGCACCGAGGGAGGGAGGGAGGGAGGGAAGGAGGGAGGCCCCGCATCCCCGCCGCCGCGGCCTGCGTGGCTACGCGGGAGCGGTGGCTCGGCGGGCGGCGGTCAGGCAGCGCCGCGGACAGCCTCCGCGCCCGCGCGGGCTGGGGTCCTCGCGTGCTATAAGAGCGTGCGGCGGAAGGCCCCGCCTTCTCTTTCGCTTGCGGCTGGCGGCGCTGCCGGGGTGAGTAGCCGTGATGGCGCCGGGGCCTGCCGGGCTGAATCCCCGCGGCCGGCGGGGCATCGCGGCGGGAGCGGGCCGGGCGGGGGCCCCGGGGCGGCCGGCGCGACTCACCGGGGCGGCCTGTGTCTGTATTTGCAGCAGGAACCCGGGCGGGAGCAGCACCCACCGAGAGCGCCATGGCCGAGGAAGGGTGAGCGGGGCCGGGGCCGTTGGGGGCGGCGGGCGGAGGGGCCGCGTCTCGCCTGACCGCGCCGTTTCGCGCCGCTCCACGTTGGGCCTTGCAGCTCCGGCCGCTCGCGGCCTGCGCGGGCCCCGCCGTGGAGCTGCCGCGTGCTTCCTGCAGGCGGAGGCTGGGTGCTGGGCGTGGGGCCTGGCTGACAGGGTGCTGTGTGCATGGCTGCCCCCGCTGCCTCAGGCAGCGTGAAGAGCGCGCAGCTGGCTGCCTCGCCAGGAGGGTTTCATCGCTCTTAGTTTCTTCTTTCCATTACTCCTTTGGCTCGGTTCCTTAGCTTGCCCGCCTTCTGTGTTTTCTTAATGATTGGATGCTTGCAGGTGAGCGGAAGCTTTCGCTCACGGTTGTAGGACGTTGGCACCGTCAGAGCAATAATATCTGTCTTCTCTTTAGCATTACTGCTGGAGGTGTAATGGATGTTAACACCGCCCTGCAAGAAGTGCTGAAGACCGCACTTATCCATGATGGCCTAGCTCGTGGTATTCGTGAAGCAGCCAAAGCCTTGGACAAGTAAGTGGTGTTCCCGGTTTGTCTATGGTGAATAGCAAAACTGGGTGAGGTATGTTGAAGACATACAGTGCTCACTTTGTCCAGATGTTTAGTTGAAAAGCTTTTGCAAGATCATGTTTTTCTGCAAAGGAGTTTTGTCTTTTGCTGTCTCTGTTTTGGGGTCTTTAATTGTGATCCTAAAATACAGATGCTGAACTCAGTGACTCAAGAATACTAGCTCTTAGGGTATTCGGTTCTGTCTTTTTGTGGCCCCAGTGCCATCGAGTTTTCATGTGGGTTGGTTTTGTGAAGAAAATGGAATGGTGCTTGCAGTATGTAGCTATGGAAATCTGGGGCTCAAGAACCTTGGGTTTTAAGAAAAGATAAACTCTTCTCAAAACTTTCGAAGAATTTTAATTGGGAGGGTTAATATGTATGTCAGAGTTAACCTGGAAGAGTTGGTCTAGTTTTTATGAGGAAAAACTGAAATTCATAGCTTGCCTTTATTTATTTGTTAGCTTCTTTTTTTTGTGTGGCAGCTGTAAATAATTGCTTTGGTACAGTATCAAAACAATATTAAACTTGTCATATATGTGCCAACCATGGTAATTACTTATGGTTTCTTGGTAGGGTGAGGTACTATATATATGTGTGTATATACACATACACACACACCTGTGTGTGTGTCTACATATAGGCATGTGCTTTTAAGAATGGACGGTGCTTAAGTGTAATGCTACAGTGTTTGAGTGATGACTTAACAATTTGTCGGATACCCCTTCACTCTTATGAGTGAGAACAGCAGTCTGACAAACCTGTATGCTAAAAGCTCTAAGACAAGGTACCAAATAATGAAAGAGAAATACAACTTAGGTGACCGACAACTAGTTTGTACGAGTTCTTTTGAGTTCAGCTACAGCTTCATAGTCTGTGCATTAAGAGGATGATGTATGTACAAGGCTTATATACATTTGTGTGTGATGGTTCTTGGTTGGAAATGTTTCTGAAACATTCTGGTGAAACTCATGATGAAGAAGGCCATAGAGAAAAATGACTTTGTTTGCAATGGTCAGATTACACTAGGTTAAGCATAGAAGACCTACACAGCTCTCTCTGTTGTCAGGTATCCCTTTGGTATTCTTAACATTGTACCACAGTATACAAAGAGCCTAATTAGAATTGGGGCCCTGTCATAACAGCTTCCGTGAACGTAAGTAGAAAAGATTGTTCTGAAGAGCTTATAACAACTTGACATGGGAATTCAAGCTTTTAATAATTACAACTATAATATTAAATTATTGTAATCTGAAGTAAACAAGAAAAAGCAGCTTGTAACTTGGTTGCTGTCTAACAATGACACCAGTTCTTTATGGGACCTGGTGTTTATCCAGTCATTACACCTTTTTCCAATGGCTGAGAATTTATTTAGTGGGATTTTTAGAAGCTTCCAAAACTGGAATAGAATCTGATGATAAAGCTAACAATGTATGAGTAGCCTATTATGTATATGAAAAACATAAAAAATAGTAGATCATATCAGAAGTATATTTAGTATCTCAAAAGTGTATGGTGTCTCAAACCAAAAATTAAACTTAGGAAGTGGTCGTCTAGAAATGCATGTGCTGAATTTTGGTCTTCGCAGCTTTGATTATTAAAGAAAGCTTAAGCAGTGTCTGAAGTTACATTTGTCAGTTTTCATTTTTTTTAGACGCCAAGCCCATCTTTGTGTTCTGGCTTCAAATTGTGATGAACCCACGTATGTAAAGTTAGTTGAAGCACTTTGTGCAGAACATCAGATCAACTTAATAAAGGTGAGTGTCAGAACTTCAGACACAAGTTTGGAACAGTTACCCTGCTTGCAATATAAGCTGCTTGTTTCAGCATATAGAGAGCTGAACCTTTGAAAGACTATGCTGTAATTCTGTATATGGCTTATCTAAGCAAAATTTCTCTTGGCAGTAGAGATTGGTTTAGTTCTATGTGATTGTCATATAAGCAGTACAAAAGCTGGATGTAAATGGCAAAGGATGCGTATCAGGTATTTTACAAAGTTGAAATGAATTTTTGTGTCTTGTATAATAAGAAATAGAATTAGTGCTGCAAGTGGTCGTGGAGCATGGGAGGAGTCTTAATGTGACTTTTTCTTCAAATTAAAATACTTACGAGCTGTACAATGATGATACTTTGGCTCCCTCTACTGATACTTGTGAGGAAAGAGCCATCCGTTACCCAATACTTCTGAGAGTACAGCAGCTTTTTGGTGAACCCAGTTATGTTAGAAGTGACTAGTTCTAATGTGATGCCATGTTTTACACAGGTTGATGACAACAAGAAACTGGGTGAATGGGTAGGCCTCTGCAAGATTGACAGAGAAGGAAAACCTCGCAAAGTAGTGGGCTGCAGTTGTGTGGTTGTCAAAGTAAGATGATGTTAATTCTAGCTTATTTCTTGACTTCTAAAAATAAGCAGTAAAGATAAGGATGCTTTAGATAAGGGACTAGTAAATAGATTATTAGATTATTTTTTAGATTATTAGATTATTAGATTTCTTAGATTATTTTTTTAAAACAGTTGCTTTCCATTGTTGATAGTGAAAGTAAACTGCTTCCCTGACCTATATTCCCTTTCATGTTTATTTAAAATACTTATATTAATTTTGTGAGTTAATGGTTGTGTCCTTAAAGTATCTATGCCCACTTGCCAGTAAGCATTAAAGGAAAGGCCTTTTAACTAGAAGAGATGAAGTTTTGTTGAAAATGCCAGTTAAATGTGTCTGCTCAACTTGAAAATGTTTTGCAGAGCATATTTTAAAATACAGCTGGTAAAGTAAAGCCACAGTACGAGCCTTGATGACTTTGTTGTCTTTGAGGTCCCAAGAGATGGCTACATCTTCACAATAAAGACTAATGCCTTCTGCATGTGTTTTCATACTTTTGTGACTGTCACATACTTTACTTGGCTTTCTTTAAGCAGAAATGAAGAATTTGTTTGAATCCATGCCAATGGGTGTTACACTTGAATGAAATGCAACAGTCCTTTATTAGAGTAGTCATTTATTAGAACAAAGGGAAAGCAGCTCGCAGACTGCTTGAGGTTACTTGTACGGAATTTTGGTAATATTTGGGAATGCCTTGAGAAAACATGTCACTCTCAGTTGTCCTTTTAAAAATAGGTTGGAAAATCTTGAACGGGTCTGTATGTTATTAATGGATTATCTTGTGTTACAGGACTATGGCAAGGAATCTCAGGCCAAAGATGTCATCGAAGAGTACTTCAAGTGCAAGAAATGAAAGGAAAATAAATTTTGAACCTGACCAGTGTGTGTGTGATTAATGGGTGGGTCTCCGTGGAATAGTTCTTTGAGTTGCAAAGGATAACATCAGAAGATGAAAGGACTGTGTAGGTCTTGGTGTAGTTTTAGTATGTTAACTCTGTCAGCTTGCTAAAAAGATAATTGTAATCCCTGCCATTCCTATTCTAGGGTGCTTCTGTTTCCTGCTACACCAGAGGTTACTAACTTCTGGAACTTTGCACAGCTTATCAGTTGCAAAAATGCTGACAGTTGATTACTATCTTTGCTTGGCAGTGCTTAGGCCTGTGCTTCTGTAGGGGTTCTGAGTAACTTGTTAGGGAAAGGCTGAAGTACTGCTGCATCTGTGATGAAAATTTGGCTCCCTCTGCTGAAATAAATGAGGAGAACGGCCTTAACCGTTACCCAAATCTTCTGAGATGTTGCAGGAATTTTTTAAATCCTATCTTGATTTATTCAGGGAATGTACTTGATACAAGGTGTGTCTTGTTGGGTCTTTCCCCCTCAGTTCTGAAGCAAATTATGGGTAGAATTGGCTTCTTATAAGAAGTATTGTCATGTACTTGTAGATCTGATTCTGTAGGAGTTCTCAGTAGTCAAGGTAGCCAAGTAGTTGAGATCTCACTGCTTGAACAAGGCAGTGTTGAACTCTGACTTGCCTGGTGTCTTTGTTTCCCTAGTAGTTGGATGATGTATAGAACTTGTGTTTTTTGTAAATTTTTTTGCTTTTTGACAATAAGGTGAGGTTGGGATAGAATTCAAGATTACTTTTCTCCTGCAAGTTATTTTATATGTCTTACGTTTTCTGTGGAGCAGCTCTAAGTGGAGTCATAAGGAATTGCTCCATTATGCTGATCAGGAGGATATGAATGTGAATATGTGGGGCTGGGTACCTGTAGACTGAGGAGACAGGAATGTGTATCTGTTTACTTCTCAGGCTCTTGATTTTGAATTTTCATTACAGTTTGTAACCCCTTTTTTGATATCCTCAGTCATTCAAGTAGTGTAGAGGTGGACATCTCCAGATGCTGGGCTCAGGTATACTTTCTTACAGCTCTCATTAAAGCTCTTGAAGTGTCTTGGTTTTTGCCCTTTCACAGCTTTCTAGTAGCTAGATCTGGGTGACTTGGATTTGTGAGAGGTTCCCTGTAGCAGCCTTTTCAGGTGTACTTGATGATGGAGTCACCTATTCCAAGTCTGGTTAAAAGCAAGAAATGTATCCTTGTGCTGAACTGATGTGTGTTCAGTCTTGTCTGTGACTTTCTCAGTAAATGAGTTAAACAGTAGCTTTTAACGTTTTAGTTAATGGCAAGCTAGTATTACAGATAGGGAGAAGTCCTTAACATGTATAGATGTTACAATTTTTCATTTGGATCTGTTTGAATATAGCTGATATTACAGAAGTTCACTTCTATAGATAAGAGCCTTAGTTACAGATTGTTCTGGTTTCGGCTGGGACAGTGTTAATTTTCTTCCTAGTAGCTAGTATAGTGCTGTGTTTTGGATTTAGTATGAGAATAATGCGATAACAGACTGTTTCAGTTGTTGGTAAGCAGTGCTTATACTCATCAAGAACTTTTCAGTTTCTGATGCTCTGCCAGGTGCACAAGAAGCTGGGAGGGGGCACAGCTGGGACAGCTGACCCACACTGGCCAAAGGGCAATTCCATACCATACGGTGTCATGCTCAGCATAGAAACTGGGGGGAGTTGGCTGGGGGGGGCAGTGATTGCTGTTCAGGGACTTGCTGGGTGTCAGTCCATGGGTGGTGAGCAGTTGCATCACTTTGTTTTTTTCCCCTGTGGGTTTTGTTCCTCTCTTGATGTTTTCCTTTTCATTACAATTTATATATAATTTTTTCCCAATTATTAAACTGTTCTTATCTCAGCCCACGAGTTTTCTTACTTTTGCTCTTCTGGTTCTCTCCCCCATCCCACTGGGGGGAGGAGGGTGAGTGAGTGCCTGTGTGGTGCTTAGTTGCTGACTGAAGCTAAACCATGACATGGATATTTCATTAAATTACTGGAGGTTTCTAAATGCTGAGAATAGAAATAATTTGTAAGAGTAATCCTTTTTAAATGGAGTTGAAAGACACTAACTGTTGAAAAACTTTGTCAGTTGAGTTTGGCTAATAATGTTGAGTATCTGATTCTTGTATACAGAAGCACTTACTTTACCTGCTAGGAGTAGTAAAGTCATCTTAATTCCTTAAATCTCTGGACACAGGGTAACAAACATGCAATCCAATACGCTCTTCCAGGGTAGTGGGTGAAGATTTTTAAAAAAATGAAATCCATAGACTTAGATCCTCAAATTTGAGGAGGTCTTTGCAAAGCCTGTGCAAGCAAACAGCTTTTCCAGATGTTTGGCTTTGTGGCTAAAATACAGCTTTTCATTTTGTTTTTAACTCAAAATGGCCCAGGAGAATGGAGAAGAGCATGGTCCCTAGTTCAGATACGGTTCACTGACTACAAAGGGAGTTTAGGCAAGTAAATAATGTATAGATACTTGCTTTCTGGATGTATATGATTATGTGAAGTTAACCTGCTTAAGGTTTTAGGGCTGTTTGATAAAATTTTGGTTGCTTTAGCATGGCAAACAATAGATCTTAGGTGTGGTGGTTTTTTTCAGTTTAGCTTGAGGTCAGCTCAACATGGAAAACTGCTGATACAACTTACTCTCTCATAAATCTACTAATGGTATCTTGTGAGCTGAAGCACCAATACCAGCACATACTAAAGTTTCAGAGGGGACTATTTTCTAATTTGCTGTTGGAGGGAGAAAATAGGAAGGATATCAGTGGAAGAAGGAAGAAATGTTTGCATCCAGGTGAATTGTAATTCTAGGATGATCTTGAAGTGAAAGGAAAAGGAACTATCACTGAAAAGAATGAGTAAGCATAAAGTTGGTAACCTTTTGCTTCAATAAAATTCTGAAGAAGTTGTCTGGCTGTTACTTTTTTACCTCCATAGAGGATGTGGAAGGCTGTTCACCTTGTGTTCTGTATTTAATATCTGAAGTTGTTGCCCTTTGCACTTCCCTCAATATTTATGGAGAAAGCCCATTCAAAGTCATATGCTGCATTGCGGTATTGTCACTGGGTTTCCTGTCCAACTATAACATTGTAGAGAAATAGGATATGCTGGGTAAAGAAAAAGATGTTCTGTGAGCATTCACAACCTACAAGAAGGTTGCAGTAAGACTACGTTCATTTGCTTAGGCTAGAATAGCACCATAGAACAGCACCAATTTCAGATTTGCACTAAAGGTAGGCAAGATGTCTGTTTTCATGGGTTTGGAGTTGGTATACTGCTTTTTGCTTCTGACAGAAGCAGTGAATTTCCTTATAACAAGTTGTTTTTTAGTTTTGGTGGGTTATTTAAAACCATGTATGGGGAAGATGCACACTGAATCTATAGTTGTGTAAGACTTAAGAATTGTTAACGCATTGTGAATTTATATGTTTAGTCAAGTTACTAGTCTTCATTGTAATGTAAATAGGTCCTTAAGGAGTTCTACCTATTTTAAACCCGCAAGCGATTTAAGAAGAGTCCAGCACGTTCCCACTACTCAACTTCACAGAATATTCTACTTAATTTAACACATTTTAACTGTTTATTTTCAGTGTGAGAAAAATAATGTTATCTTCATTATAAAAATGGTTTCTGTGTTCCATTTATACCTTGGGATATTGGAATTGTTACTTCAGCAATAGCTGGGTTATGCATTTCCTCTTAATCACTATCAAGTATGATCAGTTAACTCTTAGGAAAAGGGGTTCAAGTAAGGAGAGCTGCAGTCCATGAGCAAGTTTCAGGCAGCCATTCTTTTGCAACAATGGAATGATACCTCTATAATTTCAGGGCTGTGATTTTTTTTAAATAAGTCACTTGATCATTTTACATGGCAATGAATATTAATACTAGGGAATGACAGCTCTTTTCATGCCAAGGCTTTTTCATTGGAACAGAACCAACAGAACAGAACACTTCCTAAATATTTTGCCAGAAGGAATGGGGTTGAGAACTTAAATTTTCTGATCAAAATGCTTAGGTATCAAGTTAGGGTTTTTCCTGTAGTGTTTTGTTTCCTGGATGTGACCTTAGAACCTATGCAGGGTCAGCACTGCAGAACTGATTAAGACTCAGTTTACTTTATACTTACTACACTTTATACTTAAGACCATCCCTAGTGTTCGATTCTCCCTAGTGTTTGATTTATTTTAAAAAATTTCCTGAGAACTAAATTCCACCCAGACTTTCTGGTTCACCTTCATCTTCTGTAAAAGTTAATTTTTTATTCAAATTGGCTGAGGAAGACGAGTGACTGCTAGTCCTTCTTCATATTAGAGGACTTGGCATATGCTTCTCCAAGACCTCTGCTTTGTAGACTAGAGAGACAAGATTTCTTCACACTTTCTTGATGGATAGTATTTTTGTTTTGCCATAGAAGATGTATTGATGTGTCCTGGAGGATTTCAGATAAGGTTTCAGAGGAGTAGACTTTGGATTACTTTTTAAATTACAGCCCTCTGTAGTCATCACCCTAAAGGTACCTGTTCCCTGTCCTCTGAAAGGATGTGGGTAGACAGTGTTAAACATGAGACTGGGAATTAAAGACTTGGGAATTAAAATGCCTGGATGGACCCTGACTTTTCCTCTGTCGCTGATCATATTTAATGTCCCTTGCAGGTTCTCCTTGTTGTGAAACAGGGATAATGCAGAATGGTTTGCTCAACAAAGCATGTTTAGTGGCTTTTGGTTGGCAGAAGCAGCAGAATGAATTTTTTTTTTCTGGACTAAAATACTGGGTTTTACTGGTTTTGTATGGTTTAGTAGTCCTTTCCAGGCCTAAATTCTTAGGTTTCCATGTGAAGTAGAAAGCTAACAAGGTGCTTTGAAGAAATGCTGGTAAGTCATTGTGAAGGTGCTAAGTACAGGCTTCTAGACAGTATTGGAAGAACATCCTATGTGAGATTCAAAATAAAAAAATATCTTGAACAGTTAAGCTCATTTTGTTTTGGAACCACCTGTGTGTCATCCTGGCCAGTACTGCTTTTCTGTGTCTTGTGCATTTTGCCTTAGATTGTAAGAGCTTGAGCGTCTGGACAACACCACCACCACCACGTATTTGCACAGCGCCTACTTTGATGGAGTTGTGGCCCTGCCTGTGGCTCCCGTGGGGAGCTGGTTATACCTGCCCTCCACGCTTTCCCACGCCAGCGCCAGTTTTACTGTTTCAATCCCTAGGAGTCTGGGATAATGGCAGTGCTGCTCCATGCTTGCGCCGTGCTATGTCTAGTTAAGAAGGAAGTATGTGTGCTCATCATGTGTAGCGGGAGCCTGAGGGCTCACTTGAAGGTAATTTCTTATCAGGACAGCTCGTTCACATCGGGGTCTGGTCTCCCATTGCAATATGCTGGTATGTTTTGCAGTAGCACAAACACTGGGGGATCAGGGCTTGTCAGCAGCAAATCACCATGCTGCACAAGCACTTCTGCAGGCTCCGACCAATCCTTTGGAGAACGTTGTTTATTCTGCCTGCTTTGCCAAGAGAAAAGTGTATCTTCCAGTCTTATGTAATGCATAAATTATTTTATGGAGGGTGAGCACTAATCCCACATGAGGAAAAAATATATTTAGTATTAAAGCACACAGTATCCTTAACACTTTCTGTTACGGATAAGCATAAACCCCAGTATTTTCTGACTAATGTTCCTGATCCAGAATTGTTTCCACCTGTTCGGTTTTGTTCCTTGTTTGTACTACAGAACCTGGATATCCCAGCAGCGAGCCAGTGCCCCTCTTGTGCCCACGTTACTGTAGCTGGTGCAGACATGGTCCCTAAAACATACTCCCTTTCCTGGAGACCTCACAAAGGTCTCTCACCCAGTGTTGTAAAGGAACTCTGAACATACATCCATTTGTCAGCCTTGTCTTCTCCTTTGGAGATGATGTGTTTGGGATGTGAAGCCTCAGTAGGATTTTTAACTTTGTGTTAGGCCATTGAACTGGATACTGGATGTTGGATGAGCACAGTTGTGGCTTGATTTATGTAGTCTGAAGGAAAACAGAAGAAACGGCAAATTATTTTCTCAATGGTTTTAGGCAGTTAAGTTAATTTTAGATGGTTAAGTAATTGCACAGGATTTTTTTTCAGCCATTGGTCAGCAAGCAAACGTTTATTTTGAGAGTCTTTTTGACAAATTGAGCAGATGAAGTGATTAGGATGCTGTTGTATGTAATGATCCTACACACATTCAAAATTTTCTCATGCATTGGCGTTATTTTTGAATGAAGGTCCATCTACAAAAAAACCCTAAATCCACATTAACTGCTTCATGTAGCTGACCTGTTGTAAATGATGATATAATCTTTTACGAAGTAAGCTACTATACAAATATCTGAACTTTCAGCCGTTGGTAACTGTGCTTCCTCCATTCAGTTCCAACAGTGTCTGGGTCACGTAATATTATATGAATGAGTGAAAACTAATTTGAAAATCACTGACCTACAGGAGCTTTTCTTCTCTTCTTCCAATTCCAAAGCAACTGGGGGGACTTTTTACAGTACTTAAGCAACAGTATTTAAAATATTTTCATTGAGACCTGTGTGATCAATGTGGTATTACATAAAATGGGGATACTTTGTATGAGTAAAGTAACAACTACTGTTTTCAAAAATTTACAAACTGATATAATATTTTTTTTGTACTTGGTTGGTTTGTTTAAAAAAAACCTTTTAATGATCACCCGATATGTCATATTGCTGAAAGATCATTAGGCCCAAAGCAGAGTTATAAAAAAATACATATCCACAAAGGGAAAAACATTTATGTACAACCCAGCTGTTGTTTTGCTTATCTGATTGAAAGTTTGTTACCTCTAAGTAGCCCTCTAGCTCAGTAAATGTCAGGAATCTCTTCATCTTTGCTGTAGCCTGAGTGAGGTTAGTGTCTGTAAAGTAAGAATAAGTTTTACTGTTTGAAGCACAACAGTAGAGTCTGTATGTCAATATTCTACAAAAATATCGATGCGTAAGTGGTCAGATATTCTTTTCTAAAAGCAGTGAAATAATAGGCGTTTAGGTCAGTGCCTGGCACGCCAAGTTCCTGCCCTGTAAAATTTTACAATCAAGTTATGAAACTGAAAAAATATATTTTATGCTGATGTGCAGAAAAATGTTTATTAAAGCAAATTTCCTGTTTTCATACTCCAAAAAATTGTAATTCCAGTGTGCTTCGTTTTTCCTTTTTTTTCTTTTTTTTTTTTTCAAATGGTTCTAAGACATTTTCCACAGTGAAAGAGTTCAAATCCCTGTTAAAATAAGCTTTGTATTTTGAGGACAGAAAAAAAGGCATGCCCCCTAAATAACCTTTTATATTGATTGTATTGTTAGCAGCCAGTGTGTTGGATAACATAATACAGATGCTTAGGACAGGTTTAGGAAGCCAAATGGGGGGGGGGGGGGGGACGGACTGAAATGTTTCTAGTTTTAAGAGTATGTGTTTAAGGGAATGGAGGTCATGTTTTGTAGAACCCCTCCACAAAAAAATGAAACACCCTCAGGTATCCATATATATAGAAGTGTTTGTATGTCAATACAAGCTATGGTATATTTTCTCTTTTTCATCCATTTATTTGAATGGACAATATTCAAGTAACACCCTTCAGCTTTGCTTTTTTCAGGGCAGCAAAATACAATGTTTGTCAGCACATGTACAAGAAATGCCTTTATGTGCATGGAATTTAGCAAGCTACTGTACTTCTGAAAACATATAAATTCAATTCCTGTTTCTGCTGAGACTGACTTTCACCCTTCTGTTCCTTCCATGGATATGTTTTATATCCAAATCAAAATCTCAGCTGGTTCTGACTCTTCCCTCATGGCTATCTAACCATCTGTTTTAAACTCAGCATGACAGCTTTTAACATTTCCTCTTAAGACCAGCATGTCTTGATCCTTTTCTGATCATTATGAACAGTATCATCATTCTCTCTGACCCTCGAGCCTATTTACATGTCCGCTTCAAATGAAAGTTAATTGGAATATATGTGCCTCTTCTACTTGCAATTGTGTGAAAACACCCCTAAAAATGCTGTTTGAAGATGAGCTATGAGTGATTTTGCATATATTCAGAAGAGAAAATGTTTCTATATTCAGAAAAACTTTTAGCCAAACTGGCCTACAGTCAAGAAACAGGGATGGAATTGCAGTGCCCTTTGTATGTCTGTCTCCATTATCTTATGGTAAAATCCATCATGTTGTTATGACTGAGCTAGTATGGTTGTGAATATAGATAATGTTAGCTAGTCCTTCACAGGAGGTCCTAATTACGTTGTTTTATTGCTTATTTTCCATGGCCTGGAATTATTCCTAGTAGAGGGTCCATCTCAAGTATTTAGACTTTTTAAACTTTACTTAAAGCAAGGTAGCTGTTTCTGAGACTTTTGTTGTGTATATGTTGTTTGACAGTGGGTAGTTTACTTTTTTTTTTTTTTTTTAACCCCAGCTAACTTCGTAAAATCTTTTCATTGGGAAGTTCAAGTGTTTCCATTCGTGGACTTGAGATGTAATAGGAAAGTGGGGGGAGAGGAGGAGCACTTTCAGATGATGGGTGAAGGGGGAGGATTGGATGTTTAGGAAAGAAAAAGCGATGGGTAGTTAGGCAGACTGGTCAACATAATTAATAGTAGGTGGGGGCAGAGCAGGGATAGCAAGAGGCTGAGTCAATGAGACACAGGAGAATCTGGTATTGAGCCTCGAGCCCCTTGTCTAACCACTGGTTTCTTGCTAATAATCCTCCATGAAAGGAGTGGCAAAGTATGTTTCTCATTGTCCTCTAGCAGTGGTCCATAGGGAGGATGACTGTCAGGGGAGAGAAGAACTCAGTGGAGGAGTGAAGATGCATGCACATGCATGTGCCATCTCAAAGGCAGATTACAAAGCTCCGGGTAATATTAGGAAAAAAAAGCCTGCATGTGCAACCCCCTTCCAGTGTCTTGGCACGTATATATTCTTTAAACACACAGTCATATGCTGTTGTTTCTACAGTTGTCTTACATAATTCAAAGATAAAGCAGACCCTAAAAATGAGCTAGAACTCTACTGTGAAGAAGGCTGCTGTGTATATATATAAAAAAAAGACAATGGTTTTGCAGTTAAAAATGGTGAGGTAGACTCTACCTCTGCCACTGAGCTCCTATGCGGAGGTCTCCAAGTCACTTAGAAATGTTCACAGAGGGTGGCCGATGGTGATTTTTCATTTTCTGGGTGTACCAGTTTGCCTGTGCCTTGTTCTGTAGGAACTGAAATTGTGGTTTAAGCGTAGAAAGCCACCCAGCATGTTTTTTTCCCGAAAAACAAAGTAGGAGAGTCTCAGAGTGGCTCGTCTACATGGGTGGGTGCCTGTACTTTGCGTATTACGGTTTCCCACGTGTGGAATGGGGCGCTGACCCCCTTCGGCAGGACGGTGAAGACCAGCCCCTTTCTGCTTGCCAAGCGCTTCACCGGGGACGCACTTCGGGGTTCGGCCGGCGCGCCAGTCGCGGGCTGCAGGCAGCGCGCCCGGTAGGGACCGTAAACGCAGGCGGTGACCGGGCGGCGGCAGGCGGCAGGCGGGGGAGCGCCGGGGCGGGCCGGTGCAGGCGGCTCTGCGCTGGGCCTGGCGCTGCGGGCGGGCCGGCAGCGCGGCTCGCCCCGCCGGGGGCAGCTCCGCCGCGTCCCGGCCCCGCCGCCGGCCCTGCCCGCCTGCCGCCCGGCAGCGCTTCCCCAGGCAGGCGGGAGGTGGCACCCGTGCTACAGCTGAAGGGCCGCGGCCGACAGCGGGAGCGGGCCCGCCCAGCGCCCGGCTCCCCGGGACGGGGGCGGTAGGAGCAGGTGCTGCCGTGATCCCAGCAAGCTGGCGACATAGGAAACAAATGTGAAATGAAACTCTTTAATGCCTTTGAATGTTGTCGATTTCTATGCGTGTTTTCCAGTACTGTAGCCTTGTAAAATCCAAATAAGTCAGATGTTCAGACTTTTACGGCGTGTAGAAACGTGTTTGCGTAAACCAAAGGACTTTGTTGTACAGCTGCGACTCCTTTAATCTGTTTTTTGCCGAGTTGTAGCGCACAGAGCAAGCAGTCTCGTCTGCTTGCTTTCACAGACGTATTTCATGAACAAGGTAGAAACTTAGGGAGCTTTGGGGGATATGTTTAAGTAGTCAGTCGTCGTTTGGAAGTTCGCTTTGTAGGTTGTAAGTAGCACCATCTATGAGACTAGAGAACACCAGTGTCAAATTAAGCACTTAAAGGACAATATAGACTTAAGATAAGAGCCAAGATAGGTGAAGGCTTTTTTTTTCCCCGCTGCCTCAAGTGTCTGATGTATTACAGTGTTCAAAGCATTTCAGTATGCTTATATTGTATTCACACATATGCAATGTATTTGAAACATTCCTACCAAGGAGATTGTGGTAAAAACTGTAATGTGCAGCTTGCTGGGTTTCATTGTAAAGTAATATAATCTCCACATGTGCGAAGGCCAATGCAATATTTTATTTTTTGCTTACCCCAGGGAACGTGATATTAAATTTATCAGCTGAAGTATTTGAATGAGAACTCATAAATATTTTTTGAGGTGCATCAGTGGCGTACATGGGGAGGGAGAAGACGTGCAGCACTGGGTGAAAAGGAAGTAGTTCATACTTTTCATCCTCCTCTGTCACATAACAGCTATGCCTTGCCCTTCAGATGGGGTACTGGTAAATTTTCTCAGTGACTGAAAACAAGTTTTAAATTGGGGGGAATTTGCTAGTCACTGATTTTTATTGATAGTTATTAACTCTATAGTGCATGGAATTCAGATGTTGTTCGCATCGGATACAGAGCTCCAGACACCTTGTGGGGAGAGGAGAGGGTTCCCCAAAAGAGAGGCATCATTCTGAGGACATTTCAAATGCACAGGGGGGACTCTTGGCCTGTCCGTTTTATCCGATGCGCTGTGATTGTAGGCACCCTAGCTGGGCAAGGTACTGCCAAATCTAGGAGGAGTCTGTGCACTGCGTTAATGTAGTTATAAATCTTCCAGAGATTAAGCAAGTATCTCTGCATGGCATTATCCTGTGTTGTTGTGTGATCTAGTTTCTTGTCTGGAGTTAATTTGGGCATCTCCAAAACAACTCTGTGGTGCTTCAGAATAATCCAGACCATGCTGAGTTAGCAGTTCTTTGTCATCGTTGGCTCAGTGTTCAGCTGCAGCCAAAATTGCCCGTATCAGGAAGGGTACTGAGAACATGACCAAAGATGACATTTTGCCACTGTAGAAAAATCTTCATGCCTTCACATCTTGAGTACTGCATACAATTGGTCTCCACATCTCAAGAAGAGCATAGTTTTTCCTTTTAAGAAAGAAAAAAAGGTATGGAAAAGGACATCTAAAGCTATTAATGGGAATCAATAGCAGGCTTGTGGTCTCACTTCAGTTTGGAGAGAAGGCTGAGTGAGGATAAAGCTGATTTACAAAATCAAGAAGGCAGTGCAGAAGATGAGTGCTAAACTTGTTTACCAAATCCTGTAACAGTAGATCAGGGAACGTGCATTGAAACTGATAGGACGTAATTTAAAACAGGTTTTTAAAAGTGCCTTTCTTCAAAGCATGTGATAAACTTCTACAACTTGCTGTTGGAAGAAAGTGTGGAGTCAGAACACATCAAGATGTTCAAAATGGATTAGACAAATTAATGGATAAAAGGCGCAAACCAGATACTATTGGGAATAGGTAGCGATGTTCCCTCTGACATCTGAAATCTAATAGCAGGATGCAGGAGCATGAGGAGTGGGCCTCAGATAGTGGCTCATTTCACATGCTCTCCTTAAGCAAATTCTGCAACAGCCACTGTGGGAGACAGAAAACTGGGCGATGGACATCGGTCTCACGCTGTGGGGCATTTCTGATAGGAAAAGATATGATGGACAGGAGTCCAAGAGTGCTAAAAGAGCCCAAATGGATGTCTAAAACCTCTGGTTTCATGGTCACAGCCATAAAAAGGTACAAAAAGAATCGTTAGCACTTGCAGAGAAAGCAAGCGAAGAGGAGGTGGCTACTTCAGCCATTTGGAAGTCAAGGAGCTAGACTTTTTCAGGAATCTGCTTGATGAGCAGCCAGCTCAAAACTGAAGGCTAGCAGAGACTGAAGCTGGCTCAGGGTGGTAGATTATAGACGTGAAAGAAGCAATAAGCCATTTTACTATCATTTCAGTTGAGAATATTAGAACTGTGAACATACCTAATCCAGTTAGCTTTCCAGATACTTGCAGGTAATCTTATTTAAAAGTTCTCGGGTCTTTTTCTCTCTGAGGTTGCTCCAGTTTTGCAGTGGACATACCTTCTGTGCCTTTGTCATCTTGGGAATTACATTGCTGTGATGCACTTCACTTGGAATGACTTAACGAGCCAGCTCAGAAACTGAAGTCAGTCCAGGGCTGAATTTGGCACACGCCGGCTATTGCCCTGCAAGTATATTGCCTTTGTGCACCAGGATGGGCTATTTCCAAAAGGAGTTGAAAGTTGTTTTTTTCCCACTTCATGAGTCTTTAATGACCCAGGCCTGCCCATATTAGACACCAGCTCTTCTCTCTCCATGGTATTTCGTCCAGCAGAAAAGGTGAGCTGGCACTTTTTTGGTACAATAGTGAGGGAGCTCTTGGCACTTCAGAAGGCATTTCTCCCTTTGATCTAAAATAGCCCATGTGCACTGGCTTCTCTGGCACACTGCAAAGTTCACCAGTTCTCTTAAGTTTTTCTGAGAGGAACAAAATCGCGAAGGTGGTGAAAGGGTGAGTGGGGGCAAGGATTTATTTGTTTTCTTCTTTCTCTTAGCTGTTGTTGGCTTGAGATCTGAGGAGTGAAGCTAAATTTGTAATTTGTAAGGACTGTATTTTAAAATATTTGCCAGTTGCTCCAGATAATAAAATAGGGATTTTTGTCCAGAGGAGAAAAAATGAAAATAAATAAACATGGATCTTTTTCACCTAATTTACAATCTGCAAATATGGCTCCTCCTCAACCTGCACAATTAACTCCCTTCAGTCAAGAGTGACCATCTTGGTTACATCTATCAATAAAAAGCCATGAAACCTTTTTTTAATAAGAGAAAAGAAATCCAACAATATCGATGGACTGCAGTGTAGATTGTCTTGCCATTTATACCATGATTTTAACCATATTACAGCCAATATAATAAATTACAGTACCTCACCTTTAACATCGCCGTCAGATTTGGTATAGCCAGTTTAATGGAAATTACCCTTACTCACACCAACTTTAAAGCCAGTAGAGCTGGAAAGCTTTTTTGTATGGGCATGATACTACTTGTTCCAACAGGTGCTGGTTATGATCTAGCTTTGGTTTTAGACCAGGTGAATGTATCAAGAGGGATTAGAAAGATTTGTTTTAAATGTTGCATTTGATTAACGTTTTTGAAGCTCAGTTTTCTTCTTTTAGAAATACTTTGTGGCTTAAGTGCTTATAGAAGATAGTTGATTCCTGAAGGAAAAGGTGCAGCAGTTCTGTGTTAAGGTCTCTGTTCAAACTTATTATCCCAGCCTCAGAAATGTGTTTCCACTAACCTAAGAGTGTGATAAGCTGAAGGAGACGGTGCGCAGCTTAGGCATTTGGCAGTGCTTCCACTGGAGCTGCTGTGCTGGGGCAGTGGTGGAGGTTCATGATGTGAGGTGTTCTTTCGAGTCTATCATGTCTCAGATACTTTACAATCTCTGGAGGATCCCGGGCAGAGTTTCTACGAGCTGTGCCTTGGTGTTCACCAGATAGTACATGTGCTGCAGATGTTTTAGGCTGATCACCTGAAGTTTGTGATAACTACAACACGTGCTATGTTTTGGATGATCTCAGTAGTATGTCTAGTATCTTATTTCTGAGGCATTTTTGCTGCATGAAGCAATAAATTCAATTCTGTCATCATTAGGCAGGTGTTTATATGTACTGCAAGACTTTAATCTCTCTCCAGGGAACAAAATACTTTAGGGGCCCATTCTACAACTTGGCGTTTGCTTTCCATCTCTGGTATGTTCCTGTTTCTCTCTATGCCAGGAGAGCAAGCATGGTTTTATGGTTAGGACATGGGTCTTGGATCATTTCCCAGCTTTTCTAGTGATTGCTGTGAAACCTAGAGCAAATCTGTCCCTCAGCTCACCAACTACAAAGAGTGAGGGTAGCGTGGCTTTTTATTTCTACTGTGTGTTTCATCTACTTAGCTTTGAAACCCTTTAGGACATACGACTGCGTTGTGTTAGATGTATGTATCATGGATCCCAGTCTTTGTACACAAAGTCACAGTCTGCTGGTAATAATGGAACAGAAGTTTAATCTACAGAATATTTGATAAAGAGTCCCCCAAAATACAAATGACTTGCTATTGTCCTGTACTTTGATAGTCATATAATGTGCCAACAAGAGATTCGTAGTTGTGACATGACTACAAGAAGGGCTGGAAGGAGGATCTGGGAAACAGCAGGCCTGTCAGTCTGACCTCGGTGCCAGGGAAGGTTATGGAGCAGGTCATCCTGAGTGCCATCATGTGGCACGTACAGGACAACCAGGTGATCAGGCCCAGCCAGCATGGGTTTATGAAAGGCAGGTCCTGCTTGACCAACCTGATCTCCTTCTATGACAAGGTGACCCGCTTAGTGGATGAGGGAAAGGCTGTGGATGTTGTCTACCTAGACTTTAGTAGAGCCTTTGACTCCATTTCCCACAGCATTCTCCTGGAGAAACTGGCTGCTCATGGCTTGGACGGGTGTACTCTTCGCTGGGTAAAGAACTGGCTGGATGGCCGGGCCCAAAGAGTTGTGGTGAATGGAATTAAATCCAGCTGGCGGCTGGTCACAAGTGGTGTTCCCCAGGGCTCAGTATTGGGGCCAGTCCTGTTTAATATCTTTATCAATGATCTGGATGAGGGGATCGAGTGCACCCTCAGTAAGTTTGCAGATGACACCAAGTTGCGTGGGAGTGTTGATCTGCTTGAGGGTAGGAAGGCTCTGCAGAGGGACCTGGACAGGCTGGATCGATGGGCCGAGGTCAATTGTATGAGGTTTAACAAGGCCAAGTGCCGGGTCCTGCACTTGGGTCACAACAACCCCATGCAGCACTACAGGCTTGGGGAAGAGTGGCTGGAAAGCTGCCCAGCAGAGAAGGACCTGGGGGTATTGGTCAATAGCTGGCTGAATATGAGCCAGCAGTGTGCCCAGGTGGCCAAGAAAGCCAACAGCATCCTGGCTTGTATCAGGAATGGTGTGGCCAGCAGGACTAGGGAAGTGATCGTGCCCCTGTACTCGGCACTGGTGAGGCCGCACCTCGAATACTGTGTTCAGTTTTGGGCCCCCCACTACAAGAGAGACATTGAGGGGCTGGAGCGTGTCCAGAGAAGGGCAACGGAGCTGGTGAAGGGTCTGGAGCACAAGTCTGATGAGGAGCGGCTGAGGGAGCTGGGGTTGTTTAGCCTGGAGAAAAGGAGGCTGAGGGGAGACCTTATCGCTCTCTACAACTGCCTGAAAGGAGGCTGTAGGGAGGTGGGGGTCGGTCTCTTCTCCCAGGTAACAAGCAATAGGACGAGAGGAAATGGCCTCAAGTTGCGCCGGGGGAGGTTTAGATTGGATATTAGGAAAAATTTCTTCACTGAAAGGGTTGTCAAGCATTGGAACAGGCTTCCCAGGGAAGTGGTTGAGTCGCCATCCCTGGAGGTATTTAAAAGACGTGTAGATGTGGTGCTTAGGGACGTGGTTTAGTGGTGGACTTGGCAGCACTAGGTTAACGGTTACTCTTGATGATTTTAAAGGTCTTTTCCAATGTAACCGATTCTATGATTCTGTTCTGTGATTCTACTGTAATGTTTGGGTTTGGGAGAGTGTCAGTGTGTACCAACTTCATTTTCCTAAAACAGGTTTATGTAGGTGGTGAACTGATTTATAACTGGATCATGAATTAATTTTCTTCAGACCTACTCAAGTCTTATCCATGCAGTTTCTCCCTGGTTCCTGTAGGGAGTCCTGGTGATCCCTCATGGTCTCCATCTCTGAGGGACTGGCTGTTTCTGGCTGCAGCAGCTCCCAGGTCTGAAGGCAGTTTGCAGCATTGGAATGGCCTGGAAAACCTGGAATCTGCTCACTGATAGTTGTTGAGCAGTTGTTAATGAAACTTTGTACTGAACCTTGGTGAAAATTACTTGGGTAGCCATGAGAAAATTCATAAAACAAAGAACAAGGTGGAAGGAAATGCCTTGAAGATGCTTTGAGTAGAAAGCATGGAAGCCCACTAACTTCTGTCGTCAGGGAAGAAAAGAATAGCATTTGAAAAGTTTTGGATCCTGGGAGAAAACTCACAAAGAAAGTCAACATTTTCTCGCAAGACAATTTTGGTATGCTACATAGACTTGAAACAGTCGAGCCATAAAGGCAATGTTAAAACAATTATCTCAAGGAATTGTGGTCAACTGAAAAAAATAAATAAACATTCCCAAGTAAACTTCTTGTACTTAAGAGACAGTATGGTAAGATAACATTAAGATAAACAGAAAGACTATGAGAAGCCCAAACAAATCCTTACAGCTTTAAACATGAGCTAATTTGTTGTATGCATAAAATCAAGACAGCAGCTACCATTTGCATCAAGCAATTAATGTTTTCTCTTAATTATAGCTATATTTTTAAAAAATTATTCCATTAGATTAAGATAATATTCTTCATTTTACTCTTGAAAACATTTACAAATTCATTATAAAATGTATTGTAGTCTAATACTTCAGAAATCTGTGCTGATACAAAGGAGAAGTTTCTACATTGTTATTTTGCAACTTTTAGTTTGCTTATTTAAGGAAAAATACACCATAATCTGAATTTCCTTTTCCTGGGGAGTCTAGGAAAATAAAGCTGTTTCTTTTCCTGACTGTCCCACTGCATGTGTTCGCACACATACAAGTGCATATGTTCACACATGTTTCCCTCCCTGAAGGAGGTAATGTACTTGCACATATTCTTGTTAACTCTACCCATTTATTTCTTGACTTTAATAATAATGATGTGAGAGTTTCACACTCATTGATGCTTAAAAATCTGAAGTGCTTAAGAATTTTTAAATGTGCAATACTTTCATTGGGTATATTTTTATTCTAGCAAATGAATGTCCATTTTATTAGCTGTATCCTGTGTTAAGAACTTTCTGTAGTGGCAATTTCTAGTGATTTCTCTTCTGAACTAATCCAGCCCTTTCAGTCTCTCTATGTAGGTAGCGTCCCCCCTGCCCTGCTGAAGGTGGGCCAGTGCAGCCAGGAATGCTCAGGTCTTGGGGCAAGAAGGAGAGGAGGCAGGAGAGATCCTGATCTGTAGTTCAGTGGATACAATCCTGAACTGGGAATGGGGAGCGAGAAGTTTGGTCCTTGAAGTTCAAGTAATTTCTTGGGACTCTGTTTTGGGGCTTTTTTTCTTCAATGACTCTTTGAAGTAAAATGCAGAAGCAGTCCATGGGGCAAAATGCCAGGATTGCTACTGACTTCCTTCTGGTAAGTGCCCTCGTCTCTCCCTTGGTGTCTCTGTTTATGACTTCAAGGCTGGTTTATCAAAGCTATGTATCTACAAGGTACAGTTATCACCCCTGACTCTCCTTATTGCTAATGCCAAACAAAAATGGGAGTCACTTAATCTCATCTTGAAGTAGGTATTTAAAATGGTGAGTGAAACGAAGCACCTACTCCTCAGGAACTGCAAAGGGAGCCTCTGATGACCGACCCCAACGTCTGCATTCCTCTGGTGCATGGGCTGCTGTGGTGCTGTGAACAAAGCTACCTCAGGCCAAGTCTGGGTCGGAGTCCCCCATTTAAGTAGCCCTGCCTTAATATGTTACAGAAAAAGCCTGAGTTGAATGACCTTTAGTTTTCTTTTTCCATGTTTTTTCTGCCACAGTCTGACTAGCAGCCACTATTATCTGTCAGTTCTCCAAATTTGATAAGAATGGGGAGAATCTCCCTCCTTAAAAAATAAAAAATACAGGAATTCCCACAGAGAAAGGAGTGTGTTGTGCTCTGTTAGTGAGCTGTATGTGGGGGAAGTCACTGGACGGAGATCAAAGGCGGGGTCAGTGCTTAAAAATAGTGTGTACGCAGTACCAAATGGCTGCTTTACCCTGACCACAACCACCTAAAAACTGTTCAAAGTTGCCGTTTTGCTCTCAGCATGCAAGCTGGATATACCCCGAAGCTCAAATTGCAGTCCCTGAGACTGCAAACCCACATGGCCAGTCAGGTATGCTGAAAGCCAGTTAAACAAATACCAGTAAATGCGAGCATGTTGTAACTGCCCCTACTTTTAAAGGAAGAACTAGCAAGTAGATGTACACAGTTGGGCCCTTCATCCTCACTGGCTTCAGTTGGAAGGTGATATGGAAACTCTTAAATCAGGTTTGGAGATTATTTAGTCCTAGAAATAAAATTATTTGGAAGGAAAACACCTAATACAACAGAAGATCCTTGCCACCTCTTCCACAGCATGTTTATTCAGGCTGGTATGTTTTCAAAAGTAATGGCTAGGGTGTTTCCTCCCCTCTGAAAAACTCTGAAAGACACAGAGGACACTCAGTTCCTCCCCGCTTTGTAATAAGGAATCAGAACTGTGTGCCCACCTTTTGAACAGCTGCTAGGACTTGGAGTTGTATCTAACTGTAGCAATATATAATATGGGCAAAACCACAAATGTGTCTAGGAAAGATGCACAATTTTGCTCTCGCTGAATATAGGAAACAAAGTGATCCTACAAAGTGCAGAACAGATAAGGTCTAAACTCTTTTCACTCCAGCTGAGTGCCAAGATCAGCGTGGTACAGGGGAGATGCATCTCTGATCAAACGGTAAGCCATGTGAAGGGAAGAAAGAGGACAGAGCTAAAGGGGCTTTGCTGCATGGCTGAGCCTCTTTCAGGTGACAGCATCTTCTAGTTGTGCTTGGCAATGCCGACTGCAAATCGCCCAACAGTTCTGGTAGATGTACCCGTGCCACAGATCTGCCCCAGTGTCTGGGTTACCCAGTCTTAATTTTATGCTTCCTGATTAATTTCTTCTGAATTATTTAATTTGTCATCCTGAGGTAAACAAATTATTAGTAGCTGTATTACAGTAGTGGTGCTGTCAATAAAGCTTGGAGCATTCCTGATTCAGCTGTGGCAGAGATGCTCAGGCTCCCTCATCCTAGGATAAAACTAAAGCTTCAAAAACAAAGACCAAAAATCTTCTCTGTGGCCTTTTCTCTTGCCTGCCTATAGTACCAGAACTATCTCATGTCTCCGGGTTTTGGCAGAGCAGAGGGTGGATTCTGTACCCCCTTTTATGTCATTGCAAACAAGGTAACTACTGCGAGCACTTGCATGCATAGGAACAGTCCCTGTGTGCAATCTGGTGAAATTAACTGCAGGGCCGTGTCTCCCCTTAGAGCAGGAAATCACTCAGCTGACAGGATTATAAAACATTACATAGTTATTAAGTGGTTTTCCAGTAATTTTTCAGTACTCAGCAGAAAACATTATCATAACCGATATACACTAATTTTCTCTTGTTTATGTGTGTGTATATAGTGTAACTTCCATTAAAGTGCCATTACATTTACAAAAGGGATTCTGTAAAAATGACCTGGAGGTCTTCCAAATTTATTCTTTCAATGGCTCCAGATCAAATTTGCCTACTTTAAACAATATTCTTAAAAATTGACAGTGTTGCGGATCCCACCTGGAATCAAGTTGTGTTCTTTCTGTGTTGCATTTATAATGAGGATGATTTAATTACTTAGCTGACAATGTTATTAACGATGTGCAAGAGAGAATAGAGTCTAGCCCGCCAAGCCTTTCTCCCGTTCCATCTTGCCCTCCCAGGAGTCATTGTAATTGTAGGTGTTAACAGAGGCAAAATCTGTGTTGGTTAGTCGAGTGAGGAGGTATAACTGGATGACAAAGACAGCGTTTGGTGGGAAGGTGCCATACGGAAGGTTTTCTGATCATTGTGATATTTTAAGGCTAATGAGAATTTAGTACACCTGTTGAGTGAAAGGATTTAGGCATCTTAAATCACTGAGAAACTAGCTTCATTGGTGGTTGTCTTCTGTTTCCTTCCACCTCGGCTCCAGAGGACTGTTGAGCAGTAAGAGCAACCTGCAGCCCTAAATCCCACCCCAGATTTTTGTGTGTTACTGTTGGACATTGCCCAGGATCCATGAGAAGGCTGCTTCACCGCACGTCATGGCTGCATTGCTTCAGCCCCCTGCACTCCCCCATCAATGCTGGAATCGTTTGCTGGCCATTGCACAGCTTCCCCAGAAGTAATAGGTCTGTCTGCATTCAAACATTTTGCATATACAGCTTTGTCAGCTAAGAGCATGGGAAGACAAGAAAAGAAACATGCCACTAATTAAATTGTCAGTTCTGGTAAATGTTCTTATACTAGCAAAAGAGTCTATTGAGAGGTATAACTTATGTCATTTGGGTAGCTGGTATAAACACTGCTAGCAAAAATCTCTTGCCAGTATACACCACATCTCCACTCGGAGACTTTGTTGTAAAAGCTATGTCTGCAAAGATCTTGTGCTACAGAGAAGGCCCTAGCCACCGGGTGAAAGAACCATTATGTTGAAAGTTAAGTTTCAGTTTTTCTAGTCTAGAGCGGACTCTGAAACTGCATGAAATTGGGATAAATGGGCAAATGTACCCCAATATCTCCTAACGCTTTAAACAGTAGCTTGGCCTTCAGAGCAGATGCTTTTCAAATGTCGCCTCTGTCTGGAAGCTTCTCATCACCTGCAGAGCCTCCAGACGATGATCCAGAGGCTTCACGTAGGCTTCAGCAGAAGAGCTTCCACCGACTCTTTGGGCAGTCTTGCCTTCTAGTTTCTTCCCCTAATTTTGCTGACTGGAGGTGGTGTGAGTACCTCCGCTCTCTCCCAGAATAGGAGAGTGCCTGTGGCTGAACAGAGCAAACAGCTGGGAGCAGCGGCGGGGCACCCGGGGCTGGTGTGCAGGCGTTGGGCGAGCAGCAGCTTGGTAAGGGGGGAGAAGGGTAGCTGCACTCTGTCCCACGTGCCCTGCGCCTGTGGGCTGCCGTGACCCGTCCTGGAGATTTTCCTGCCGGTGCTGCTAAATGTTTACTTGGTGCAAAAAGGGAAATCTGGAAATCCAATACAGGGGGTGCTACAGATAATAACCTTTCCACAGAGCACGCGGGGCAGAGGCAAACAGCAGGACATCGGACTTAGTGCCCCCAGTCTTCTGTCAGGCAGCGGTGGCCATTTCCAGTGGTTTGTGTAAGTAGAAAAATTCAGATCAGAAATATTTCCCTTCTGTCCAGCCTAGAACATCTGGACCTTGCTGAAGTCATTAGTGCAGTTATTTCACTGTGAACTAAATGGCAATTAGCAGAGTGAGGCCACACTGGAAACAGGATGCACGACCAAAATTTTTAAAACCCATGGTGATCCAGACAAACCGGGAATAAAGTGCAGAAGAATGAAAGCTCCTGTTCACACGGGTTTCATAGCTTTCCTTGCAGACAAGAGGGAAATGTGTCTTAACGTAAGCTTCATTCTGAGGGAAATGCACACATGGATTAGCCAGTCTATTAATTATAATCAAATTAAAGGAAAATGTTATTATATATTTTAAACAAACCCTAGCAGAGCCACTGCTATCACTGTTAGTGTCTGGAAATTAAAAAAAAAAAGAGTAAACCCACAGTTTTCACTGTTTATCTGCTTTTGTGTGTATCTGCTTAACTTGGTTTAGACTATGAAATTACTAGACTTGTCTGGTTCACTTTCCTTTATGGGCAGTGCAATGTTCTGGTTTTCATATCCTATAAAAGTAGCGATGCCACAAAATTACAAGGGAAATGCTTCGGTCCCTCAGTATAGATATAATTAAATCCAACTAAAGTATTTTCATTGCCTGAGATGAGGAAACTTAAATAAAATAAACAAGCCACTCAGGTAGTAACATAAAGGTAATTTTTAACACCATATTGCCAGACCATTGATAAGAATTTTCAATTACATATTTAAATTTAAACCTTTTCTTTAATAAAGCATACAGTCATTATCATATGGTATAATGCCTATAACCAGCTATACCTAACAGGACTGTAATCCTGTTGAGCTGCTGTAATGGCATGAACCACAAAAGCAAAACCCGAGTGGTTTATCAATGTCGACAAACTCCCAGATGGAATTACAGTCTTATACGCACCGTTTAGTTGTATGCTATTCATTATAACATATGACAAAAATTATGCTTCTATTAAAAACGCACAGATGAGAATATGTGTTGTTGAAATGGACTTGTTTAAAGAGCAGAAGGCATCCATCGCTGCAAAGCAGAGTCATTTTCAGTGCAGTACCTTTTCAGGCATATTTGCAGGATGATGGGGACTTGGATTCAAGCTCTGAAAGAAATACAGTGCTTCAGGCCGAGTAGAATATTTCTGGTTTTGTCTCTTCAGCTGCAATTTTCTTGTGTTGCCTGCCTTTGGGGAAATCTGGCTACCTCCGGAGAAAGTGTGAACTGGAGCACGGCCCCGAGAATCTTTGGGAAATAAACTGCGAGGTGCTGGCCAGGGAAGTCCTTTGGAACCCATCGGGACTTCGTAACAGAGCGGGGGCACTTCTAGGATGTTTTAAGGATCATTATTTTGTAAAATTTCAAAACAAGTCAAACAGCACAGATTCCAAAGTTTGATGTGCTGTCAGTGCATTCATGTTTGTCATCTTTTTAGAAAAGCGCCAGTGTAAAGAAAATCTTTTTCCCAGCTTAAAATGAAATTGCGACTGGAAAACAGTGCGGTGAGAGAAACAGGGAGCTAAATTGTACCAAGTAAAACTGTTTTCTGTGTTGGAACTAGCTTGGGAACCCCCGAAGTATTTCAAGGGATCTTCAGTGCTTTAAACGCCACAAGGTTCACCCATCTATAATTGAAATAGATGGACTTTCCGGTATTTACATGTGTGATGGCTGCACAGGCAGAGAGGAGAGGTAAAAGGAAAGAGGCTGAACCTGAGGAAGCGGTTTGCCATCCCTCAGGACGCCCAGGAGAGATGTTAGCTCTGTGGATGACCAACCCCCAAGAGAGACATCAGCTCTGGGGATGACCAGAAAAGTTCAGCAGTTCGCTCCAGGGAAACAGTAAGACGGGCTCTACAGTGAGAACAGTGTGCTGTTGTGGGTTTAACTCCCTGGTGTGATATCAGAAATAGGGTGATAGCATTGTAGGATGGTGCTTTCTGTAGCTCTCAGGGTTATTTAATTCCCCCATCCTAAAGAATTGAAAGGCTTACGCCTGCACGGAGCTGGCTTCTCCAAGTGTGCTTTATGCAGGAACAACAATGGTGGAAAGAAACAGGATACGCGTGCAGGCTAAAGAAGGAAAACACTCCTTCAAATTCCACGCTGCAGCGAGGAGATGCTTGGTGCAGATTTCTGTGGTATGTGCTGCAAGTCTCAGTGTGGAAGTCATGCGTCTGGGGACATAAATCCTGTCCCCACAGCCCCCGCGATACATGCACCTCTCCAGTTGGCCACTAACGTGTGACCACAAATGCGAGCAGCTGCCATTATGAGCAAGGGTGGTTTCTTTGAATTGCTGACACAGCATCAGTCTCGTCATTTGCTTTTCTTCTGAGTTGGACACGCATGGAGCTGTCTTTCAAACATACCAAGCCTGGCTTAGCAGAGGGAAAGCAGGACATGCCTTGGGTTGAATGATGGGTGACAGTAGCTGGGCAGTATCAACTGTATGTGGAGGACAAACTCCAATTGCTTCTAAATGGGCAGCATGGAACTTAGGTTCATCTGCAAGACAGCAGGAGATTTTAAGGGCAAAGACTAGGAAATTAGCTTGAGCTGGGCAGAAATATTCTCATCAGGTTAATCTTGCGTTTTCCAGTTTAGTAAAGCAGATTTCATCGCAGTGACTCCTCAGACCTAGTCCCCTAGATTCTTTCACAAGTTTTCCTCATGTAGAAATCAAAATTTAAAGCTTTGTTTTCAGAAATAAATTAGAATTTAATTTAGAATGAGAAAGTTTTGCTGTAAAGTTTGTATTTTCTATTTTTCATTGTCATTTGTATTCTGTAATTCCATGACATGTCAGTAGAAACATGTTTCAGGACAGAAGAAATACCACCATAACATGTAATAGTTGCAATATTTCACATTCTGTTTTTAAAATTGAAAGAGCCTGCTTTGTACTGACTGAAGTATCAAATCTGCTTTTCCATAGTAAAAATGTCTCCTCTTCATCTTCTAATGAAACCACTTGATACCTTTCCATAACAGGCACACTTACAGCTAACGGGAACAAGTGTAAAAATATAAAACCACTAATGAAATTTAAAATGAAATCTCAATTTGCAGAACAACATTACCTGTTTTCCAAGACAAATGCCAGAAAAGCAGAACGTTTTTAGAGAACTGTGGTTATTATAATTCAGAATTCAACTGGGGGGGGGGGGGGGGAAGAGAACTTTAGAAGCTTTCTGCAAATTTGACTTTGCTATCCTCAACAATTTTCACAAAGGGACTAAAAGCAAGAATAAAATCAGGTGTGACACAACCCCCTGCCCCACTCCCTGACCCCTTCCCAAATCTCTTGGTGCTGCTCCTGTCTGCCTGCAGTGGGGTGGTGGGTAATTCTTGTGCGAGCTAGAAGTAGCAGGTGAGAGGGTTAAATAAGCTTCTTAAACAATTTCCATCCTGCCACTGCCCTGTTTTAAAATCCCTGAATTACTCACCAGCAGAACTGTTTATTTCATTATTAAAATGAGGCTGCAGGGCTCTCCCTTCTCCCACCCACGCATGATGTTCACGGAAGGAGAACTACTCCCACATGATTACAAGGTCTGCTATTAAGTGTGAACTTCATATTTAATTGTAATTGCTAGCAAAATATAATTTAACAGCAAAGTATGCTGAATTTGTAACAAAGTACCCCTTTTATTTGAGCAGGAATATGGATGCTGCCCAAATGTATCCGCATGGTTCCAATTAAGTGGAGGAATGTTTAATGTAAAACTCAACTTGATGAAAATAACTGAAGTTTCTGACAAACCAATAAATTGGAGTCTAGAAAGCTCTGCATGCACGGTACAGTCAGGGAGGGGCAACACCCGCTGGGTCATCAATTTTGGTGCAGTCTTCCTGTTCGTTTATGCTAAAATAATACTATGTAGGTAATTCAATTTCTCCCCAGCTGTAAACATAGAGAGGAATGCTGGATGCAGATCTGGCCGAGGATGGAGGGGGGCCTGGGCTGACTCCTTAGCCTCTGTGCAATTTCCAGGCTGAAATTTTGAGAAACTTTAAACCCAGGGTTGCTTTTCTTCTTTTCCTTCTTCTTCTTTGTCTTTGTCTTTGTCTTTGTCTTTGTCTTTGTCTTTGTCTATCTTCTCTGCCTTATTCTCTTCAGGGGCTAGCGCATCAACAGTTGTCAAGAGGTCCCACAAAATATCCACTCAGAAGATCTGAGTGTTCATGGAGATCTGAACATAGGGTTCCCCGCAGGAGCTACCAAGGATGCTGGGCATGCTGCAGGGAGACTTCCAGCCAGCAAGGTCTCCTCCTCTCAGCCCCCGTTGATACTGGCAGGTCCCACCTCGAGGTTTTGTTTAAGCTCAAGGTAACGCTGGAATCCAATTCTGATCTTGGATACAGCTATATAAAACTGCATGTGCTCCACCAGCTGAGTTCAGAGCGTGGCCCTCTACCTAATACAGGTTTTGGGTTGTTTTTTTCAATAGAATCACTGAATTATAAACCTGAAGCTGTGGTGGTTAATGAGCTGCATACATTAAGGAGGAAATCTGCAGTGGACTGATTGTTTTAGCAACCTTGACGTTGTGTATAAAACATGCAGTTCTTCTCGGGAGTCCTGCCTTCAGGAAGGGAGAGGTTCAGGGCTATAAAAGCAGCACGAATCCCCAGAGAACCGGAGCCCAGGGATGTGGGTTGTATCCTTGCAACGAGAGCTGCTGTGTGTAAACAAAATAATCATCAGCTCTTTAGCGATCACAAATAAATCTTCCTCAAGAAGCAGGGAAGATAGGCTAGGTGGGGTTAGTTCAAAACGAAGGCAATAGATTATGAAATTTTTACCTTTTCACTGCTGCTGTTACCAGGCTGTACCTCACTCTGCTCCACAGCCACGTCCGTGGGCAGCACAGGCTCAGGTTTTCAGAGGTGGTTACATGCCTAAGGGATTTCACCAGTAACTAGACCAGGGTCTGTAGAAGGGACTAACTCTCAGGTACCCCAGCTGGACCCATCGCACCCAAACAGCGGGAGAGGAGAGCGGACTGGGAAATCACCTGTGCCAGTGTGGGTCTCCTTATCCTCCACTGAACCACCCGTCCGTGGTCCACCTCTTTTTTTCATTGCAAAATTCATCTTATACACTCTTTTTCCCCCACTCTTGCTCTGTCTTGCCTACTGAAACAGTGAACTCCTCAGCAGCGTTTTCCATACCTACCAGGATGTTGGGTTGACAGTTGGACTAGATGATCTTAGAGGTCTTTTCCAACCTTAATGATTCTGTGATTCTGTGATTCTAGGATAGTGCCTGATCTAAGCCAGGCCATAACATGCTCCTCTGATATGCATAAAAATTACCTCGGTTAACATAAATTGCTCCGTTGTTCTGCTAAGGGTTTGTGTGGGGGCTATTTCTCTGAATTCAACTGGCATCTTTTCTTACTCAGGTGTTTTGCTAAAGGCTCTTATGCAAGGGCTGTTTTGTTTCTCCAGCCCCCCCTCCCCTCTCCTCCCCACCTCAACAGCTTTGTAAGACAAAAGAAAAGCTGGCTAATTAATTTACCCTTTCCTCTCTACCTACAGAGAGATGTGTTTACACTTTAAATGGGGTGGGCCAGGTTACTCTTGCCCTCCCAAGGCCAACGTAAGAGCAGACTTTAAAACAGGACTTTGTAAGTACCTATGTTTGCTAGAAATATTTAGCTGCTTAGTCCTGCGACCAAAGCAAATCGTTCACTTGAGCAGAACATGATGGGCTTTTATTTCCCATTATGGGAAATACAATCTGTGCAATCCTGAGAGCATCATTTCGTAGCTGACATTTGAGGGTCAGTTCAAAGTTATTCTTAGCTGTCTCCTGCTCTTGCCTTCCATTTTCTGGCTGGTCTCTTGATGAGAGTCTGCTATGGTCAGCATTTAAGTGTCCTTTTTAAGAGTAAAAAAGTTATTTTTGCCAATTTTCCTTGTAACTTTACAAATTCAGAATGCTGTCTCTCAGGTCATTTTGAAATATAGTGACAGAAATATAGACTAAATAATCAGCAGCGACTCAGAGGATCTAATATGTATTTAAAACTATCAGAATATATTGTTCTATTTTCCAAGAAGCTTAATAATGAATAACCTTAAACCTGGCATGCTTATGTTAATCTCTGTAGGATATTACAGTTTGCACTCAAGACCTGAAGTATTTTTTCAGGGATAGCACCAGTTGGTTTGTACCTTTTCCATTTCTTCTATGCTAGACAGATCAGTACATAAACCATGTGCTGTTTTTGTATTGCACAGAGACAACAGCTAGAAGATAATGCAGAGAGAGAATAGACTACATTTATATTTTTTACTGGTGAAATACTATCAACAAGTTCTGTTTACATAAGATATTTCTACACTTTGGAAGACAGTTTTTGTTGAAATGCCAGAACTTTAAATTGGTACTTAAGGAATAATTTGACATTTTAATATGTTTAATATGATGTGTTTATCTCGGAGTATAAACTTACTCATGAAATTGGGTAAAAAGTAGCTTGAGAACCAGGAGCAAGTTAAAGCTTCAGCATTTAGGCTTAGACACATCAGTAAAGATACTGGAGGGGAAAGGTTATGTCTGGGACTTGTATTTAACTCCCTGTGGGTGTCCTCCATGGTGGGTACCCGATCCAGCAGAGCCTGCTGGCTCCAGGAGCCGTCCATCGGCAATGGGAAGCTGCAAGGGCAGAAGTTACTCCGAGATCATGCGGTTCTTTCCCTGCAACAGTCCCTAAGTTAGGCACTTGGGAACTTTTTGCCCTGGCAAAGCCAACAATGTCATCAGTATCTTTTCCACCCAGTAAGGTAACACTGAGCTGGAAATAAGTCTCTGCGTTACGAGCATTTGCTTGGTTCAGAGGAGCTTCATAGCAGATGCAGCTGCATGGCTTCTCTGGCTGCCAGCCTAGCTCGTACCTTGGTAATGCAGCCATGCAGCTCGTTCTACAGCTAAGTGTGTGTTTTAACGTCCTCTTCACTTCCTGATATTGAAGATTAAACACCTCTTTTGTGCTTTTCTGAAGTCTTTACCTAACTCTTTCATGTCCGTGAACACACAAAAGCAAATCCCGCTCTGCCGTCTGTGTGGCCACTCCCCAGCCCAGCTCTGGTCCTGAAGGCATGTGTGGTATTCGTGGTCCTGGCGGCTGCAGCCCTGCTGAGGGCTGGTGTTAGCTGAGTGAATCTAGTGCTTAAAATGTCACTAGGTTTTGTGCTCTTAAAAGTGATGGACTAATACTCTTTGGCTTGTAGCTGGGATAATGTAAGTTTCCCCACGCGGCGCTGCCAAGCTTGCTCAGTCTTGGCCTATATTCCTTCTGCCGTAGAGGCTTTAAACCAGACGAGACAAAGTACTGAAGAATATCCTGTAGGGAATAATCTTGTTCTGGGATGATGGTGAACAAAACGATCTAATAACGCTTCCTCACCTTTAGTTTTTATCTTTCCCTTTTCTCTAAGACAGGTACCTGCCGGCCGAGTAGGGACTTTTGTGACTTGCAAACCAGGAGGACAACGTCAGACCTGTGGTCTTGGTTTGTCAGCGGTGAAAAGCCAGGGCAGGTCCAGGACAGACTCACAGGGGATCGTTTAATGTTGTCATTTACGTGGCCCTCAGTGTACAAATGTTCTGCTGGGCATTTCCATCACTGTCTCAAGCAGGCAGCGTTTTGTTCTCACCAGGATTTCCAAATGTCTGGAATATTGGAGCAGGAGAAACCGTATCTTTCTAGAGCTTATTTTTATGGAATGTATTATGAAAAGGGGTCTTTAGGAAATAGCAAGTCACCAGAATGCTTATTAAAATGACCTTAAGGTCAGATTCTGCCACTGTTAATCACAATAGTTGTACCTTACTCTGTGAGCTTTCCCATTGGATTCAGTGGGATTACTTAAGGAATTCGGGTACTACCTGATGGGACCAAAGTGGCAGAGAGACTGGCCCTTAATAAGCGTAGCAGCTGTATGCAACATGGCTTTGTTTTTCCCTTCTATTTTAGCTAGGTAAAAATACTTCATATGCAAGTTGTTTTCTTTTGAGGATCCCTTCTTTGCAAAGATAAATTTTATGTAGCAATTGTTAATATATTCTGTCATTTTTGTCAATATTTTAATATATTTATCGTTGTAATGGGAAGTCATCTTTGCTGAGAATGTGCTTCGAGATTAGAAGCTCCCTTGGCTTTTGATTGAAAAAAATTCTGCAATAGGAAGAAGAAAATAATTTTATTCTGAACTCTCCTTGAAATTCTGCAGGTTTCACAAAGATATTTTCCAGGGTTTGTTTGTATTTCTTTTTTATTTTATTTTAAGCCACTTCTGCCAAGTAGCCTGATTTAGAAGAACTGGGCAATACTTCATGCTCTTTCTGAAATTATAAATAGTGGACAATGACTTGATTCAGTATTCTAACAGCTGCATGAAGCAGAGTGGGGCCACTACACAATTGTGAATATAAATGGGAAACTCACCTATGAAGAATTATTTGTACTTCCGCAAAATAAAGTGCTGAGAACTTATTTACACACGCTTATGCGCTGGGAGAAAGGGATGCATGAATTAACTTTTTTCTTCTCCTAGTCAGAGAAGAAAATGGATTTGGCTTAGGTTTCACTCTACTAAATAGGTTCTTTTCAACCAGAGACACAAACTGCTTCTTTGGATGTTTGAGAGAACATTCTTAGCTTTGAGCATTAGTTCAGGTTGTTGAACTTGAACTCAAGGGCTTGAGCACGGCAAGAAGGTATTTTACTAATAAAAGCTTTCATTTTTCAAAGTAATAAAGGGTTGTTCTTTGTTTTTTTTAAAGCCAGCAAATTTAAAAATACTCAAATACAATTTAATTCTGCAATATACAGGTTCCAGTGCAGAAGTCTAGCCCTTTCAGAGGATTTCAGAGGACAGCAAAGGATTTAGGCTCTGTGCTAATCCTGTGCTCACGGACGAGCTTAACCCTGTGTAGTCTAATGGTGAAATTGTTCTTGTGAAACATCAAAACTAGATTTTTTGAAAGGAGCATAATAATGATTTGACTGTAATTAAGTGTGTAGTATGCAAATTTAATCCAGAAGAATCAAATGGCAATATTCAAGTCAGAAAATGCATGGTTTAACACTGTTTTCCTGTGTCCTGCTGATGTGACTGCAGTTATTGAGATGTTTCTTTTTAATGTCTTTGTGATGGAAACAGTCATGATTATAGAAAATAAAAGTTAGAATTTAAAGTAAACTTAAATTTGAATGATGTCATGTGAACAGACAGGATTGTTTTGCTTCTTTCCTTGAGCCAAACTGTGCCTTAAAATATGTATGTAAATGTCAGTGATTCTTGCAAGTTTCATGGACATAAGGGTGAAAAATCTGGTGGAGTGTTTAGCTAACCAAGAATAATTATTTCTTATTTGTTATTTTTCTAAGTGTAAAATGTTTTCCTCAAATAGAAGCAGAGCCAAAGAAATTTCTTGTTATTTTTGAACATAGATTAGTCAATGTGAACCATTAACAGGCAACTTTTATGCTGAAAATACTTCTGGACTATTTGGACAATATTTCTGAAGAATAAGTATGTTCAGAGGAGAGGGAGATTCATATCATGTTATATCTAAGAGGAAAAAGGAGATAGCTGTTTACATTTATCAGCTCCAGAGGAGGAAAATTCTGCATCATCTATTCATTTTTTTGGCAGTACAAGATTGTCCGTTATTGCGTATCTATAAATGGTTTTGTCCAATACAGTACTTAACAGCCTGAAAGCTGAAGGCAATATGACTTCCCTAGAAAATTCTTTTGTACACTAATATCTCAGCCTCTTGAGAACTGTTTTTTTCCCCAGCGTTAGCTCTAGTGTTCCCGTTCCTTATCCACTGGTATAATGTTGTGTATCTTTGTGTGTGATTTCTCTCTGTTGGAGACATGGCAGATCATTTAAATGTTTGTAATTTACGTTTGCCTCTGAAATAGCCAGTATCCAAGTTATACTCATTTTGCTCTTTATATTTCTCGCCTGCACGTGGTGGTAGCGTACTACACCTGCAGACTTTACTCTCCGGTCTTACAGCAGCGCCTGGAGAGCGTGGTCACGGGTCATGGTCCCGCCGCACTACCTGCGATGCCAACATAAACCAAGGCACCGTAGCTGCAGTGGAGAGGTTACGGACTGAGCATAAAATGGGGAGACAGATACCGATGTGGGGAATACCAGAAGAGCAGGGGGAATGCTGGTTAGCCCTCAGTGCTTAAAAACATAGGGCTTAGGAAAGGCCCCTCCGTGGCCAAACCTTGAGCAGTGGTTTACTGAGGTATCTGAGGGTGTGCTTTCCTTCATTCGGGTCATCTGTGATGGGCTTCTGAAAAAAGGCCCTAAGAAAGATATTGCTTTAAACCAACAGCAAAAATCTTTCCTTGGCGTATGGGGTTAAGCCTCAAGACATTTCCCAGGTTGGAGAAATCCCTTGGCTTCCATGTGTGTATAAGTGTTTTCAGTCTCTAGTCTCTTTTTCCTCAGGCATACTGTCCCTGAGTTTCTCATTTCATAGTTTGCGTTGGCTGGAAGCAAAAGAGTTTATTATATTTAAATTTATTTATGTTATACTTGTGGCTATTGTATTTCTTAATATTTTAAAATGTCATAAACATTTCAAGTGCTTAGGGCTGAATCATTGCAAATCACAGTAAATCCCAGTGTTCAGAAAGTAAATCAAAGGGGTCTGTCCCATCAGCCAAAAAGGTACTGGACCGGAGGAGCCTCCTTCAGGGGGAGCAGAGGAAACCTGCGAGCCCCCCAGGGCTGGGGTGCCCAGGCATCCCACTTGAGGTACAAATGGATTTGTGGGCTCTAGAAATGCAGCAAAGTGACTGGCTGGTAAGTATTTAAAAGAAATAGCAGGACAATACCTGGATCGTGACTTTTATGGGAGAGGGAACCTGTCTTTGTGGCAAACTGATATAGCACCTAGCAGGGGACTACCTGGCCCCAGTGTCCTCCATCACCCGTGAGGTCCCTGTTGGCAGCAAGAAGCAGGAGATGGGGGCCCCACCTCGGCTCCCTGTCCTGGTGGGGCATGGTCGCCTTTGGAGAGAGCTTGGGACTCCCTCCTCCTACTCCCTATCCTCTTTGTACCTCCTGCTTTGGGGGCTTCACACTCTCCTTTGCCTTTTTTATTTACCCTGTTATACTGCACCCCCATATTCTCCCCTTTTGCTAGAAAATCAGGCTGAGGGCTCGTGCTGTGGCTCTAATGAGGGTCACGCAGAGTCAGCCACACTGACCCCTCAGTTCCCACGAGCATTCGTTCCTTCCAGGATTGCGACCCCCATGTTGCTGTCTGCAACCCACACCCCTTGTTTCTAGATGTACCCATTCGCATGTGGCCACTTAACACGTCTCCTTTAAGAACAGGGGTGCAATCCGTCTAGTGGTAAAACGTTCCTCCGTAAGATATGTTCTGAGTTACAAATACACTGGAAAGTATTGCATCTTTCTGCACCTTTAAAATACAGAAGAGAATGACTTATTTTGCTTTTTCAGCACTTTTATTACATATTCTAACCCCTGCCATCTCATAGAATCACAGAATCACAGAATCATATAGGTTGGAAAAGACCTTTAAGATCATCGAGTCCAACCATCATCCTACATTATGTTTGCTTTTGCTCTTATTATGATTGTTTTTAATCACCAGCCTGATCAGGTGAACATCTTTGGCTTGCTCTATCAATTTTCCACACTTTGTAGTGTGTATTGCTCACTGTATCTTTGTCTTGGAGTTGTTATTTATGACTCTATTTCTGGTTTTTTCCTCCTCTTTGCCATTGAGTCAAAATACATGTGTAGCCAAAGTTGTCATCCTCGGTTGTGCAATAGTGTTCTTGGGCCTTTTTCTCTTAATGTAATAAATTATTTTTAAGAAGCACTTCCAGGTTTTACCATCTATTCTTCTCCTCCCAGTTTTACTTATAGCATTCCTTACTTTTGAAAACTAGTTTTTCTGATGGACCAACTCTACCTGTTTGTGAAATGTAATCTGATTCTGTGCCAACTTCTTGTTTTTAGTCTAGTAGCTGATTTACCTTTGTTCACTAGAATACAACTCAAAATGGAGGTTACACTATTGCTGAACTTTCAGCCTGTATAAAATCTTTAAAATAACCCTACTGTATCACTGCAAACTTTTTTTTTACATGGGAAAGGAAGAAAACTTTTGCACTTAGAAAACTCTGGGATTTCAGATAGGTAGTAATTTTCCTTTAACCTTGCTTACTTAGGTAGCACTGGCTGCTGGCAGGTGTAATGCTAATTTCTTCTCACCAACCAGGAGAGTGATGCTTCTGAAGAGGAATTCAAGCTCCTAATTCATTGGCATCAAACTGGCTTCAGGGGGGGTTTGGGTGAGTCTGTATTTCAAGGAGTATGTATGAAGTTTGATGTGCACATCATCCATCTATCACTGAAATCTGTTGTTCTGCTTGGTTTACTTCTACCCATTCTTCTAGAGGAATGAAGACAAGGGTGATGTTATGCTCAAGTGGAATCCCAACTGCAAATATCCTGCCTTTGGCTTTCTCTTACCTAATGTTTGATATCAAACTAATGGCATGATTTTTTTCACGATATGATCAGTTGTACAGTGTTAGAAAATGCCACACTATGGTGATTATAACTGTAATAAACTAGAAGCAGAAAAGATTATGAAGCTGTTTTGCTGTCTGGTAACTGGCTACTTAAGCTCAAATTCAGAAAAGACTTTCTATCGAACAGCAAGCTTACAGCATGCTTAGCGTCAACCACAGGTCTGCACCACATTAAGGCACATTCCAAACAGAGGGAAGCTTAAGCATGGGTATAGGTGTTTTCCAAAATGGAGACTTCAAGCATAAATGTGAGAAGGGGATTTTGCAAGAAATCAGGACGGGGTCTGTGTGCTGGTGTAGGATTGTACCCAGGGATATGTCTTTGGTGAAGGGCAGTTCCCCTGTTTTCCTAGGATTTTCACTACGCAGTCCCATAGATCCCACTCAGGCAGCACCGTCATGAGAAACTCAGCTAGCAATAAGGCAAGCGAAAGGGAAGAAAAATAAAGCAAAAGTTTTTCTTACCAGTCAGCCAGGATACGTTTGGCAGAAAGGAACACAGTTGTTCAGATAACTAGGCAGTCAAGCTAGAGGTGCAGTCTGTAATACCTTGTTTTCCAACAAATGTTTCCACTTTTTTTCAGTTGAGTTGCCATTAAGAAGATTTTGATTAGTTATTAATCAAACTTATTTACAAAATTCTATGTCTGTAGTTAATTTATGAGTAGTTCTTGGCACACTTCAAACAGCTGTAATGGCTGTACAGTGTATATGGTGTATTTCTGTTTCCTGACTGGATGAGGGGAATGAGATTTCCACTGCAAATATTTTTTGTAGGCGTTCAAAATTTGCTTTTCCCAAGTATTTAAAAATATTTTTAATACCGTTTCCATGAGCATTCCTGTTTTTGTGAACACAAAGTCAACACGGTTGAAATGAAGAGTTTAAAATTTTAAAGGAAAAATAAAGCAATTCTTTTTTAGTGCAATCATTCAGCTTGACCTGAAAGTCACTTTAATCCTAGTTCTAGGGTTTCATAGGGAAGTACACAGCCACAGGCACGTTCACACGTTACTTGTGTTCATGGAAGCATTAATTGAATTTCCAAAGTCCTGTCTCAGCACACGCTACATGCAGCGGGAAGGATTCTTTAAAAGTCTCTCACTGCTGGATCCCAAACCCTTGTGGCAGATGGCTTCACACAGGAGAAGGAGGAAGGGAGTACCTAAAGTTCAGGTGGATAACCGGTTATGGGAATGACACTATAATCTAAGAGGCATTTCATCGAACCAAGGGAAACAAAGTAGTGTCGGGGCTGACTACAAAATTGTAGTTTTCCAAGTTGTGGGAAGAAGAGTCATGTAGTGGTGTTCAAAAGCATTTTTACGCTGAATTCCTGAAAGAGGAAGCACTTTTCCTATACCGTAAGTAGTAATGCTACCAGCAAGAGATAGCCCCTGAGCATTTCTGAGTGACATACAAACCGAATCAACAACTTCACCTTCGGCACAGAAGCCCCACAAAAATATGCAGGAAAACGCCGCCCTCCAGCTCTTTCATTAAAGGTGGCTTTTCTAAAATGCCTCCCATGCAGATATCCCTACCCAGCTAAACCCAGACTGCCCCTGCGGTAGGGTGGGATGGATGTGCTGGACGGGATCGGATTAGATCTGCTCTCTGTCACGCTCCTGTCAGTCACCGTGTGTCCCGGCACCGAGGGAAACCTGGCACTGCAGCAGCGGAGCCGCAGCATTTCACTGAGCTAAACCAGCCTCTCTTGCTGCCTGCTAGCAGTAGTCAAGATTGCCTTTCTCTCTGACCGGTTTATTTGGGTCTTGGCATCTATCCGACTCCGTAAGCAACGCGCATGACCAAAAGGATCTAAAGCTCAGACTCAGCCTGGCTAGGTTTCTAGGGATTTTACAATGGATTTTTTTCTTTTACTTGTGCAACATTTCCAAGAAATACTTTACAATATGTATTTTTTTAGCATAGCTGTCTGTCAATTTTCATGGCAAAAAAGTATTTGGAAACTGGAGAATAGTAATAGTAGAGTTGTTTTTAAAGGAATCACCCTACACCATTCTAGGCCAAAACCTTTTATTAAAGTTTTATGAAAATCCTCCCTGTTTTTTACATTCCAGTTGAGTCTATTAGCTTTGCAGGTTTTGATGATCTAGCAGGTATAAGCACTTCTCACATTAAATGCAGTGTTGACAAAGGAAATTCACTAGCAAAGGTTTCATTAACTGGGGATTATACTGAAACCTTTTCCCAGAATTGCCAATAAATGGAGTCCTAATCCAAAATTTGGCTTTAAAGTCAAGTGCAACTAATATAATTTTGTGTTTGGTTTAAAATTACCTGTGGTTATTTTCTCATTTTTGCAATATACAGCATTATGTCATCTGGACTCTCAAACAGCATTGTTTCTATGATGAAAAAGCAAACTTAAATCCCATGTATGAAAGAAACTTCAGTTTAACTTATGCTTCCAATGAGTCCTGTGGAAAAAGAGCTCACTCCTGCAAAGATGGAGAATTAACTAGCTCCCTCAAACGATGCCGTAGGTAATGGACACACACTGCTCAGCCAGGGCTTGGTCCTGGGGTGAAGGTCCTGAGGTGACACATCTACAGTGTGTCAGCACTGCTCGGACCTGAGGATGTGCCCTCCCCGTGTTGGTCAGAGTTTACGGTAAGAAGATGCAGAGATGGGCCTGAGCCGTGAAGGTGCCTTGGTGCCCGGGGGTTTGCAGTTCCCCCAGCGCTCAGGTGCTCCAGCCGGGGGAATCCCGCACCACTGCAGGCAATGGGAGTTCTGCCGTTGACATAAGCTGTTTCACAGTCTTGCCAACCTTGGTATAAAATAATGTAATACCCTCCTCTGGGTCTCTCTCCTAGCATTGAACTTATCTAACAAGATTGCCTGGTTTGCTCTCTCCGGGCACGCAAAGAGGCTACAGCGGCTGCCGGCCTCCTCAATCAAGAAAGTTTGCAAATTTACAGACTCTTTGGGGGGGTGCAGGAGTCGTATGTGGTCTTTCTGAGTTTGTTTGTGCACTACAGTGGCCTTTTCCGCTCTGTTTCTAAGGGAAAAAAATTGCAATGACAGATTAGGGGATTGCAATTAGGGAGGCATTTGGGGCTCTGCAGCTATGCTGTGGTCCCTGATGCCCGAGGAGGAGATCCCTGGCCTGGAAAGGTGACGAGAGCCTGATCCAAATCTCCTAAACTCAGTGGGAATCTCTCCAAGGATCTAATAGGTTTAGGGTTTATAATAGAGTCTGTTAAGATGAAGTTTTTGAAACTACCTGAGGGAGCTGAGCGTAGCTTTCTATTAAAAATTAATAGGAATTGGATATTTAAATTCCTTAGACATCTTTGAAAGCTTTACCTCTAAGTAGCATATAAAGATCTAATGTAACTTCCATTGCACCTAATTTACAGTTTATAGTTAAGATGATGTAAACTCTGGGGTTTGTTTCAAAATGCAGTTCATTTATTTACAGCTCCCAAAGCTAAGCCACTGTTTAGTGTTCTATGAGAAGAAACCAAATATTTTGTAGTAGCAGGCACTGTAGTCACAATTGGTGTGTAGACTTGCATTTCATCCAAGTCAAGAAGATTGCAATATCTCATGACGAGAACTGAGACAGAATCGTAAATCTGAAGTCTCTTTGGTTATCTTTTTAAAAGGGAGTTTGAACTCATATCACCCCCAGCTTCCTTAATGGTTTTACATAAACAATGAAGTGCCTCAGGAAAATCACAAACGGCTCTTCTGTCAACAGATAGCTTCATTTTCTCTCCCAGATTAGGGTGGTCTGAAGCTATCAGCAGTTGATCTGACAGAGTAAATCTGAAACAAATTGCTGTTGCTATAATCCTTCCTTGGCATGAGGTGCTGCAGAGGAGAAAAACCAAGTATTGTTGCATAACTAAATTGATTTGGCTGGTGGTTCGTTAGTGTATATTAAAGAATGTTGGGTTCCCTGCAATTCCTATCTATCTATCTATCTATCTATCTATCTATCTATCTATCTACATTTGCTTGGGATATATTTCTCCCCCCAGAATAATGTTAAGAGAAGCCATCTCCCAGCACCTCCTGATGTTAAGATTGATCAACAGGTGTAAAATGAAGTTCTGAATTTCATCATCTGAAGATTTTTTTTTCTTGAGGTTTAAGAAATGTGGTAAACCTTTTGTTTTTTTAATATTTTTCCTGAGACTACTATTTTCATTGAGATTAAAATAGTATTGGAAAAAGCTGTTAGTCATGACAGTAGCTTAGTAGCCCAGTAAAGGTGATGCCCAGGTGCTTGAAGTCCTGGAAAGGCTGTAAGGGAGATGACCGGCAGAGTATTGCTAGCTTCCTTGGCACTGGTGGAGCCACTCAGTTTGGTAAGCAAGAAGCAGCTCTACATTACTTCCAGAGACTTTACTGGGGAGTTGTGGTTCAGATGCATAGCTGTGTTCATTGCCATTTCAGGGACTGGACATCAAAGATATATTGGCTCCATCCCGGGACATCTCCAAACCCTGTTGGTTTTCATTTTGCTGAACAAGTCTTAAGGAAAGTGGATGCTGGAGAGAAGAGCGTCATTTCTCTCAGCTTGAAGAAAGCATCACTTTGTTCTTAATTCAAGCTGCTGAGGGAAGTGCCACCACGGTAGACCCCAGCACCCCAGGTCAGGACCATGCTCTGGCTGGGGGCAGAAGAGGGAGAGGTGGGAGAGGAGAGGTGGGGGATTTCTGCTCTCCTCACAGGAAAGCACTGCAGAGGGTGGCACCCCGAGGGTGCTTGTCTCCTCACCTCAGTACCTGCCCTCTCCTCCTTCCCCTTCAGTTACCGTGTGCATGCTCATGTACGTGGCTGACAAGCTAGCTGAATCGGTTTGGGATTTTTTCCTTTTGTTGGAGGTAAAACACCATCAGTGGAAGAGAGGGCTCCCCTCTTACATCTTAGTGTAATATCAAAAGGAGCTGTGTGAATTAAAATGCTTTTTCTTTCCTAGCAAAACAAAAGAGCTGAAAGATTTTAAAGTCTAATTGCATCAAAGGAAGGAAATTAAAATATCCTTACAGGAATTCAAGTTGCTGAAAAATTCAGGTCCAGCCCAGACACAAATATGTTTTATATTAAAACTTAAACAACCAGCCAGTATAATATTTCCTGAAGTTTCATCCATCATGCTACTGGTTTCTGCAGGGAGAGAAACATAACCTTCCCTTGCTATGTCTCAGGGAAAGTAAATAATATTGTTAAGAAACTTGTCATATCACAAGTGCTTAATTAGGGAGGCTCGGGGAGCTGGCAAGTTTGCAGACTTCATTAAACATGCTGCAACACCTCAAGGAAGAAAAATGTTGAGGAATATCTGCAAATTATGTAGGTGCAGGCTGACCTGCATCCTTGTACCACTAGACTGTAGAATGGTTTCTCCAGAGGGGCAGAGAAAGGAGCATATAGCTGCACAGACCGAGGCACAGAGCTGACAGGAGTGTGGTTGAAGCAGCTGCAGCGTGGTGGCCAGTTTGCCCTGCTGCTTGCAGAAGACTGTGGAAAAGCAGGAGAAGGGTTTGGCAGTAGCCCTGCACATTTTGAAGACAGCCAGAGACCTGCTGGATCCAGGAAACTGGAGTGTTGGTGCGTGCAAGGGCGGCCTCACCACGTGGTGACTGGGGTTGGGGTTCCACCAGGAAAGAGCACGGTGAAACATGGTGTTTCTGAAGAGCCTTCCCCTCTCACAGGCTTGGTCCTCTCTGCTGTGTGGCGAGCACATGTCTGTCTCCGGTCCTGGGCTGAGAGCGTGAGCTCTGGTCCGCCACTGGGAGGTAATGACCGCAAAGAGGAGGAGAGTCCCCTGCACCCTGGCCCTCCGTTGGCATAGGAGTGCTTGTACAGCTGCATTTCCCCTCACCTCGACAAATTCTTCCAATGCCACACTCCAGCAGCATTCTGATGGGGATCTCTTTTAATTCTTCCCATTGAAGCTGTTGCACTTTTAATGCAATAATTAGGGAACCTAATGGTGGTGATATACAGGAGACCCGAGTATCGGTCAGGTCAGGTCAGGTCATTATAGGTCTCCCCTCTCCCAAGTGTTTGTCCCACCCACTGATCTTGATGCGAGGGCTTTACTGGTCCCTTCTTTGATGGCCAGTTGATTACTCAGTCAATGAAAAGTCTAACAGCTTCAGGAGGATAGACAGGGAGGACCATAACCCTGGATACTGTAGAGCCTGGGAGAAACAGAGCTGGAACAACTTTCCCATACCGCAGATAAGTGGGGGTTTTAACCAGAAGTGATAAGAGGCAAGGTAGCAGCTGTACCAGGTTCTCTGTGCTGTGCAGGGACCAATCTGAGATGTGCTCCGTGACCACCTAGTTGGTCAGATCCTGCAGGGTGCTCTCAGCAGCGGTCCTGATATCATTGACGTAGGTGCCAAGCTGCTCAGCATTGCCAAGGCTAAAGTGTTCCAGGCATGTTCAGAGCAAGGAATCTAGATACATAAGAAATCTTACTGGGGGGGGGAGGCATAGCCACTTCAAGCCTTTAATAATAAAGCAACTTAGCTTTAATTTGCTGGAGTGGAAGGAAATCCTCTTTTTTCCTCCTCACTAAAAATGTAAAGCTTTTTTCAAATCTTAAAGCATGATTTCTAAAAATTTATTTATTTTCTGATGAAAAGTTGAAATGCCTTTAAGGAAAGAAACAGAGTGTAAGAACACTGAACATTATCATTTATTTAAAAATTAAGTTTTCTATTAAGGAAAGAAAGAAATAAAAAAGTTCTAGCTACATATTTGACACATTTGCATGACTAAAAAGTGGAAGTCATGGGGAAAATTAATATTAAGGGCTTGTATAAACATCTCATTAAAAATAGAGCAAAAAATAAACAGATAATCTTCCCAAATTGCTTTTCATGCCCTAAGCTATAACTTCTATAACTTTATAACAACTGTGTTTACTACTAATGAACCACCAAAATGTCAGGGCTGTATAAAAGAACTGCAACAAGTCGTGACTTTACAGGATAAGCCCAGAAAAATCTACAATCAATCAAGTCCACATCGGGATTAGGCATATAGGGAGGCTTAATTAGGCATTAGCGAGGCCCTTAATGGAGCTACTGTGAAGGACACCTGCTGAGGATCTAGTCGGACATCTCTTTTAAACATATTTATACCCAGCCTCTGGGCTCTGGAGTCGACATTCAGTGCCTGCTCTGCTGATCAGCCTGTGTTTGCAATTGTTTATAAGCTAAACAGCAGGAGCGCAGGGGCACTAAATAAATAACATACCGTCAAGCTATTTCCTTGTCCAATAACGGTTTCTCATTAGTTCCTTCCTGACCCGTGATCAAGGAAGGACAAAAGCCTGAAGACAAAACAGTTCATTCTTTTGCATTTTTTTTAACAGGTGACTTGGAAAAGTTGTTAATGGAACATTAACTATTGTTGTTAATGGAAGGTATATCCATACCTGTATCCCTATTAGTTAATATACCTGTTACCTTTCACTGTAAATTGCTAAATGTAGGTGCTATTTCCTGTTGTTTACATCAGTTTTAGACCAGGGTAACTGTTTTGGCAATTTTAACGTGGACAACATAAAACCACTTGACAAGGTTTTCATGATGTTCCTGCTCTAAGTGATATGTTTTTTCCAGACAACTTCTCTGTCTTTCTTCTTTATACCACTGGAGTGGTGAACAAGGACATCCTCCATGGTCACCACATACCATGGCAGTCCTGTCTGCTTTTCATGAATTTTATCTCCACTGCACAGTGTTGTGTGCAACTAGTGGCTTTCTGGGATAGAGGAATAAATAATCTTGGGAAACAAGAGTGGGCTTGGGCTTGAGTCCATGTGGAGACTCTTCACACCATATGGGTGCACTTTGGTGTTCAGACATGGGCTGCGGCTATCTTCAAGGCCCACGGGAAGGGGAAGAGTCTGGAATCTCAGCCCACATTGTCCCCTAGTGCAGGCCTGAGGAGATGTTTACCTTTGGATGGACAGCTATTTGTCACCTGTCTCTGCCGCCTTTGTGTTTATCAACTATGTTTGTGGGATTTGTTTGTTAGGGAACCAATATGGGGTATAATACAACCTGGAAGCCTACCTATAGGGGACCCATATAGCCCATGTAAAGGACCATGACTTCCTAGGCAGCCAGAGATGAATGTGTCTTTACACATTGCAGACTAACAGCTTGGGTAGGATCAAGGCTTCTACAGGATTAAGGCTTCTACATTTAGCTGTCTGTCCATGCATGGACTAGGCATCTGAATCCAAATCTGGTCAATGGAGAACTCATCAGTACAGTCTGTGGAGTCTAAAGAGAGGTTTGGTTGACGAGTCACTGAATTCTGTCCATGCACAGGTGCCTGATACCATTTAAGGTGCTCCAGAGTGTCCTGCCTGACCTCTTAGCTGCCAGTCTAGGAAATCACAGGTCTTCTGTGGCACATGTGTCACCTTTAGCTCCCCTGTGGGTGTGTTTCAGATACCCTAGAGCATCTCAAATAGCATGGGACACCTAAATGCAATCAACCATGCTCTAAGTGTCTAGTTTGGATTGAGGTGAATTGCCATTCAGACACTGTTGATGGCATTGAGTAGATCTCCATTAGCTACAATGCCAGTTTCAACACCTACGTGCACATATCTAAAGTTATGTGTCTTAATCTCACTCTGTAAATGACAGGTTGATTGAAGACAGCAATATTGATAGGTGCTGGATCAGAGAACTTGAGAAGTTTAACTACCACTCACATAAGGATTTCCAAAGAGAGTGTAGATGCAGCCAAACTGCCCAGCTAGGGATTGGTTGTGTTCAAAAGTGAAACTGCCCAGGTTTTGATTCAGAGCTGGATGTCATTTGGGCTATAATAAGAGAATTCAGAAGTTTGGCTATTAGTTAGACAAACTATTGCTTTATATTAATTTTATTTCATTAAAGTACTAGAAAGAACTACATTTTCAGCTGAAAAACATGACCTGAAACTGGGCTATTCCAGTTAACACCTATTTCACAGAAGTGCCACCCACCAAGAGTTTTTCTGAACAAGATCAAGAATCAATTTATCAGTGCTCACATTAACTATAATGCCAGGTCCTTAGCAACTTTACTCTCTTTCAGTGATTACCAAACTTTGATCACATACTGAATGCCCTGAAAAACTCAGATGTGGCTCAACCATCTGGCATTATATTATACATTTTAAAAGGTGTATTTAAGACCTTCTGTGGCTGGAATAACACTTCTGTGGAGCTAGTGCTCTGATCTGTGTTCCAAATCCATCACATTATTTTCTTATGAGGCCAAAGCTACCATCACTAATTAGGCCTTTTATTTTGTTTTACTAGATTATCTGGTTTTTAACTTTAAGATCTCCTTGGCTAACCAACAGAACTTGGATGAAGTTATCTGAGTAAATCCATGCCAACTCTCAGACAAAACTAACGGAGTTGATTTAAGATTGCCACTTTTCCAAAATGTGAAAAGCAAAGTTTTCCTTCTTTCCCAAGATCCAAGAACACCAATTTGAATGTTACAAACTAGACCTCATCATAGCTGTGTTTTGCTGCTTCACCAGTTTTTTGTCTTAGTGTGAAAGCAAACTGTTACATTAGGAATGTTTGATTATGGGCCATTTCCAGACTTTGCCATTGTGTTATGATGATGTGATATGACAGAGAGCACCAGGAGAACCTGATGTTCAGTTTCCTCCTTTTGCATATGACTCAAAAGGTAGATAGTAATCTGAATCAATGCCTTTGCATTCTCATCTCCTTCACATTTTAGAGAAATATATACATTACTTGGTGTACTCTGTGAAATAGGCAAGTGAAGATACAAATGGAAATATAATAAGAATGAGATAGGAAAGCACATAGAGCGGAGGAAGATGACAGGGTGAAAACAAGTTGCTGTACCTAATGGGTTAGAAGACTTTTTTCTATTCTGGATGTTATTCACAACAGTAGGTGAAGTTCAGGAGGTTTAGGAGTTGCATTTGGGTTGGCTTGTTCAGACTCCCCTGCAGTCTCATTAAAGCAATGAAGACATACTTTAAGTGTAGGTTGCTTGTAAAATTACTTCATTACTGTCTGCTTTGGACTGAATTGGTGCTCACCCCAGCCTCCCTCCTGGATTTCAAATTTCTCCACCTGACTTTCATTTTAGAATTTCACACCAGAGGGTATGAGAGTTTCTTTGAAGAGATATCTCAAATAATAGAAAATGACCATTAGCAATTTGTATGCCACAGCTTCATATTTGCTGATATTTTGACCACTGAAGGTGCCTGCTGAGGGTCACTTCCATCCTTCCAGGGGAGGGACTGGGATGTGACTATATATACACCATACACCTGGCGGGGGAGATGGGGCAACCCCTGAGCTTGCCTGTTGTTCTGTCCTGGATCCTTTTCTCTTTGAGGCTCTTCTGCACGCAACAGAGAAGGTACAGATCTGGCTCTGCTCTCTGAGTGTCCTAGTTTTGAGATCTCTTTTTTGCCAGCCTTTATCTTGGCCTCATGTTCCCCACTGATGCTGAGCACTGAATGGGAGCTTAAAGGTGCTTTGAAATGACAATTTCTACAATATTTTAAAATCCTAAGCGTGGATTAGCACTGTCAACATTTTTCTTTTGTGATGTTGAACAAAGGCAGCAATGTCTGCTTTGCTTTGTACTGTGCTTCTTGCTGTTCGAGTGCATGAGCTGTGCCCAAGGCCACCTACCAAACAGCCAGGATAAGGCTGAGTTGACACCCCATCCTGCACAGACTCAAACAGTGATGCTGCCTGCACAGAAGCTAAGCTTTCTATGTGGTCCATTGAAAAGTGCTTCTGTGCATGCCTGGGAGCCTAAACACAGCCACCAAGAGCTCTGTGTTCCAAAATGAGCTACATCTACTGAGCGTAGGTACCACCAGTCCTGGAGGGCTGTTTAAGCTGGTTGAATCATTCCCTCCGATTTTGGAGGGATTAAAGCTTTTCGGTCCTGATTTGCGCACTGTAGGAAGCCGTCTGAATCTCACTCTTCACCTATTCCTCAGACTCTACTTTGTGAGTTTACAGACTGTGTGCGTGGCAGAGAAATACAAGTAGTTTCTTTGAAAGGTTTTTTCCGTGCACAGTGTAGCTGAACAGTAACACCAACCCTAGCTCAACCACCACATCACCAAGACAATGGTATAGTTCAAATTCATTTTCAGCAGTGGTTTGGCCTTCAAATTGTGGATAACCTTTGAGATATTATTTGAAATCTTTCATTTGTTACTATGGAAGCAAACAGGAGGAGAGGCAGGTCTGTGAATACCACTAGCTCTGTGCTGAGATAAAAATACTACTCTGGCAATATGCAAGCTGCATTTTTTCCTTCATCAGATCTATGATATTGGTTTTGTTTTGCTTTAAACAGCATGGTTTATTATGCTACAGTTTTATAGAGAGCAAATTCACTTTTCTGTACAGAATAGGGTACCTCCTAGTAAACAATGCATTTGACATTTCAGCTCAGCATTAAAAGAATTATCCTCTTAGATAAAAACCTGTCTTTGATCAAACTTGTGAATATCCTTAAAAAAAAAAAAAGTTCCTTTTCAGAGTTACATTTGCTTCAGCATTCAAATGTACCCTAGGAAAGATCATTGTTCTTCCAAAAAAAAAAAAAAAAAAAAGCAAGCAGACCTCTGCCAAATACCTCTCTATTATGCAAAAGCCTCCAAAAGAAAGAGAGAGAGGTCAGGATGGTGCACTTGCCAGTAAGAAGCTGAAAAAAACAAACAAACCCACAATTATGGCACAGATTTCAGCAACAAAGATCCCTTGTATGAAGTATGGGCAAGATTTCTTTTCCATATAAACCTGTCCAGGTCTGAAGTAGCTCTATTGATTTCGGTAGTTTCCACAGACCTGTACCAGTTCTTTGTCCCATGGGAGTTACGGGTATTGGACAAGTTATTGGTACATGTCAATGTAAAAGGTTAGAAAAGGAATAAATAGCAAATGGCTAAATGTGCTCCCCTTAAAGTGGAACCGGTGACTGCCAGAAAATTCATGCTGTGAGGAAGGTCTGCACGCAAATCTCAATTGAAGGCCTAGCTTTTAACCTATTAAATAATTTTGCATTTCTTGGCTCTTGCTTTTAAGATCTTTGGACCCCAACAGACTATGCCTGAAAAGCTTTTAGAAGAAGCATGTCAGAAGGGCCTCATCTCTTTCAGGGACTCTGAGCTCCCTTCCAGGCATGAAGGGTGAGAGCTATCTGGGAGCTGAGGGCACGAGGGGCTGAGCTAGCCCTGCTTCTGCAATGAGGGCATGTCCTGCAGAAATTGCTGGCAGGACGGAGTGATCGTGCCATAAGGTACAACTCCAAACTCCCACTGAAGCTGATGGACTCTTTGGATGCAAATCTCAAGGAGAATCCACTTGGAACTATATAGAAGGATTTATGTTCCTATGTCATAGGTAATTCATGTGTTATCTTTAACATTTGTGCAATACGTTTTTAATTTTCTAACCTAAAAATCTGGCAAACATTTTAAACGAGTCTTTTAAACTTCCCTAATTTTTGTTTTGTTTCCAGGTTCTATCAGAAATCAATAAATAAGCAGTGCAGTTTAAAAATTAAACAAAAAACATACCCATACCTTAAGTACTACAAAAAACAGAATTAAAACCATGTAACAAATTGTAAACATAAAGCCATGTCGAATGCAAAGTAAAAAATCCCTCTAAAAATACCTATGTCACAGAAGACTGCACTGTTTTAAACAAGGATCTTTTCCTGACAGTTTTTGCAATGGTAATATTCTTAAGGGTTTATGTTAAGGTTCATTTGATTCTATTTCTTTAATTAGCCAAAACATCTACCAAAGATGTGCATGCAACAACATTCAATCAGGAAATTTAAATCACCATATCTTGCTGCTTACAGTTTTTGTTATTTTAATACACCGTTAAGAAAACATAGCAAGTCTTTGTTTCTAGAGAATATTATATTCCAGTTGCCATGCAGCAGGCATAGCCTCCCGTATTTTGGGAGTAAAATGGCCATGAATATATTTGTTCTCCAAAGCAAAGCCTAGCAAATAAGCTTTCTTTACCCTCTTAAGCATGTGTGCCTGTACATGTGGGCTCCTACTGACCGTTTTGGGAGGAACATCCTCAGCTGCTTTGAGTTGCCATAATTTCCTGAGATATTTTTGTCAAAAAAAATTAAATTATTTCATTGAAAATGCTTAATCAAAACAAAATATTAACATTTATTTATGTAAGGTGACAGCAAAGGGGACATACCCGCTAGCTTACCTTTCTACTCCTCTAACTACTTTCAGATTTTTTAAGCAGCTAGGAGGAAGGAAGAAGGACTTATATGAGGACTGAGCTAGTAGTGGCACTGATTACCAGGTTTGATGGACTAAATACAAGAATTTCTTTACTTTTTTGTGTTGTGTTGTTCCAGCACCTGACACTGTCGGAGCTGATGGATGTTTTTCCACTGACTTTTACCTTAGAGGAAACAAGTCTACTTACAAGAGAGACTCATGGAAGACATCTGAAGCACTGCGGTCAGGCTTTTTATCCTGACTTGTGTTACAGTCTCAGCTTCATACTTCTTGATTTCTAATGCAGCTTTCAACAATAAAAGGGGGAAAACATCTAATGTGGTTTGGGAATGCCAGTAAATGTGGAAATTATGGGAGTGGCATCCACTGATTGCAGGAAGTTTGAAAAGCAGAACAAGGAGAGATGACACCTCAGTAAAACACTACCAAGGGAAGAGAGTCCCGGGCAAGACAAGCTCAGCAAGCCTAAACTAGAAAGTATCATGAAGCTAATGACCTGCATTCATTAGGTTCTAACTGGAAATTTTGGAGGCCTGTTTTCCTGTTCTTAGCTTTATTAGGTTTTTTTTCTATGGAAAGAACATTCTAAAAAGTCTAGAAAGAGGTAAAGGCAGCATGATGGAAACAGTCTCATGGAAGAAGATAGTCATATATTATTACATGCAGTGATCTTGGTCTTCTGTCCTTTCCTTTTCCCTCCTTTTTCTTTGCTCAGATGAGGAAATGTAATGGAGAAGAGGAGCTATTACCTGACCAGCACGGAAATGCGTAAATTTGAGATTCATGAAGAAAAAAACTCAACAGCTTAAAATATGGTTACCCAGCACTAAAGCAGAGATTTAGCCCCTGCATAATCTGACTTCAGTCTTCACCAACATGCACCATTTCATGCTCATGGCAGAGCAATCTAAGAGCCTTGCTTCAGTGAAGAAAGAAAGAACTGAACTCATAGCTGCCTTTGCAGCTAAAAATAGGGGGGTGTCAGTGTGCTGCCACATGACATTTTTTGGCAGGGAGCTGGAACATTTTCATTTTGCAAGGCAAGCCGGTGGCACTGGATTTGCACGGCTCATGACCGCTCTGCAGGGACCACCCTCTCTCTCTCTCTCTGCATAGACCCCCTCCCTACGCCAGCCTTTGCCAAGGGCTATGGATTTCTTCCCTTGAGAGTCTTTGAACAGAGATTTCTCCAAGTGCCACCACTGGCCCTTCTCATCAGGATAAGCTGGCAGAAATTTTCCTCAGAGGGTGGCTTCCAACGGATGAAGCCTTTCCAAGAACAGTAAACAGTAAACACACCAAGTTCTTGCCCACTGCATCAGGGCAAGAGTCCTGTTTCAGAAAATACTGTGTTGGTAAGGTTGATTTCGGCATGTCATACGCGATTGCACAACATAACGCAGTGCAATGACGTGAGACAACTAAATGACAAAATGCTGGCTCTCAATCAGATATGTAAAGCACCTATTTTCGGCTCTACCATCTGCTATCAGTTTGCACAGTGTCTTTCCCAGCTGGAAACACAAGGCAGATTGGCACAAACGGAGCATTCCTCTGGCTGGTCACAGACTGCAAGATACAAAATTTTTCTCTTCTTGTGACCAGCCCATCTCTGATTTATTTATTTTTTATTTGCATAATGAAGTAGGCTGTTCTGTGCAAGGTAAGGGTAAGGAAAAAACCAATCCTCTAGGAGAAATGTTCTCTAGCATCCTACCAGGCCAAATAATGGTACGTCACTTCCACCTTCAAAATAAGCATGCAGAAATTAACAACTGAAATTAATACCAAGATTGGCTGAACCTTTTCTGTTGAACGTTTTTCAATGGGGACCCTTTTTCAGTTGCTTGATACTCTACAAGATCATTAACTCTACTGTCATCTACTGATAAACAGGGAAAAGTTAGACTAAGTAAGAAGTCTTTTTAGTTGGCAAATAACTTTCTGTGAAAAAATAGACACTTTGGGGTATTTAATGTGGAAAACAACAAAGCAAAACAATAACCGCTAAGCTTTTCTGTGGAGGCAACCTCCCCCCAACCATTTGCTGGTTGTGGGGGGTTGATCGCTCCTTTAGAATAAATTGATTACTCCTTTAGAGCCCTGATTTGGAGGGAGGGAGCTGATCTGAAATTCTTTCCTTTATAATAAAGATCAAAACCACTAGGACATTTGCTGCTTTCTTCCCTGAATAAATAAGATGTTTCTCAGTTGAAACCCTGGCTCCGTTGACTTCAGTGGGGCCATGATTTCACCCCAGGAATTATTCTAAAAGCATTACTCATTTAATAAGCATACCACACTAATTCTCTACTGTTTCCGTATGAGCACCTCCCAATGCCAATATAAACCCACTGCACAAAGCTACATTAAAGCAATATTTATGGTTGAGATCTTAACACAAAAGTCAGGAA